>NC_083316.1:88947696-89264156 GCF_963455315.2 Globicephala melas
CCTCCAGTCCACATCCAAGTCTTCACTCACACTGGAGTCATCCTCAAGGTTATTGTTACCATCCAACATGAAAGCTTCTGGCTGTGCAAATTCGTTGGCAGGCTCATTTCCTTCATCACTGCTGCTTTCATTGACTTCATTGTACTGTAACCAAGGAATTTCTCCTTCTTCCAAGGATGTCTGTTCCCTAATACAAACATTTTAATGGAAGAAAAAATATTATTTTTAAAACACATCATAAATTTTTTCTTTAAAGAGTTCTATTTAGTGCAAGTAGATACTTTATTCTTTGAGTTCTAAATTCTTGGTACTTAGATGATTCTAAAAATCTGTTTTCTTTAAAATGTAAAATTATTTAAAAGGGAAGCAAATTTGTTATAGAGTCATATGTATATAGAAATAGCTCCTAATTACATAATAACCTATTTATTTGATATACATACTATGTTCCTATATTTCCTCTTTTGCAGGAGAAAAATAAGAAAAACTCATCCTAGACAATCTGAATCTTTAAGCCCTGATCTTGAGTAGTTTCCCTTCACAGTTAAAATAAAACCCAAGTGCTCAGCCCGGCCTACAAATCTCTACATTATACATGCTTTCCCCTCAGCCCTCTTTTCCAACTCTTCCTATGTTCCTCACTGCTCTTCCCCCATCCCTCATTCACTATACTCCTACTATTCTTTCTTCTCTTGGAGCACATGGAGGTCATTCACCTTGGGGCCGTTTCCTCTACCTGAAATGTACTTTCACCAGAGTTTTGCACAGCCTCCTTCCTTGGTTTTCAGAGTAAATGTCACTTCTTTCAGGGAAGCCTGTCTTGACCACTCATTTTAAGTAGATCACCAGTCACTGACTATATGTCATTCTTCTTGTTTTCATTATAGAACTTACTTTTACTTATCATTTTCTTATTTGTTTACTGTTAGTCATTCTCCCACTAGAAAATAAGCTCACAGAAACAGGGACAGAGAAATCAATAAAGAAAATAAGAAAGATGAAAGAAGTATTTCAAAAATATAAGGAAAAGGATCACTCGATAAATGATATTGAGACAACTGGGTATCCACCTGGAGGGAGGGAGTTAAATCTCTATGTCATTATTTAGTCTTAAATAAATTCCATATCTACTTTTAAAAAAATGCATGTCCATCCTCAACACCACTAAACAAAAAAAGTACAAGAAGAATCAGGAGAGACATTTTTACAAAAATCTCAGTGTCATTTTAAACATTATGCAAAACCTTGAAGCCAAAGATAAACAGATTGTTAAATTTCACAACATACACATTAAAGAAAACACTTACAGAAAAGTCAAAACACCAAAAATCTGGACACAAAGACCAAATTGAGAAATATTAATAATTATATAAGAAAAAAAAGGTATTTCAAGGCTGCAATGACCATTTATAAATAAATTATACTGGTAGGATTTTCTTTTTCATTTTATTTAACAAAAAAATACCTTTTACTATATCAAAAGGAGGTTAAATATAGTCTTGGCAAAGTTTAATTTTAGTTTGGGTTTTAAGATGAGAAATAATGTTATACAACAATTTATGTATTTCAACTTGAAGAACAACTCTAATTAGAATTCTATTCATTCTAATGTGCAAATTTAACTTGAGGGATAAAAATATTTATGAAAGAGATGCAGATAATGCCCACATACAAGAATCAACACATTTTAAATACAAAGAAACAGTATCTCTTTGTATAGCTAAATTCATAAATGTTTCTTTAATTTCAGATCCTAAACTACACTTCAGAATAACACATTTATAAGATTTAGTCTCGTAAAATTAGAGAAATTAGCATAACAAAATGTGCTTATTTTGTTAAATTTTTAATGTCTAATACATAAAGATAGTAGATGCTTTATTTTCATGCATAATAATTAGGTCCAATGAAAAATTAAGCCTCAAATGGTTTTAAAATACAAAATCAAACTAAAAATTCCTAAGCAGCACATCTCTCTTCACACTTTTATGAGAGTACTTGCCACATTGTACTGTAACTCTTCTGGTGACTCATTTGTCTTCTCCTAGACTGGGAACTTCTCAAGGGCATACAATGTTGTCTCTCATCATTGTAGCCTCACTTCCTGTAACAAGTGCTTGACACATCATAGGTACTCTCTCTCTCTGTGTTGCAAATGTAATAATAAATCCTTGAAAAATAATTTTTTAAAAGTTGAATAATTTAGAGATTAAGCCCAGAATAGTCCTTGGAAATGTCTGTTATTTCTAAATACATTTCTGTTTCCTATTATACAGCCATCAAAATGACTCTGTGGGCTTCCCTGGTAGCACAGTGGTTGAGAGTCCACCTGCCGATGCAGGGGACACGGGTTCGTGCCCCGGTCCAGGAAGATCCCACATGCCGCGGAGCGGCTGGGCCTGTGAGCCATGGCTGCTGAGCCTGCTCGTCTGGAGCCTGTGCTCCACAACGGGAGAGGCCACAACAGTGAGAGGCCCGCGTACCGCAAAAAAAAAAAAAAAAAAAAAATGACTCTGTTACTCTGTACTTCAGATACATAACATAAAACTCAAATACATTGGTGAAAATGATTCAGTATAAGAAATAAACATTAATTTATGAGTTTTTTAAATTCAAAGAAGGAAACTAAAATAAGAAATAATTCTGAATCAATAAACAAAAATGTCATTAATACTTTTACTATATAAACAATTCTTGGCTACATATTTTGCTTAAACATTTGATTGTCTTTCACGACTCATTATAACACAGTTACAGAAACAGAAAATAAGTGCTGTTTAGCATATGCTTTCAACATGTTACATAAAGTTCATTCACCATTTAACACAAAACTTATCAGGCTAGAAGAGTAGCCATGTGCTGGGCCAGAGTTGTCTTGAAACTATAACAAAAGGAATTTTGATCTTAAAAAAAAAAAAGAGATTCTGAATAATAGGGTCAAAAGTATCTTTCATTTTGTGTAGCTAACAAGAGAAACAAATATCCCCATGGGAATGTAAGTATATAATGTAAGTTTAGATGCTTAAAAAATCTTGAAAACATTTCAGCAATCTCTGTTTTCTTCCTCCCTATATATATACACATATGCCCATATCACACACACACCATAAGTAACACATTCACAAAAATTTAGACCTCCAAGGCCCTTTCTTCATTTTGGTAATTCAAAAATCAACAAAATGTCATTACAATGTTACACAGTAATTTATGAGACTTAAAAAGACATATTATTTAATCATACCTCCAAATGGTCAAGTCTAAAAAAGTAACCCAGTAGATGGAAGATGCAGAAGCCCTACTGCCACTACTACCAACGTCACAAGTATTTCACCTGGGAAGGGAAATTGCCAATCTGTTCTTTCCTTTTGAGCAATTTCAGCACAGTTTGGAGGAAATGAATGCTGCTGCCGTAACAGGAAGCCAAAAATGCCCCATCAGGTATCTGCACAACCTACCTCCAGTGAAAATCCTAGAAGACCACCCACATGATATTCTCTTAATTACAGGCCATACTGTTACTTCAAAGCTTCAGATAAATAGACTGTTGCTCCCTTTATGATTTATGCTTCATGATTAAAGATCTCTATTTTTCAATAACAGAAACTAAATTTAATAACATTACTGGAATAGCAATATTAAAAGTATTAAGATATACCAATAAACTAATACTATTGGGTATCTTAAAGAAATTTTCATTAAAAAGTTTTAAAATATGTTATTATATAATCATGCATCGTAGAATTTCTGAAAGGCAGACAAATCAAATTAAATCCCTGAAAACACTAACTACTCTGATTTTACAAATCTGAGTGGCTTCCTTTAGCTAATAAAATCAGCAATTTGAGTATCCATTAAAAACAGCACAGAATATTAAATCTTCAGGTTAATACCAACATTTTAAAGTAATATAGCTATATTATAAGAAATTTATTTTATAAAATTCTGGACAGCATAATAAACATTCCTAGTTAAATGGTATTTAACTAACTGGTTTTCATTTTATAACAAGACACACATACATTTAAGTACTTGCTAAGCTTTAGATATAAGCTCATTTTTAATAATACTAATTGTATAGCAAATGTTTAAGATTTCTAATCCCTATCGTGGAGGTAAAGTACAGAAGAAAGTAAATGAAATTTGACTTAAGAGTCAAAAAAGCCTAAAGGGAATTACAGCTTACAAAATCAAGGGTACCCTGTTGCAAATCCTTTGCATGGATTTCATGGCATCCAGTTGCAAAGATGGATTCCCAACACTTAATTTGAAGAATTGTTTCTTTAGTCTAATATATTTAGCATTGATTAATAGAAAAATTTTATTATTAAATTTTTACTAAAAATTGTTAAGAGTATTTACATTAAAAGTTTGTAAAGTCACCAGAACAGCTGGAAAAGCCTAAAGAAAAATACAAAAGTGTGATGTCTCTAATTTAACTTTAAATTCAAAAACATAAATCTCAAATGGACACTTAATACTGTCCAGCAATTACTAAGTGTCTACCTAGTAAGTCTGTTGCCTGGTTCTCTGAAAGCCCATTTCCCACCTTTTCTTATTAAATGTCACCTTCCTATCCTCCCCATCTCTCAACATCTAGTAACAATGAGAATACTGAAGTCACTTGAGACTCATCTTTTCTTCCCAGCAGCAAATCTACAGACTCACCTACACTTGTACCTACCTGTTACCTTTCCACTAGTTACAATGGAGGAGTCTCTGCTCCTATAGACCCTCTCCCTGAGCTATGGATCCCTTTTCATCTTCTTATCTTCTCAAGAACTTCACTTTATCTTTGCTACAATTATCAGTTAATTACTTTCTTCTTGAACATCCTACAAGCAAACAATCATGCTTTTAGGTTTTTAGGGGTGAGAACAACACTTTTCTAGGCCCAAAATCCACCTGTAATCCCTTCCCTTTAGTAAAGAATTGGGTATCTCCATTTTCTCACCTTCAATTCCCTTTACTTTTTAATTTCTTTTTTTCAAATGCAAAATATATACAATCTATTTTAGTTATAAAGCATATTATACTGAACATTCATAAACCCACCACTTAAGCCAGGAACTAGAATATTACGACTGACTAGCATATACCTTGTTTTCTACACTTTTCCTATCCCCTTGGCCTGACCACAGAGCAAAGTACTATCTTGTTGATGCTGTTGTCATTCCACTGCATTTTTCTTTTTTTTAATATTTATTTATTTATTCATTTTTTTGGGCTGCGTTGGGTCTTGGTTGCAGCACACCAGATATTTTGTTGTGGCACATGGGCTCTCTAGTTGTGGTGTGCATGCCCCATGGCATGCGGGATCCTAGTTCCCCAACCAGGGATTGAACCGGCGTCCCCTGCATTGCAAGGAGGATTCTTAACCACTGGACCACCAGGGAAGTCCCTCTATTGCTTTTTTTTTTTAATTTTAAAAAATATTTATTATTATTATTTTTTAAATTTTTGGCTGCGTTGGGTCTTTGTTGCTGTGCACGCGGGCTTTCTCTAGTTGCAGCGAGCTGGGGCGACTCTTCATTGCAGTGCACGGGCTTCTCATTGTGGTGGCTTCTCTTGTTGCGGAGCAGGGGCTTCAGGCGTGTGGGCCTCAACAGTTGTGGCACGCAGGCTCAGTAGTTGTGGCTCGCTGGCTCTAGAGTGCAGGCTCAGCAGTTGCAGCGCATGGGCCCAGCTGCTCCACGGCTCGTGGGATCCTCTTGGACCAGGGATTGAACCCGTGTCCCCTGAATTGGCAGGCGGATTCTTAACTACTGTGCCACCAGGGAAGCCCACCTCCATTGCTTTTTGAAAGATGTTTTCACTATTTTTGCATACTTAAACAAGATATTTACTACTGCTTGTTTTTAAGCTTTATGAAATAGGTATCATACACATTTTCCCAGGAATAGTTGTTCTCACTCAATATTCTATCTTTAAGGTTCATCCATGCTTTTGCATGTAGCTGTGGCTCATTCATTACCATTGCTATGTAATACTCCATGTACGAATATGCCACTAATTTTTCTCTTATTAATTAATACTTGGGTAATATCCACCTCAACCAGCAGTGTGTAAGAACGGATTTATATCCTCCAAAACACCTGACATTGTCATATTTCTTAATATTTGCTAATCCGATGGGTGGGTAAAAGATGATACCTCCTTGTAATCTTAATGTACACGCCCCTGATTACTAATGATGTAAGTAAGCATCTTTTGATATTTTTATTCACCATTAATATTTCTTCTTCATTGAATTACCTGCTCAATGTTTTGGTGATTTTGCAATCAGACTGTCAGTTTTTCTTACTGATGTCTAGGAGTTCTTTTTTTTTTTTTGCGGTACGCGGGCCTCTCACTGTTGTGGCCTCTCCTGTTGTGGAGCACAGGCTCTGGATGCGCAGGCTCAGAGGCCATGGCTCACGGGCCCAGCTGCTCCACGGCATGTGGGATCTTCCCGGACCGGGGCACGAACCCGCATCCCTTGCATCGGCAGGCGGACTCTCAACCACTGCGCCACCAGGGAGGCCCTAGGAGTTCTTTATACATTCTGCACATTAAGACTTTATACTATAAATATATTTTCCTAGTTTGGTTCTTTCCTTTTCGGTGTCTCTTCCTTTACAACTTCTTTTATTTTTCTGCCTTTTATTATTCTCCCATCCTGCCATGCTAATACTTCCCCCCCAATGGCTACAGAAATGGTGCAACCTGTCTTGCTCCTGATCTTAAGGGGGAATTTTTTTTAATGCTTCCTTATTGAAATGATTTCTATTTTTTTTTAGACAGTTTTTATGAGGGCAAGGAAATTCTGTTCTGATCTTAGTTTCTGAATTTTTATCATAAGGAGGCACTGAACATTACTAAGTGATTTTTTTTCCCTTGCATCTACAGAATTTATCATATGAATTTTCTCCTGTATTTTGCTAACGATTTGGTGATGACATTTACAGGTATACAATGTGAAACTACTTCTGCATATCTGGAATAAACTCAGATTGGTAACTGAGTTTTATCTGTTAAAAAAATACACTTACAAATTCAGATTTCCAATAATTCTCTTTAAGATTTTGATGTGTATTTTAATGAACGAAATAGGTTTATAATTTCCTTCACAAATTCTTTTGGTATTAGGGTTATATTGGCCTTATTCGAATGACTTGGAGAAATAGTTCTTTTTCCATTCTCTTGAAGGGTAGTGTGATATGATCCTTGAAAGTTTAGTTTAAGAGAATTCGGCTCTAAAATCACCTGGATCAGTTGTTTTCTCCATGGGAAGATTTTAAACCACTGATTATGTATCTGTAATAGTTATCATATTATTTAGGTTTCCTATTTCTTCTTGAGTGACTTTTGGTGAATTCTATTTTTCTAGGATTTTGTCAACTTCTTCTAAGTTTTCAAATTTACTGGTATAAAGTTCATAGTACTCTTTTTAAAAAGTCTATACAAACTTTATTGTGTTTGCAGCTGTGTCCACTTTTGTGTTTCAGTATTATTTGTGTCATCTTTATTTTCCTGTTCACTATCAAGTAGAATGTCTCTTTTTCTTAATCTTTTCAAAGTATCAGCTTCTGATTTCTTTGATTCTATCGTAACTGTTTTCTGATTTATTGAATTTTGTTCTTATCTTCCCTAATTCTAATTCTTATCTCCTTAGTTTCTTTGTTGATTCTAATATTCCTTTTCTGTTTTTTAAGTTAAATGCATAGCTACTCCACTTTCAGCTTTTGTTCTTTTCTAACATAAGCATTTATAAAGATAAATTTCCCTTTAAATATCAATTTCATTGCAATTCCACAGATTTTGATTGGTGGTATTTCCATTATCATTGAGTTGGTGAGCATTTTAAACTTCTAGTATGATTTCTTCTTTGCCCTACTGCTTTTTTTTTTTTTTTGTGGTACGCGGGCCTCTCACTGTTGTGGCCTCTCCCGTTGCAGAGCACAGCCTCCAGACGCGCAGGCTCAGCGGCCATGGCTGCTCCGCGGCATGTGGGATCTTCCCGGACCGGGGCACGAACCCGTGTCCCCTGCATCGGCAGGCAGACTCTCAACCACTGTGCCACCAGGGAAGCCCTGTCCTACTGCTTTTTTAAAAGGATGGATAATTTAAAATGCATGGAGGGTTTTATATAAAGTATATTTATATATTAAGAATTTATATTTGTATTATTTATTTCTAAATTAATTGCACTGTGGTCAGAGAAAATGGTCTCTAGGACATTGATTCTTTGAAATGTGTTAACCTGTACTTTGCAGTCTAGTACATGTTCAGTTTTTGTGTGTTTGTGTATTCCACAGCATGCAGTGTTCATTAAAGCAAGCTTAAGTAAGTTGTTCAAATCTGCAATTAATTTTTTATATCCATGAATCATTAATTGAGAAAGGTATTTAAAAATTTTCTAATATGACAGAAAATCTGTCAATATTCTCAAGGTTGGTTAAATTTTGATGTATATATTTTAAGTCTGTGCATTCAAGTTTAAAACTGCTACATTTTACTAGTAAATTGGACTTACTACATAGTGACCTCCACTCTCCCCATTAATGCTTTTTCTGTCTTTAAGTCTAAATTGCTAATGTTAGTATAATTAGTCCATTTTCTTTTAGTTAGTGTTTCCCTGAAATATCATTTTCTGCCCTTTTACTTTCAATCTTTCTGTATATTAATGCTTTAAGTGTGTCTTTTGTAAACAGCATTTAACTTTAAGAAAATCCAACTGATTTGAAGCTTTTCTTTCACAAGCAGAGAGTAAGCAATTTATGTTTATTACAGGACTTTTTCTTACATCCTGCTTTTTCATCTTTATTTTTCTTCCCTTTTTTATGCTTTTTCTTCCTTTTTTTTAACTGTTATTTGGATTGACTTTAAATGTTATTTTTCCATGTCTTAAACTCCTTTTTTCCTCTTCTACTGGTTTCCAATACATATACTCTGTATTTATTCTTGTAGTTGTTACCCTTGAAATTTTACCATACAAATTTAACATGTCAACAGTTAACTTTCAGACCTCTCCCAAACTATACACTTCAACTCTGATCTTCCCCCATCAACTGAAATACTACTGCTGTCCAGCATTTTAGTTCTGTTCCCCCTCACCACTTGATTTCTATTTTTTTTAATCAAACTACCGGTTTTATTACTGTAGGATATCAATGCAAGTAGCTGATGATTTTCAAATGTGTTTCTGTTTATACATATACCTGTACATCTACCTACAATTCAGGATACTTTCCTTAAACTTGTAGGTTAAATATCCAAGTGCCTCCTGCCGTCTACAATGCATGTCTCACTGGCACTGAAAATTTCAAAAAGGAGTTCCTACTTCCCAGTCCTCTCCTCAGGCTTCCTCATCTCAGTCAACAACATTAACATCTACCCAATGTTCCAACCAAAAAACCTAGGCATAACTGACTGATTTCTCCCTCATCTCACACCCAATCCTTCCTAATACTTATAACTCAAAAATATTCTGAAACCTCTTCACCTTTTTAAATTCTCACTACCATCCCCTCACAGCCTAATCCACTCTCATCCTCTTTTTTACTTTAGTCCCTTTCCAATTCGATCTCCACAAAGCTGTTAGAGTGATCCTTTAAAAATGTGTGTCAAATCAGTTAATTCCTCACTTAAAATCTCACTGCTCTCTGAATAAATTCCAGATGCTACATGTCCTGCATAGTCTGGTTCCTGCCAACTTCATCTCATATTACTATTCTTTCCACTCATCTGCTTCAGCCCCACTACCGTCTTACATGCCAAGCCCTTTCCTTTTCAGTACCTCTGCTCTCATCTTTCTTTTTGCCTAGAAAGCTCTCCTTCAACTAACTGCTAATTCTCATCTTTTAGAGCTCAGCTCAAAAGTCAATTCCTAAGAGAAGTCCTCCCTGATCACTCTAATTAATGTAAGCCTCTGTCAGTTACTTTATCACATTAGTGTTTTATTCCCTTCACAGTAATTATCAGTTTGTAATTTATCATATTTGTATCTTGTTTATTACCTGCCTCTCCCACCATAATGTAAACTTCATGGGAGAATCTTATTTGTCGTGTTCACTGATAATAATCCCAGGATCCAGTACCATGCTTGGCACATACTATATGCTCGATAAATATCTGTTGCATGAATAGCTACTATCACAAATTACATATGAAAAAATTAATAAAACTTAGTAAACTAACTAATAGTGATTAGAGATGATCAAACATAAAGTTAGGAAGAGGAAAAAAATGCCACCTCAACCTACCACTATCAAAACCAATTATGTTCTTACATTTCTTTCTTTACAAATTTTCTAATATGCTTTATCTCCAGAGTTTCTTACAGAAGTAATCTCAAACTGGAAATTTAAACTTTTTGAAAAGTAAAAATTGTAATGTCCAAGTTGAAATAGGTGTTTCCTAAGAAAACATATTTACCAAAATAGTTCCCTTGAGAGACTAAATTAGAACCAATTATTATAGAAAAAAAATTTAATTATCAAAGAAATACTCCCTCACAACAAAACACCAAGCCTAGAAGGTTTCACAAGCAAATACTAACAGTCTTTAAAGGAATAAATAGCTATTTAAACACCAAAAGATATACACACACACTCTCACACAAATATATATATATATTTGTGTATATATATGTGTGTGTATATATATACACACACAAATATATAAATAAATAAATAAATAAAATTGCTCATGATCATTAGGCCAAAAGTAAAAAATCATTATATCATTTCCATTGGTGCTAACAAGACTTTAATAAAATTCAACAAACATTCTTGCCAGAAACCTATGAAATACAAACAGGTAAAATTTCCTTAGTGTGATTGGGATTGACATATATACACTAATATGTATAAAACAGATAACTAATGAGAACCTGCTGTATAGCATAGGGAACTCTACTCAATGCTCTGTGGTGACCTAAATGGGAAGAAAATCCAGAAAAAGAGGGGATATATGTATACGTATAGCTGATTCACTTTGCTGTACAGCAGAAACTAACACAACATTGTAAAGCAACGATACCCCAATTTAAAAAAAAATTTTTTTTTAATTTCCTTGGTGTGATTTAAGACAAAAAAATTGTGTATGTGTGTGTGTACATGTATGAAATAAACCTAAAACCCCAAATCATTCTTACTAGGGAAATACTAGTGGAGCAAGGGCTGGTAAACTATGGCCTACAGGTTATTTCCAGCTTGCCAATTTTATAAATACAATTTTGTTGGAAGACAGTTACACCCATTCATTACATATTGTCTATGGCTACTTTTACACTATAACAGTAGAACTGAGGAGCTCCAACAGAGACTGACACACAAAGCTGGAAATATTTACTATTTGGCCCTTTGTAATACAAATTTGACAAGCCCTGCACTAGAGCATTCCCATTAAAGTTAGGAAAAGACAAAGATATATATCATCAACCACTAATTTCTGGAGATATCCAATGCAATTAGAGAGAAATATTAAAACTTCAACTTTTCCTACTGCCTGCATTTCCATGAAAAAATCACTGATTTCCCTCTGAGGGCTTCCCTTCTCCCTTGCTATTATCTTCACTGAATAGCAATGGCAGCTCTGATTCACTCATACCTGACTTACCAAAATGATCTCTTAAATGTCCAACATTTCTTCAATAAAGCAAAATGGAAACACATACTGTATCTAAGACAAGACACTGTAATTACCAGTATTTTCAATTTAATTGTTCTTTGGAAAACACCGAAGGCATAACAAAATTCAGCAGGATCTACTGATCCTACATAGGGCTTGTAAATGCAATTAATAGCATATCCAACATCTGAATGTGATGTATAACACTCTTGTGCAGTACGCATAAAAATAACAAATCTTACTGTTAACATACCCTTCCTGAAGAGATAATTCTTGGTTTTCCTCTTCGGGACCACTGCTATCACTTTGTAGTTCAGGTTCATTCTCATCTTTTCCTGGCAGAGTCTCCCAGCTTTCATCACTTGAGGACTGATCTTTTTCCGTACCAGAAAATCGATGAGGCAAAGAGGCAGACCATTCTCCATCACTGCATTCTGAACTGCAAATTTAGAACAGAAATATACTGTCATTACAAGTGCATTTATCATTTGGAGTGTTAACCAGGCATCATGGTAGAGAGTGGAGTACTGATGCTCTACATGTTTCATCAGGTGCCAATTAAATTTTAACTTATTTTAAAAATAAATACAGGGCTTCCCTGGTGGCGCAGTGGTTGAGAGTCCGCCTGCCGATGCAGGGGACACGGGTTCGTGCCCCGGTCCGGAAGGATCCCACATGCTGCGGAGCGGCTGGGCCCGTGAGCCATGGCCGCTGAGCCTGCGCGTCCAGAGCCTGTGCTCCGCAACGGGAGAGGCCACAACAGTGAGAGGCCCGCATACCGCAAAAAAAAAATAAAAATAAATAAAAAAACAAATAAATACAGAGATAAATATTCAGCAGAATGTAACTTTTTCAAATGAACATAGCATATGGCAAGTTATGAAATTATCAATTTATTATTTTCTTCATTAAAGTAACTAATTTTGTGGTGCTTAGACACAGGTTCTTTATATTTTAGACATACTTCTACGCAAAATTTTCAGTAATTTATTCGATAATGCCAGGTTAAATGCTATCTGGAATAAATAATAGAGTTATTACTCACCTGACTTAAAACAACTTTCTAATTACATACTGACAACTGATATTACATCCTCTATGAATAATTTTCACTATTACCATGTTTTAAAAGCTTACTTTTTTCTTCCTTTTACAAAAAACACTTTACAATGGAGAGAGATTCAATTCATAAAAAGCAGCACTGACAAATCTTTACTGAAGTCCTTTGGTAAGACTGTGAACACAAAATAAATTTCAACTCAAGAGAATATTTCGATAAGGAATGAAAAAGTGTGATAAAAGGGTTAATAAAAAATCTCCGAAGAATTACTGTTAGATAGTATACGTATTTAACTTTGGTTAATTTGGTCACATTCAACAACAGCAAAGCATCAGACATCTTATACTACCAGAAGCTAAAATACTATTTAACAGTGTTGAAAATAAATCTTAAATGCTTTTTCTAACCATATCAACCATTCTGGTCAAGAATTCTCTTAAAGATATTACCCTTTGTGCACTGACTTTTAAGAAACCCCAAAATCACAAAATTTAATCTACTTTTTTGAAAGGAAGTGATAATTGGTATTGTCTCCTTCTACAGGCAGATAAACCCAAGATGCAATTAACGAAGAGCAGCATTAATCTGAGCTCTGAGAAGTTAGCAGAAGTAAAAAAAAAATAAAATCAACTCCCAATTTTCAGGGCCCAAATATCCTGGAGAAGAAATAGAACAGAGCCCTGGCATAGCAAATAAAAGGTGTTCCTTCACTGGGTATGAGCCAAAACTGCTTATATTCTGTAAAATTTTCTGTGACCCAAAGAATAATCTAAGATCAAGTAAATCATTTCCAGACTTGTATCAGTGTCAAAATCTAACACAGAAAATAGTTTTAAAGGAGCTTACTGAGCTAACTTCCCTTGACTATGAAGCTTCTCAAATTCACAGCTAAATTACCAACTCCAGTTTTGAAATGTTTTTAAGAAGTAGGGTTGGATTTCTAGATTAATTTCTGGCAATTTTTAACACCTACTTAAAAGTGAATTTCATTTTTTAAACATTTCTCTCAGAGATTGATCCTGTCCAGAAAGATAACATATGAAACTTCTGAACTTTTCTGAATTAATGAAATAACTGATAGAATATCTCCAAATTTCAATAGAAAAAGAATGTCTATGATAAACAGTCAACATATTTAAGAAGCTTATGTCAAGGACTGGCAAACTATAGCCTTTTAGCCAAATCTGGCCCTGCTGCCTGCTTTGTTTGTTTGTTTTATGGTATGTGAGCTAAAAATGTTTTTTTTTTTTTTACCTATTTATATTGGATTTTGCCTCTTAGTTTAAAAAACCTAAAATATTTACTATCTGGCCCCTTAAGAAAGTTTGCAGACCCCTGGCCTACATCATTATTACTCATTACACATAACACTCACCTCGAAGTAGATAACTTTTAAATATATATCCCCAGCCCTGATCACCATACTAAGCTTTTATAACCACTAACTGCCCACCAAACATTTTTAGATTTTCAGCCTCCTTTTAAAAATTATATTTTTATAACAAAATTCATCTGCCATATAAGTCCCTTTCTTGATTTTCTATCTAATGGTATTATCCTGCCCTTAAGCTGGAAACCACATATCTTTGACTCTTCAGAAACTCCCCACTTTTAAGTCATTTTCTACTTTCCATTCTTTCTGTTCAATGGCTCTTATGTCCTAGCTCCTTTTTCTCCATTTCCCCTAACAAACCTTGGTTCAAGTGCTTTTCTCCAAACCTAGATTGAGACAATCAATTATTAACTGGTGTCCCTAAACTTAATCCCAAATCCCTCAACTCAAAGAACGCATTCTGAATATTCCTATCACTTCCATTTATATCAAACAGTACATTTCTAACATTACTCCAAAAACTTTCAACAGTTCCTCTCTACTAAAGCTGCATTTCATAAACTTAAGCCGTTTGCCTACAGTCCTCACAATTTTTGCTACAGTTGTACATTAACACTGTGTCTTAAGGTACAGCAGTTGAGAACACAGGTTCTGGAGTCAGCTGGCCTGGATTTGAATGCACCAGTTATTAGCTGTGAAAAGGTTACTTAACCTCTCTGTACCTTTATTGCCTCACCTATCAGGTAAATATAATAGTATCCACTATCTCATTGAGTTCATTTGAGGAATAAATGAGTTAATATATAGAAAACATTCTAACAGTGCTTAGTAAATAATGTCATCAGCAACTATTATCAAATCTTTTTTTAAACAACAGTTTTTTTTCACTCAAATACATTTTAGTTATCTCTTAAGCAATATCCATAAAGTTCCAAATTTGATGTGCTAGCTATATTTTTTTTGATTCACACTAATATAAATATATAATGATAAAAATTAAAAACACTTGTCTGTGTGCCACTTAATATATCTTAACCCTCTTTAAAAAATACTGGCCTAGGGCTTCCCTGGTGGCGCAGTGGTTGAGAGTCCGCCTGCCGATGCAGGGGACACGGGTTCGTGCCCCGGTTTGGGAAGATCCCATATGCCGCGGAGCGGCTGGGCCCGTGAGCCATGGCCGCTGAGCCTGCGCGTCCGGAGCCTGTACTCCACAACGGGAGAGGCCACAACAGTGAGAGGCCCGCGTACAGCAAAAAAAAAAAAAAAAAAATACTGGCCTACAGAAAAAAAAAGTTTGAACTTCGAATGGCACTTATGATTTATTACATCTGATCCTAGTTATGAGTACATCCTTACATCCAACTCTTTCCTTCCAATATATGCTTTATTCCAAATGCTGTCCCCCAAATACGAATTTTCATCACAACTATTCCTCCCACCACCAAGAATGTCTTCACAATCACTTCACCTTTTTTCCCATTTCAGGACCAGATCACTCTTTCAAGACCTTCCTCGAAAACACTGCTTCTTTTGTTTTTCAATTAATTAATGGACTAGCCTTCTTATTCGTTCAGTCTAAACCACTAAAGTGCAGCTGCTTCTTTAACACTGCATTTAACGGTATTTTTCTAAGTGCAAAATCACAGTTCCTTTTCCCAGAAAAGCATCTAAGGAGATCTGTCTGAATTGTGAAGCACCTGTAAGCTCTTGGAAGTTAACTAAGACTGTGCTATCGAACGACTTTACATAGACAACTTTCAGTGATATCAGTTTATTTAAAAAGGGCCAACAATTAATCGTCTTTAAAGTACGTTCCCCAGAAATTAACATACATTTGTGATATAAGTGATAGAAAGTAATATATCAATAATTTCCTATTAATAATTCATTCTGAACGTTATTATCTATGACAAATTTCAAACTTAATGTCTATTAATAATTTGTAGCTCTAAAAGTCCAAACTGGCTCAGAGGGCTAGTCAGAGGAAACTATGAATCGATGGCTAAGATTTTTTACTATGAAAAACAAAAAACCTACCACAGGCAATTTCTTTACTGAAGAAACAAAATACTACATTTAACATCAGGTGAAAGTTCCATCTACAACATATGATAGCCTTTTTCACCGTGGCAGTGGAACACCACAATGGCAAGAGCAAGCTCTGAAGTCTGATAGAGTTTAGGTTAGGATCTGCTCAGTACTTACTAGTACAAGCCTGGGCAATGAATGAACTTCCCTGAGCTCACTTCTCCTCATCTGTAAAATGAGGATATTAATATTTACTTTTCAGGTCTACAGTGCTGTTTAAATGAATACCACAGATAAAATGTTTTACACAATTTTTGGAAAATGGTAAACATTTAATAAAGGTAGTTCCTTCTTTCATTATATAAGCTGTTTGCTTAGAAATTTCATTTGGATTTTCTACCAGCACACCACCATTTTCCTCTTTTATCTACCAAAGAAAATCTACTTGACATCCTCTGGTCTTACTGAATAGCAGTATCAGCCTCCTGGTCACCCAACAGCTTTATACCAGAGGTCAGCAAATTATGACCTGGAGCAGAAGCCAAATCCGGCCACCTGTCTGTTTTTTAGTGGCCCGGACGCTAAGGATGTTTTTTTCATTTTAAAATGGTCATACAAGTATCCACATAATATCCTCAATATTGCCTTTTGGTCCACAAAGCCTAAAATATTTACTATCTGGTCAACCTTTTAAAAAAAGTTTGCAGACCCCAAAGAAGACGCAGCAAAGAAGCATCGAACATAGGTCAATGGAAGAGAAACCATGGAGCAGAAAAGGGTGAGCAAACAGCTCAATGGTAGCACTGAAGTCAAAGAAAATGGGTAGAGAAAAAAATCAATTGGCTATGGAAATTGGGAGGTCACTGTTAACATGGGAGAATACAGAAATAATACAGGGAGTTAGATTTTGAGGCATTTAATAATAGTGGATAGTGAAAGAACAGAAGCAGAGTATGTGGAACATTTATTCTGAAAATTCAGCAGTGGAAGAGAAAATATAAACAGGCAAGTAGTTAAAAGAGGGAGCAAGATCAATGAAGGCTGCCCCCAGGATTTAGAAAATTTAGAGAAGGAACCCAGGAGTAAAGGTAACAGATATGTAAGGTGTCAGATATGACTGCAGGCACAGAATGAGAAAAGTCAGCTCTCTTCATTGAAGAAGAAATTTAAAATAGGAACCAATACCAACATATTCTAATATGTTAGTACGTTAATATGTATTCTGATGGAGGAGAGGAAACAAGAAAGTTCACATTTAATTATTTCAGTATCTCCAGGAAAGCAGAGACAAAGTTATCCACTAAGAATGACAGGAGTATAAGGAACTAAAAGCAAAAAGAGAAAAGATTTTAAAATAACTTCTCAAGGAGAACAAGCAACAGAACAAACAGGACACAAAATGGTCATGGACTAACGAGGACCCATTTGTTCTTGATTATAAAAGCGTGTGAGTTAAACATTAAAAATTTTTCAAAGTAAAAACTAAAATACCACTGTGACTTTTATATGGTCTTTCATTAGTACTGTCTCCTGTTAACATTTAGAGCTATATGCAAGAGCAAAAAACTATAACTTACTCAAGTATTACACTCTTTACAGATTCAATTGTGAATCAAAAAACCTTTTTCACATAAATAAAATTATATGTGGTTTCTAGACAAAACATTTTATGTACAAATCTAGGTAGAAATAAGATACAGAAGTAAAACCAGGCAAAAGCCACCTCTTATTCCCTAAGTCCCCCAAGGAATGGTTTGTTTGTCTTCTTTGATATTTATCACATCCACAAAAACTCAACTATATAGGAGCTTAGGGAAGAGTGAAATTTTAGATAATTTTCTTATCTGACCATCTGTGGATCAAAAACACTTCTGAATTTTATTGAAAATACTCTGGAAGGAAATTATATTAAAACATATTATATAATTCAATGCATTTTCCAAAATAGTATACTAACCATAATCTAACAGTTTGGGACTTTTTACTAGTACTAACACTGAACTATGTTGTAATAAAGTAATACAAATGGAAGCTGTTCAAATCTATGTCTACTTAATTTAGTAAATAAGACCCAAATGGTTTGGTTTTTTGGCTGTGCCAGGCAGGTTGTGGGACCTTAGTTCCCTGACCAGGGATCGGACCTGAGCCCTTGGCAGTACCACGGGAAGTCCCTGGTTTTTCTTTTTGAATTCTGCCTGCCTTTTACAACTTTCTGATCTTTTCCTCTAGTATCAAAATATTGTAATCTATGACTCCCTAGCATGCCTGAAGAACGAAGTTATTTATCCCCAATTTACTCCTTTTAAACTTCTATGAACTTGGAAACAAGATATAAAGTTTTCCTAAAATATTAGAGCATGTGCTTAAAGATCTTTGTTTTGGCTGTTCATAGATGTTTTACTTGTTGGGAGATAGCGAGATCAGAGGAGCTTTCTTCATGGCTTTCAGCAAACATACAGGAGAGGAAAGGAGCTTAATTTAGCCTCAATGATAATTATCTGTATATTCTGTCTTCCTCATAAGGCTGGTGAACACCAAGGCAACAGGAATCATGATTATTTGTATTTACAGAGTACCTGAAACAAAATGTGACCCCTGGGAGGATTTCAATAAATCCTTTTTAAGTATATCAAATTGTAATCAACTAAATAACCAATATTCCTTTTATTCTCCCAAAGTCATCAACAACAACAAAAAAGTTGTCCTGACATTTTTATCTTTGGTAAGGTTTTTTACCTTTTAAGCAAGGTTAAGGCCTAGGGACAAAAACTCTGCCAAAAAACCTCAAGTACTGTAAGAAGTGGTTAAGAGATAGCACACCTCTTTTCAGAGCGATTAGGCCTAAGGTTAAAATGTGCTGGCATGGCTGAAAGGTTCTTTTAAACTCAAGATCTTGTCCTCAAACAGTTATTAAAGTTCTCAGGGTATATTTCAAAAGAGCAGGGTATTAACCTAACTCTCCGGTCTAATTCCAAGTCTGGTAATTATATGCTGCCTGTTAAAATTCCCCTTGCAGTTGTAATTTAATAAGGTGGCGTTCAGTTCTCGTCAAACAGCTCAGAGCAATGCAACCAGCTACAATGCTTATCCCATAAAGTGTAATGTTTCAGATGTGATTAAGTGATCATTTAAAATTTTTCAGGGAATCAGGCCGTACATTCATTAAAGTATTTTTCCAGTTGTAAAGAATAAACTATATACTTTTTAAGGGGCCAAAAATTCCTATACCTTGAAATGTCACAGTAAATTTTAGTTTATGTTCTTTGTAAGAGAGTTCTGTAGTTATTATAATACTAACATGACAAGAAAACTCTTCAAATATATCATCTTCAAGTTTTACAAAGCAGAGAAAATGCAAAAATCCCTCACAGACGCAAAGCAGAAGCTATTTATACTTTCCTTCTCAAGGTACTGGTGAGAGAGTCACTGTGTTTCCCCATTTCTCCAATCTGCAAATACCAGAACTTAGGAAAACTACAGTAAAACATTAGGAAGATGAACAAGTGGCAAAATGAAACTAAACAGGAGTGTACAGCTATGAAATTTCAACATTTATCTGGCGCCATATTAAAAGGCATTCTGGAACTGTGATCTCTTGCAGAGAGTAAGGGCAGAGGAACTGGAAACAGTAGCACAGAAATAGAATTACTCCCCAAGATTGTACAGACTATTTAAATGAGGTCCTAAAATATATCTTAAGGCTTACAGATGCATATATAGGTAGAATCCTAGGTAGAATCATTATCCTTGATGAAAGCCTTAAAAAAGAAACAAAAAAAAATAGTAAGTGTTTCTGTCATTTCGATGTGTCTTAAAGAATACTCTAAAATTAGTTCCATCATTTAAGTACACCCAACTATAGGTTCTATAAGTCAATATATTACTAAAAAGTTTCTATTAACTGTGTTTTTCTCATCTATATTCTGTTTATTAAAAAATCTGTCATTTTTCAGAGTACTGACATTATCACTCAAGGAAAAAACTTATAAATAAATATACAAAGACAACACCCTATAACTCTTAAAAGGCCAGAATCATTCTAGGCAAAGAAAACAATGCTACTATTAACAACAACAACAGCAAAAATCAATTTAAAAAGCAAGAGCCAAAAACACTACCATTTACCACTGCAACAAAAAGAATAAAATATCTAGGATTAAACCTACCTAAGGAGACAAAAGACCTGTATGCAGAAAATTATAAGACACTGATGAAAGAAATTAAAGATGATACAAACAGATAGAGAGATATACCATGCTCTTGGATTGGAAGAATCAACATTGTGAAAATGACTCTACTACCCAAAGCAATCTACAGATTCAACGCAATCCCTATCAAACTACCACTGGCATTTTTCACAGAACTAGAACAAAAAATTTCACAAGTTGTATGGAAACACAAAAGATCCCGAATAGCCAAAGCAATCTTGAGAAAGAAAAACAGAGCTGGAGGAATCAGGCTCTCTGACTTCAGACTATACTACAAAGCTACAGTCATCAAGATAGTATGGTACTGGCACAAAAACAGAAATATAGATCAATGGAACAGGATAGAAAGTCGAGAGATAAACCCACGCACATATGGTCACCTTATCTTTGATAAAGGAGGCAAGAATATACAGTGGAGAAAAGACAGCCTCTTCAATAAGTGGTGCTGGGAAAACTGGACAGCTACATGGAAAAGAATGAAATTAGAACACTCCCTAACACCATACACAAAAATAAACTCAAAATGGAGTAAAGACCTAAATGTAAGGTCAGACCCTATCAAACTCTTAGAGGAAAACATAGGCAGAACACTCTATGACATAAATCACAGCAAGATCCTTTTTGACCCACCTCCTAGAGAAATGGAAATAACAACAAACATAAACAAATGGGACCTAATGAAACTTAAAACCTTTTGCACAGTGAAGGAAACCATAAACAAGACCAAAAGACAACCCTCAGAATGGGAGAAAATATTTGCAAATGAAGCAACTGACAAAGGATTAATCTCCAAAATTTACAAGCAGCTCATGCATCTCAATATTAAAAAAACAAACAACCCAATACAAAAATGGGCAGAAGACCTAAATAGACATTTCTCCAAAGAAGATATACAGATTGCCAACAAATACATGAAAGAATGCTCAACATCATTAATCATTAGAGAAATGCAAATCAAAACTACAATGAGATATCATCTCACACCAGTCAGAATGGCCATCATCAAAAAATCTACAAACAATAAATGCTGGAGAGGGTGTGGAGAAAAGGGAACCCTCTTGCACTGTTGGTGGGAATGTAAATTGACACAGCCACTATGGAGAACAGTATGGACGTTCCTTAAAAAACTAAAAATAGAACTACCATATGACCCAGCAATCCCACTTCTGGGCATAAACCCTGAGAAAACAATAATTCAAAATGAGTCATGTACCACAATGTTCACTGCAGCTCTATTTACAATAGCCAGGACATGGAAGCAACCTAAGTGCCCATCGACAGATGAATGGATAAAGATGTGGCACATATATACAATGGAATATTACTCAGCCATAAAAAGAAACAAAATTGAGTTATTTGTAGTGAGGTGGATGGACCTAGAGTCTGTCATACAGAGTGAAGTCAGAAAGAGAAAAACAAATACTGTATGCTAACACATATATATGGAATCTAAAAAAGAAATAAAAAATGGTCATGAAGAACCTAGGGGCAAAACGGGAATAAAGACGCAGACCTACTAGAGAATGGACTTGAGGATACTGGGAGGGGGAAGGGTAAACTGGGACGAAGTGAGAGAGTGGCATGGACACATATACACTACCAAACGTAAGGTAGATAGCTAGTGGGAAGCAGCCACATAGCACAGGGAGATCAGCTTGGTGCTTTGTGACCAACTAGAGGGGTGGGTTAGGGAGGGTGGGAGGGAGGGAGACTCAAGAAGGAAGAGATATGGGGATATGTATATATGTATAACTGATTCACTTTGTTATAACGCAGAAACTAACACACCATTGTAAAGCAATTATACTCCAAAAAAGATGTTAAAAAAATAAATAAATAAAATAATTAAAAAAAAAACCAAGAGCCAAGTAAACTACCCTTTTTCTTGAGGGTGGAAAACAGTGTAAATATTTCATCAACTTCATTAGATGACATCAGGCCTAATTATAAAAAGCAAACAAGAAAAGCTTTTATTTTTGATTAGTGTCTATAATGGAGAAAGCACAGCCAAATTAAATGATTTTCTTCAAAAAAGCAAAATGTAGTAAAAAATGCTTAGAAATACTACTTAACAATTCCCACTGGGGTCTAAGCCAGCACCCAGAAATCAAACACTTTCATATTTCTGTAGCAAAATGTATGAATACTTGAAAATAGTCCTCGTTTTAATTTAGATCTAGATCTGCCATCAAGTAAGTTAATATTAGGTCAGGTTTTGTTGTCAATTTCTGTTTTTAGAACTTTGCAGATTTTGGATAAAAGACTGTGGACCTAAACTGAAAAAACAGAAATAAATCAGGCACAAGTTCTTTTTTTTTTTTTTTTTTTAATTGGCCGCACCACACGGCATACAAAATCTTAGTTCCCCAGCCAGGGATAGAACCTGTACCCCCTGCAGTGGAAGTGCAGCATCCTAACCACTGGACTGCCAGGGAAGTCTCAGACACAAGTTCTTAACTAACTTTATTCTTAGCTTAGAAAATAGTAGGTTACATAAATATTGTCTGCTAACCCTTGAAGTTTACAAACTTCAAGATAGCAGTAGAATATTTTAATTATTTCTACAAGTTACTTATACTATACTACGGAAGCTTAATTCATACATCCAATGAAAATCAAAAAGATTTTATTAACTTTATGATATGAAATAAAATATATAAAATGCATTCATATTCAAAAGGATAAATTTCTTCCCTTGTAGTACTTTCTAGTTAAAAAAAACTATTTCTTTAAATTAATAAAATCTTGAAATTGCACTGTAATTGAGCATGGCAAGGGTTCCCACTAGCTTAAAAGGATAGGTGAAAGTGACTCTGGGGTAATGAAAAGTCAGCAGTTGGACAAAGAAATTCTCCATTTCTCTCTTCTTTCTGTTGTCCTACAGTTTGGAAAAAAAGGAATCTATGTAAGAGGAAACAGAATGCTTATTGTAAGAAAAGTTATATGTTCTCTTGAAAATAGTAAATTATAGTAGTGAAGAACACAGAGACTGGAGTTAGTCAATAAGTAGATAATCAAATTCCAGCTCCACCTTTTACTAGCTTTGTGACCTTAGGAAGTTAGTAAGTGCTCTTATGCCTCAGTTTCATCTGTAAATGCGGAAAATAATAGAATGTACCACATAAAGTTGTTAATGAAAATTAAATGCTAAACAAAAATAAGTAAAAAATAAACAGTGACAGGAACAGCAACAGGAAGAATAAACAGGTGATATTAGTAAATACTGGCAAAGTTAATGCAATATTACCAATCAAAATTTTCTGTGGTTTTAATCACTTTTTAAACCCAGACTGGCTTAGAAATTTTTTTTAATACAATAAATGTTTACCTTGCATTTTATTAACTGAAATACCATGAACTGAAATAATTAGTAGCTCTATCTTTTTATAATAATGAATAACCATTACCTGAACTTATAATTTCTGTAAAATCCTGAAATCCCTCAAAGAGAGTTTCTGTGAAAAACTAACGAGTAGTTTACATGTATGGTTACCACTCAGTAAATAAGAATATTTGATAAGTCAAAATATCTAACTTACTGACCATGTCAGATAGCCCATCCACCAAATATCATGGTACTAGAAATAAACCACTTTGCTCACTAAACCATCTCACAAAGCACAGCACGAAACCTTACCTATCTTCATCTTTGTCATACAGTTGGTAATAATCTCCACAGCCATTCCAAAACGTGTTATCCACAACTTCTTGCCTTCCTGTGGCTCCACTTTCTGGTGTTATTTGGTTATCTTCTGTGTCTCTCTGTGTAACTCTTGCGAAAGGCAGATCCAAGAACATACAATCATGTTCTCCATCATAGTCATCACATTTTATTAAGAGGTCATCTGAGCCATTTTCCTCAACTTCCAAAGCCTCTCTCCACCTCTGAACACTTCTTTGCTTAGCCTCATGCCTATTAAAACCTGTTTCTTGGTCCACCTGGCTTGAACTTATCAGTTTCCTAACTTTGGGCCTCACTACCTGTTCAGGAGAACTTCCCTGGTTTTTGCCCCTATCACTGGTATTTTGCTCGCTGCAAATATGCCTGGGAGCACAGGCTGAATCTTCAACTGAATTTTCTCTTTGTCTCTCCTGGCTAGTATTATTTTGTTGTTTCTTTCTAACCACTTCATCTTCAGAAGAGGACCTCTGAAATTCCTGATTGTTCTGATTGACAAACTCAGTATCACCAGTTGAACTTTTCACTAAAGGTGCTGAATCTACCTCTTCGAACTCATCTCTTAATTCACAGTTAAAAGAGGGAACTGTTGGTGAAAGACCAGTGTATGCCTCTACCTCTCCATTTTCCAACTCAAACACTGTATTGCCCAATGCTTCCTGATATCTACCACCTTCCACAACGTCTGCAGAGAGCTGATGACTGTCATTATCCTCTCCATGTCTGCCATCTGGATCGTAAGAGTCAGTATGAACCAATGTAATTCCATTTTGAACACTTGAAGCATTACAAACTTCTGAAGTATATTCTCCCTCAGAATGATTGTGAAGATCCGTACTGCTTCCTAAGGTCTCCCTGCCTTCCTCGCTATGATGTACTGCAGCAAAGGATGGACTGCTCTCAATGGTTTGATTCAATGCTGTATCACAAATGGGAATTTCTGCTTCAGTTTTTTCAAATAAAGGGTCATTGGGTAAAGAAGAATGAACTTGATCCAATGGACTGGAACCTTCATAGGGAACAAAAGAAAACATATTTAGAGGGATTAATTTAGATAATGTTTTATTTAATAATGACTCTTTAACTAGAAATCATACCAATTATTAATTATTTGAGAATATGAGTGAATTTCTCTGACAGGTGCTAATAGGCTCCCTAACTTAACTGGGAGGGTGGACGGGTTACCCTATGAGTTCATTTATGCCACTGTGTAGCCTCTTAATATCCTCTCCCTCAGATGTCTTCTGTAGGTTTTTCACCTAAATCCTAATACCTAAAACATTCTGTAAAAGACATTTAAAAGAGAGGCTAATAAGAGACTAACAATGAGAGGCATAAGTGAAGTCACAGGGTAACCAATCTGCCCTCCCAGTTGTTGGACTGTGCAATTCAGACTTAAATTACTTTATTACATGCAGATTTTTTTTTACATGTAGATATTTTAAAAGGTGGTTATAATAGATATAAGAACAGGCTATATACAGATCTAACAGAAATGAGACTCTACTGTGTTTTATGTCAATTCAGAAGATTATATCTCAGTCCCTAGATACATAATATTACATTTCTATCCCCAAAATGAATTGTTAAAATATACCTACAATGAGTTAACTTTAACTATGTTACAGCTATCAGTGAAAAACAACAAAAGAGTCAATGTGTTGATTCTCTTTGTCATAGTTTGTCAGAATTTTGAGACAAGAGTAAAATCCTAACTACTCCACAAATTACTTTAAACATGACTATCTTTTACCATCACTAATGTAATAACAAAAAATGAAGATGCTAAGACCTGTTGGAACAAAAATTTATAAATAACTGAAGGGAAGTCTTACCATATCACAAAAAGGCTGCTTTAACAGAAGGACCTTAGGTAATAATTCAGATTCTTGTATATAAATGACAGTAAAAAAAATAACCTAGAATTATCAAGTTTGCTCAGGACAAGAGGAAGATGACATTCCAGTCCAAAAATGTGTAGTTATAGTACATGGATACCTGCAAAATACTTTTTCAAACTAATGAATAATTAGGAAATTTTAATTAAATAACTATGTATTACTTGACATTTATATTTTATATGATTCTAAACGAATCAACTTAACCAAGCTAAATTATTGAGATACAAATAAAACAAAAAGCTATTTAAATGTAATATGCAGGGAAAAATATACTCAGTTCACATTAAAAATTTTTTTGGATTGAAAGATGAAGAATTCCTCTGGCTGAAGGATGTGACAACATGTAATCACTGCCATGACAATGTAGTTATTGATTGGCCATATTCTATCTTTTTCTATGTTTAAATGTATACACTATTAAGTTAATAGAAAATTTTGAAATGAATTTCTTAATAGGAAATGTATAGCATTTATACTCAGAGACACACATAAAACCCACTATTTCAAATATTACAAGATCAATTCTTACATGGTTATTAATAGCTTTTAAATAATCCCATGTTGCATACCTGAGGAATTTTCTTTTGGAACATCATCTAGTTCCAACACTTCATAGTCATCACCAGCCCTACCTAAGCTTCTTTCATGCCTGGTCATACACGGTTTGAAACTGACGTATGCATGTCTTCTGCCATATCGCCTGCCTGTGATTGTCTGATATCCTCCTGCTGGTTTGGGCCAGGCCGCCTTGCTGGATTCTTGATCCATTGCTGAAAAACAAAGTTAAAAATTAAAGAGACATAGCAATGACTTATTCTGACATTTGGGGTAATGTTTCAACATATATTGCCAAATCATATGCTACTGAACATCGAATGCCCCTTACTAGCAATATAAAACATACCTGAAAAGAAAACATGAAATACTACATTATGAGAGTTATGTGACCCCCTTATCCCCCAAATATCTTAAAGTTTGGTTCCTTTAAGGTACTTCAGATTTTTATAACGTTACTTACCCCAATTTTTTTCCACTTGCCAAATTACTATACTGCAAAAGCTCCTTAAGGATTGGAGAATGATTCTCCAAGTTATCAAAGTACCTTATGTATAAGTGCTCAATACGTATTTGTTGAGTGAATTATTCACACGTACATGATACGATGGTTTCAATTACATTAAAAGTGAATAAATTCCAGTCAAAGGTAACAGGTAATTTCTTTAAATGGTATCTGTACTATTATAAAGAACTAACGGGACCACAATAAAATATATCCCAAAGATCAGGGTCAGGTAAAACTCTCCAAAAGAAAACAGTGGTGAGCCAAGTCAAACTCTTCAAAACTACCAATGGTATACATATGGTATGTATGAAAAGAAAAAGCCATCAACATTTGAACAACTCGAATACTAAGTTCGATGCCTGAGGGACATATAGTAGCAACAGTAGCATCTTTTACTGAGTAGGACATTATCTCATATATACATATAGTAAAAGTTTGCTTAGTCCATTGAGTTTTACATATATTATGCAGGAACTAAACAAAATATTTTCTCACAGTATACGGAATAGTCAATAAATGAAAAAGTTACACATTTTTGTTTTATTGCATTAGAATAAGAACTATAATTGCTTTTAAGCACAAAAACCTGTATTTATAACATTATAATATATGATACCAAGTGTTACATTGTTACTTCATCCCCTCACAAACCTGTTGAGGTGGATACTGTATTTTATTTTAAAGAATAAAAAACTAGGGTTAAAATGAATTATGTAAGAAACTTGTCCAATAACCCAATATTATGACTCCAGACCAGTACCCTTAACACCACCTCCAAAAGAATAGTCTCCAAAGTGGAAAGCACAATAGATGCCAAGGGGGTACGGAAAGAAAATATGAGTTTCTATTTATACTCATTTTTGTATTAAAAATTAGAAATTAAGCTTTATAAATATTCAATACATGGATTGAAACTAGCCTTAAGTAAGACGATGATCACACATCACGTATGGTACTCAAGGAATCTGGAAGGAAAAATATGAAGTTCTCAATGTAGAGGAACTGACAGAGACACCTTGCTTACCTGCTGGCTCCTTTTCAGTATACTGTGACATATATGGCAGTTTTTGTGTGCCCAGTTCAGTGGAATTATGGATGTGATTTAGTTTTTACTCACACAATGGATAAGCTGCAGGTGATTCCTACAAAGAAACCATGGATTAAACAAAATAGTAATAATATAGCACAAAACAAAAATAGCAAAACTAATACTACTTCTCCTAGTGAAGTTCTTAGCTAGCCCATAATAACAGAGAAAAACACAATTGGATCTGACAAGTCAATCAAAAAACCTCAAAACTATGAAGATGGCTATTTGAAAGAGATTTAGATCTCCTCTTGAAAAACCTTGCCTTAAGTATGTATCATCCTTAAGATTGACAATGATAACAACACACAAATAATTTATAAGTAAATAAGCAAATATATTGGGAGAAATGTTGATTGGGGTATGTGACCAAACTGTTTGGGGGTCTACTACACACTCTCTGCTTCTCCATCAAACACTAAGTTCCTTTAGCCCTGGCATTGTTAAAAGAAGTTAACCCTAGGAATACAAACTTCATTTTAAAAATGTATAGTGGTACATTTTAAAAATATATAGTGGCTTATGACAATTAATAATTAACGTGTATAAAAATGATACACTTGTTCTTTACAATAATAGTCAATTGATCATTCAGATATTTTAATCCCAAAGAAAAACCCATTCTAAATTAGAAGAACTAAAATTTACCATGCAAAGTATAAAATGACTTCATCTGTTTTGAAGTTAATCCATTTATTTACTATTTTAAAAGTTGCAACCTGTGCTTTTTTTTAAAGTTTGTCAAGAGCTTAGCTTTTTAATTAAATACTTTAATTACTTAAAAACGAGCTATTGCTAAGCTGCCTACCACCAACTTAAAGCTGTTACAAGATGATAGTTCTGAAAATTAGTTTAACTGTATATATCTATCTAGCCATGTATAGCTATAAATTAACATACATAAAAGTACACATATCCTCCCATATAAATTATAAATTCAGCAATAGGTTGTACAGTAATGTTCTAATATAGCTAAATCAAGTCAGATGGTTAACAATAGCTAAAGGGTAAAGGAATATCAAGAAAATAATTCTACCATACTGGCAAAAACACAAGCTCTGATTAATATTGTTTTAATAGTAAGAAAAATAATGTGCAATTAACTTGAATCTTCACAGATTCACAGTATAATAATACATGCAGACTCAAAGGTTGGCCATGGATTTAAGTTCATGAGTATTTTACCCAAAGTCTTTTCTTTGAAATAAGGCAATATTCCAGGCACTATTTTCAGTGCTGAGGATATAACAATGAACAAAATAGACAAATATTCCTGCCCTCCTAAAACTGCAGTATGGGGTATAGACATTAAACAAATAAGCAAAAAATAAAGATATGTTAGACAATAAATACTATGGAGCAAAATAGAGCAGAGAATAAAGAGCTCCTAAGGGTGTGCAGTTTAAAGTAGTGTGGTTAGGGAAGGCCTCACTGAGAAGGAATCATTTGAGCAAACACCTGTGAGGAGGGAGCCACGTGTAAACCTAGGGAAAGAACATTCTCAGCAGAATAAAAAGAAGATCCTGAAGTAAGAATTTCCAGAATTTACCTTAGCAAGAAGTCTGGGATGGAATGAGGACGAGAGAAAGTAACAGATGAGGTCAGAAAGTTAATTAGGGAGAAGGGAGTAAGGTGGAACAAACAACATAGGGCTTTACAGGATAATAGAAGAAATGTAGGTTTTATTTTGAGTGAGAGGGAAAACCACCAAACAGTTCTGAGAAGAGAACTTCTGTTTTAAAAGGAACACTCTGGCTACTGTGTTTATTTATTTATTTATTTATTTATTTGGTACGTGGGCCTCCCACTGTTGTGGCCTCTCCCCTTGCGGAGCATAGGCTCTGAACGCACGGGCTCAGCGGCCATGGCTCACAGGCCCAGCCGCTCCGCGGCATGTGGGATCTTCCCGGACCGGGGCACGAACCCGTGTCCCCTGCATCGGCAGGCGGACTCTCAACTACTGCGCCACCAGGGAAGTCCTGGCTACTGTGTTCAGATGAAGGGGAACAAGGTCAAAGGCAGGAAGACTGGCTAGAAAGCTATGGAAATACTGACAAGAGATCACAGTGGTTTGGACCAGAGTAAAAACAGGTGGTGAGAAATGGTCAGATTCTGTCTATATTGTGAAAGTAGAGCCAACAAAGTTTTCTGATGTAGGTTATGAAAGAAGGTAAGGATTTGAGGCTGACTCTAAGTTTTATAGCCTGGGCAACTAGAAAAACAGAGTTGACATTAACTGACAGGAAAATCTGTGGAAGACATAGGTTTGGAGAAAGTATCTTGAGTTTAGTTCTGGATGTGCTAAATTTGAGATATCTATTAGATATTCAAGTAGAAATGTTAAATAGGATGCTGGAGTTCACTGGACAATTCTGAACTGCCAGCATAATTTGGAAGTTATCAGGATATGGACAATATTCAAAAGGGCTTGAACTTGGAAGAGATGTCTAAGTAGGCTTGGAGAAGGAAAGAAGTTCATGGGCTGAACCCTGAGATGATCCAAAATTAAGAGGCCAGGGAAAAAGAAGTATCAGGAAAACCGACCAATGAGAGGGGCTTGTGAGAGAAAAGAAAAAATCCAGGAGTGTGGATGTCAAATGAAGACAGGGCTTTAGACCAAAGAATTGATCCACTGTGCCAATGCTGCTAAAAGGTAAAGTATGACAAGGATCTATAACTGACCACTAGACTTAGCAACATGGAAGATTACTGGAGTTCCTGACACGGGGCACCTTTGGTAGAACAGTGGGTATAAATGCCTGCAGAATGTGCTGTTAAGAGAGAGTGCTGTTAAGAGTACAAAATCATGAAAATCGCTCTGTTTCTTAATCATACTTTTCTTCAACATGAATCCACTTCCTTCTAAAAGATTATTTTTGGAGCCCTCCAACATCCTGATATAAATTTAGTCTACTTGTTTTCAAGATCCAACTACTTCTGTGCTAACTTTTGATGGTACTTCTGAGTTAGGTCCCCTGATTTGAAACCCATGTTTTCCTTTCTTTTGTTTGTTTTGGGACGGGGTGTGCATTTGTTTGTTTTGTCTTTACTAGAAGATCTTCAAGTAATTGTTTCAGGAATTTTATTTAAGGAGGTAAACACTGAGTCTTTGCATGTCAAAATATTTTCATCTTTCCCTTACACTTTGGATATAGGTCAAAACAAAATCATTTTTTACAAACTCTAAAAGGCAATGTTTTCTAAGCATCCCATGTTGCTGTTAAGAAACTGTTCTGCCAGTTTATTTCTCATCCTTTTGTAGGTAAACCAATTTTCTTCGGAATAATTAGGATTTTCTCTTAATAAACAGTATTCTATAATTTCGCAAGGACTTTCTTAGACCATTTAAAAAATTTCTACTCCATAGCCCTAGTAGGGCTGCTTTAATTTAAAGGCTTTCATTAGATTGTCTCAAAGATGTCCTTTTTCTTTTCCTTCCTATTTTCACTGTATTTGGCCCACGCAGTTTAATCCTTTGTCTCTAAACTTTTCTTTCTCATTTTCAATTTACGGAATGGTAGCTTTCATCTGCTTTAAATTCCAGCCTTCCAACATTCTCTACAATAATTTTTGAAATTTCTTGCACTTTCTTATTCTCTTCTTCTTCTATCATCATCATCATCATTTTCAATAGTGGCTCTTGTCTTACGAATAAAATGTAGACTAGAATCTCTCTGTAGACACTAATTATCTCTATTTTATCTGAGGCCAGCTATGTAGACAAATGTAACTCGTTCCTATCTCTGAAGTATAAAAGAGAAAACAAAGCAAAACAGGGAGGAGAGGATAAATAATAAAGAATAAAGACCTAGCTGTGTGTCAAGATTAAAATGATTAATTCATCAGTGCCAAATTTGTATCTAAAGTTTATTGGGAACATTTGGTTTCTGAGTCTTCTCTAAAGAAACGTTTCCTTTGCTAGTACTATTCACCTAATAAACAACATATGATTCCTCTCTACTTGTGACGATTATTCATCTCAAATGCTGTGGAATCTTCATATACGTCTTCCTAATTATAAAAGCAAAAACAATAACCAAAAAAAAAAAACCCAAAAAAAACGCCATAAATATGCTGCTGTCTAAGAATTAAAGGAGTTAATCAGGGAAGTATTAATTCTAGATCTTCCAGCTTTTTACCTAGATAGCATCATTTATAATTTTAACTAGGATAGTACACCAGCAGCTCTAGATAGGCAATGGAAACAACCTTCAAAAGAATACAAGGAAAAGCATGGGTATGGGGTGTACACTTCCCACAGCAGAATTGAAAGACTGTGGTGAATTTAAAGATAAAGACCTTGCTTTAAGTGCATTATGTCTATTAAATGCACTGTGTCTTTACATTCTCTAACAAGATACGAATTTAAACAGTTGTGAAAAAAGGGATGAATGAATGAATGAATGGCAATTCTGTGCTCCTTTCTCTGATGGAAATATGAAAATATAATGAAAAGAGATGAAGAGTTGGGAATACTTATATTCTAACTCCAACACTTATACTTACACACATTAAATGAAAGCTAGTGGTAGTAGAACTAATTCAGAAAACTAAAAATCTAAAATAGTAATAAAAGAGGACCTTCAAGATGGTAGAGGAGTTAAGACGTGGAGATCACCTTCCCCCCCACAAATACATCAAACATACATCTACATGTGGAACAACTCCTACAGAACACCTACTAAACGCTGGTAGAAGACCTCAGACCTCCCAAAAGGCAAGAAACTCCCCCATGTACCTGGCCATCTGGTTGACAGGGTCTTGGTGTTCCAGCCGGGTGTCAGGCATCAGCCTCTGAGGTGGGAGAGCTGAGTTCAGAACACAGGACCACCAGAAACCTCCGGGCCCCACGTAATATCAATCCGCGAGAGCTCTCCCAGAGATCCCCGACTCAATGCTAAGACCCAGCTCCACTCAATGACCAGCAAGCTCCAGTGCAAGACACCCCATGACAAACAACCAGCAAGCCAGACAGGAACACAGCCCCACCCATTAGCAGAGAGGCTGCCTAAAATCATAAGTTCACGGACACCCCAAAACACACCACCTGACGCAGCCCTGCCCACCAGAAAGAAAAGATCCAGCCTCATTCAACAGAACACAGGCACCAGTCCCCTCCACTAGGAAGCCTACATAACGCACTGAACCAGCCTTACCCACTGGGGGCAGATACCAAAAACAATGGGAACTATGAACCTGCAGCCTGCAAAAAGGAGACCCCAAACAAAGTAAGGTAAGCAAAAGAAGAAGACAGAGAAATACACAGCAGATGAAGGAGCAAGGTAAAAACCAACCAGACCAAACAAATGAAGAGGAGATAAGCAGTCTACGTGAAAGAGAATTCAGAATAATGATAGTAAAGATGATCCAAAATCTTGGAAATAGAAGAAAATACAAGAACCGTTTAACAAGGACATGGAAGAACTAAAGAGCAAACAAACAATGATGAACAACACAATAAATGAAATTAAAAATTCTCTAAAAGGAATCAACAGCAGAATAACTGAGGCAGAAAAACGGGTAAGTGACCTGGAAGATAAAATAGTGGAAATAACTACTGCAGAGCAGAATAAAGAAAAAAAAATGAAAAAAATTGAGGACAGTCTCAGAGACCTCTGGGACAACATTAAACACATCAACATTCGAATTTTAGGGGTCCCGAAGAAGAAGAGAAAAAGAAAGGCACTGAGAAAATATTTGAAGAGATTATAGTTGAAAACTTCCCTAACATGGGAGAGGAAATAGTCAATCAAGTCCAGGAAACGCAGAGTCCCATAAAGGATAAATCCAAAAAGAAACACACCAAGACACATATTATGTAAACTATAAAAAAATTAATACAAAGAGAAAAAATATTGAAAGCAGCAAGGGGAAGGCAACAAATAACATACAAGAGAATCCCCATAAGGTTAACAGCTGATCTATCAGCAGAAACTCTGCAAGCCAGAAAGGAGTGGCAGGACATATTTAAAGTGATGAAAGGGAAAAGCCTACAACAAAGATTACTCTACCCAGCAAAGATCTCATTCAGATTTGATGGAGAAATTACAACCTTTACAGACAAGCAAAAGCTAAGAGAATTCAGCACCAACAAAAAAGCTTTACAGCAAATACTAAAGGAACTTCTCAAGGCAGGAAACACAAGAGAAGGAAAAGGTCTACAATAACAAACCCAAAACAATTAAGAAAATGGCAACAGAAACATACATATTGATAATTACCTGAAATGTAAATGGATTAAATGCTCCAATCAAAAGACAAAGAGGGGCTGAATGGATACAAAAACAAGACCTGTATATATGCTGTCTACAAGAGACCCACTTCAGACCTAGGGACACACACAGACTGAAAGTGAGAGGAAGGAAAAAAATATTCCATGCAAATGGAAATCAAAAAAAGCTGGAGAAGCAATTCTCATATCAGACAAAATAGACTTTAAAATAAAGACTATTACAAGAGACAAAGAAGGACAGTACATAATGATCAAAGGATCAATCCAAGAAGAAGATATAACAATTTAAATATTTATGCAACCAACATAGGAGCACCTCAATACATAAGGCAAATGCTAAAAGCCATAAAAGGGGAAATCAATGGTAACACAATAATAGTAGGGGAATTTGCCACCCCACTTTCACCAATGGACAGATCATCCAAAATGAAAATAAATAAGGAAACACAAGCTTTAAATGACACATTAAACAAGAAGGACTTAATTGATATTTATAGGACATTCCACTCAGAAACAACAGAATACACTTTCTCCTCAAGTGTTCATGGAACATTCTCCAGGATAGATTATATCTTCGGTCACAAATCAAGTCTTGGTAAATTTAAGAAAACTGAAATCATATCAAGTATCCTTTCCAACCACAACACTATGAGACTAGATATCAATTACAGGGAAAAAAAACCTGTAAAAAATACAAACACATGGAGGCTAAACAATTTGTTACTAAATAACCAAGAGATCACCAAAGAAATCAGAGAGGAAATCAAACAATACCTAGAAACATGATGACCCAAAACATATGGGATGCAGCAAAAGCAGTTCTAAAAGGGAAGTTTACAGCAATACGATCCTACCTCAAGAAACAAGAAACATCTCAAATAAACAACCTAACCTTACGCCTAAATCAATTAGAGAAAGAAGGAAAAAAAAAAAACCCAACGTTAGCCGAAGGAAAGAAATCATAAAGATCAGATCAGAAATAAATGAAAAACAAATGAAGGAAACAATAGCAAAGATGAATAAAACTAAAAGCTGGTTCTTTGAGATGATAAAGTTGATAAACTATTAGCCAGACTCAGCAAGAAAAAAAGGGAGGGCTTCCCTGGTGGCACAGTGGTTGAGGTTCCGCCTGCCGGTGCAGGCAACACTGGTTCGTGCCACAGTTCGGGAAGATCCCACATGCCGCGGGGCAGCTGGGCCCGTGAGCCATGGCTGCTGAGCCTGTGCGTCTGGAGCCTGTGGTCCGCAACGGGAGAGGCCACAACAGTGAGAGGCCAGCATACAGCAAAAACAAACAAACAAAAAAAAAAAAGGGAGAAGACTCAAATCAATAGAATTAGAAATGAAAAAGGAGAAGTAACAACTGACACTGCAGAAATACAAAGGATCATGAGAGATTACTACAAACAACTGTATGCCAATAAGATGGACAACATGGAAAAAATGGACAAATTCTTACAAAAGTACAGCCTTCCAAGACTGAACCAGGAAGAAATAGAAAATACAAACAGACCAATCACAAGCACTGAAATTGAAACGGTGATTAAAAATCTTCAAACAGGGCTTCCCTGGTGGCGCAGTGGTTGAGAGTCCGCCTGCCGATGCAGGGGACGCAAGTTCATGCCCCGGTCCGGGAAGATCCCACATGCCACGGAGCGGCTGGGCCTGTGAGCCATGGCTGCTGAGCCTGTGCTCCGCAACGGGAGAGGCCAAAACAGTGAGAGGCCCGCGTACCACAAGAAAAAAAAAAAAAAAAAATCTTCAAACAAACAAAAGCCCAGGACCAGATGGCTTCACAGGCGAATTCCATCAAACATTTAGAGAAGAGCTAACACCTATCCTTCTCAAACTACAGGACAATATGACTGATGAACACAGATGCAAAAATCCTCAACCAAATACTAGCAAACAGAATCCAACATCACATTAAAAGGATCATACACCATGATCAAGTGGGGTTTATCCCAGGAATGCAAGGATTCTTCAATATTTGCAAATCAATGTGATACACCATATTAACAAATTGAAGGATAAAAACCATATGAAAATCTCAGTAGATGCAGAAAAAGCTTTCGACAAAATTCAACACCCATTTATGATAAAAAACTCTCCAGAAACTGGGCATAGAGGGAACCTAACTCAACATAATAAAGGTCATATATGACAAACCCACAAACAACATAGTCCTCAATGGTGAAAAACTGAAATGATTTCCTCTAAGATCATTAACAAGACAAGGATGCCCACTCTCACCACTATTATTCAACATAGTTTTGGAAGTTTCAGCCACAGCAATCAGAGAAGAAAAAGAAATAAAAGGAATCCAGATCAGAAAAGAAGAAGTAAAGCTCTCACTGTTTGCTTATGTCATGATACTATACATAGAGAGTCCTAAAGATGCAACCAGAAAACTACTAGAGCTAATCAATGAATTTGATAAAGTAGCAGAATACCAAATTAATGCACAGAAATCTCTGGCATTCCTATATACTAATGATGAAAAATCTGGAAGAGAAATTAAGGAAACACTCCCATTCACCATTGCAACAAAAAGAATAAAATACCTAGGAATAAACCTACCTAAGGAGACAAAAGACCTGTATGCAGAAAACTATAAGACACTGATGAAAGAAATTAAAGATGATACAAACAGATGGAGAGATATACCATGTTCTTGGATTGAAAGAATCAACATTGTGACAATGGCTATACTACCGAAAGCAATCTACAGATTCAATGCAATCCCTATCAGACTACCACTGGCATTTTTCACAGAACTAGAACAAAAAATTTCACACTTTGTATGGAAACACAAAAGACCCTGAATAGCCAAAGCAATCTTGAGAAAGAAAAACGGAGCTGAAGGAATGTGGCTTCCTGACTTCAAACTATACTACAAAGCTACAGTAATAAATACAGTACGGTACTGGCACAAAAACAGAAAGATAGATCAATGGAACAGGATGAAAAGACCAGAGATAAACCCACGCACATATGGTCACCTTATCTTTGATGAAGGAGGCAAGCATATACAATGGAGATAAGACAGCCTCTTCAATGAGTGGTGCTGGGAAAACTGGACAGCTACATGGAAAAGAATGAAATTAGAACATTCACTAACACCATACACAAAAATAAACTCAAAATGGATTAAAGACCAAAATGTAAGACCAGACACTATCAAACTCTTAGAGGAAAACACAGGCACAACACTCTATTACATAAATCACAGCAAGATCCTTTTTGACCCACCTCCTAGAGAAATGGAAATAAAAACAAAAATAAACAAATGGGACCTAATGAAACTTCAAAACTTTTGCACAGCAAAGGAAACCATAAACAAGATGAAAAGACAACCCTCAGAATGGGAGAAAATATTTGCAAATGAAGCAACTGACAAAGGATCAATCTTCAAAATATACAAGCAGCTCATGCAGCTCAACATCAAAAAAAAAAAAAAAAACCCAATGTAAAAACGGGCAGAAGACCTAAATAGACATTTCTCCTAAGAAGATATACAGATTGCCAACAAACATATGAAAGGATGGTCAACATCACTAATCATTAGAGAAATGCAAATTAAAACTACAATGAGGTATTACCTCACACAGGTCAGAATGGCCATCATTAAAAAATCTACAAACAATAAATGCTGGAGAGGGTGTGGAGAAAAGGGAACCCTCCTACACTTTTGGTGGGAATGTAAATTGATACAGCCACTATGGAGAACAGTATGGAGGTTCCTTAAAATCTAAAAAAAAAAAAACTACCATATGACCCAGTAATCCCACTATTAGGCATATACCCTGAGAAGACCATAATGCAAAAAGAGTCATGTACCACATTGTTCATTGCAGCACTATTTACAATAGCCAGGACATGGAAGCAACCTAAGTGTCCATTGACAGATGAATGGATAAAGAAGATGTGGCACATACATACAATGGAATATTACTCAGCCATTGAAAGAAGCCAAATTGAGTTATCTGTAGTGAGGTGGATGGACCTAGAGTCTGTCATACAGAGTGAAGCAAGTTAGAAAGAGAAAAAAAAATACCGTATGCTAACACATGTATATGGAATCTAAAAACAAAAGTGGTTCTGAAGAACCTAGGGGCAGGACAGGAATAAAGACGCAGATGTAGAGAATGGACTTAAGGACACAGGGCGGGGAAGGGTAAGCTGGGATGAAGTGAGAGAGTGGCATGGACATACATACACTACCAAATGTAAAACAGATAGCCAGTGGGAAGCAGCCACATAGCACAGGGAGATCAGCTGGGTGCTTTGTGACCACCTAGAGAGGTGGGATAGGGAGGATGGGAGGGAGACGCAAGAGGGAGGGGATATGGGGATATATGTATACATATAGCTGATTCACTCTGTTGTACAACAGAAACTAACACACCATTGTAAAGCAACTATACTTTAATAAATGTTAAAAAATAAATAAAATAGTAATAAAGCAAAAGACTTAAGCAAACAGAATAATGAATGTTCATATATCTAAATGAACACAATATACACTGAAGTTGATACATACTAAGCCTACACCTTGAACTGCCTTCAGAATCATAGTTCTCCTACACCACTGAGTAGTCAACTAACAGACCAGCTTGTATAATACTTAAAACTTACACATTTATTATTATTATTTTTGCAATGTAGCCCACTCACTTCAGTAACATCACCATACCTCTGTTAGAATAATGTGCTGGTTTTATAATATGTCCACAAATTCTTTGATACTTCTCCCTTCAAAAAGCAGAGCCTAATTTGTTCCCTTTAAGTGTAGGCTATAATTAGTGACTTTTTTCTAATGAAGATAAAATGATAGAAGTGTGTGATGTACAAGATTCAGGCACAGAAGACATTGTGGCTTCCTCCTTACTCTCTCTTGGCTCACTCTCTCTGGGAGAAGCCAGGTGCTACACCATAAGATCACTCAAGCAGTCCTATGGAAAGGTCCACATGATGAGGAACTGGCAGTTTCTGCCAAAAGCCAGAAGAAACTGAGGTCTTCTGGCAATAGCCATGTGAATGAACCACCTAGGACGCAGATTCTCCAGCCCCAGTCAAGGCTTCAGATGACTGCAGTCCCAGCCTACATCTTGATTGTAGCCTCCTGAGACCTTGATCCAAAACTACCCAGCCAGGCTGTTTCTAAATTTCTGACCGATAGAAACTATGAGATAATAAATGTTCTGAGCTGCTAGGTCTATTGCTGCATAACAAATTATCCTGTATTAGATAAATACAAGCAATTTCAATTACGTGTACTTAGATTCTGAAATTTCTTATATTTCCACCTATCACCAGAATGAAGATTTTCTAATACCATCTCATGAAAGTACATTTTCTCCCTTTAAAAGATCTACTTATTCTCAGCTTGGAAAATGCCATGTTAGGGATAACAGTACCAAAATTAATTATACTGGCCTTTTGCTTGTTGACAGTGTCAGAACTGCTGCTTAGCACTTACACTCCACCTATCACCTAGTAGATACTCATTGAAAAGCTACTGGATCAGGAACACTTACTTTTAGAATTTACATCTAAATAATTTAAATGAAGTTTTAGGCAGAAAGAGAGAAATCAGTTGAACTTCCAGAGGAAAAGTTTCAACTGAAAGCCTGTATCTATACCACTGTGATCCATTTGCTGGGAGCCAGAAAAAACTCACTTGGAAAAAAAAAAAAAGGGGGGGGTGTTAATGACATATAACATTGTATTAGGTGTACAACATAATTATTCAATATTTATATATATTGTGAAATAATCACAAGTCTAGTTAATATCTGTTACTATACAGTTATGAAATTTTTTTCTTGTGAAAAGAACTTTTGAAATCTACTCTCTTAGCAACTTGCAAATATGCCACATAGTACTATTAACTATTAGTCAACATGCTGTACATTACATGCCCATGACTTACATATTTTATAACTGGAAATATGCACTTTCTGACCCCCTTCATCCATTTTGCCTGCTCCTAACCCCCACCTCTAGCAACTACCAATCTGTTCTCTGTATGTATGAGTTTGGGTTTTTTTGTTTTTTAAGATTCCACATGTGAGATCACATGGTATTCGTCTTTCTCTGTTTGATTTCTTAGCAAAATGCCCTCAAGGTCCACCCATATTGTCACAATACCAAGATTTCATTATTTTTAATGGCTAATATCCCATTATATACACATATATACATACACACACACACACACACACACACCACATCTTCTTTATCTATTTATCCACGGATGGGCACTTAGGCTGTTCCCATATCTTGGCTGTTGTAAATGATGCTTCACTGAACATGGGGTGCATACATCTTTTCAAGTTAGTGTTTTCATTTTCTTCAAATAAATACCCATAAGTGGAATTTCTGGATCAGATGATAGTTCTATTTTTAATTTTTTGAGGGACCTCCATATTGTTTTCCATAGTGGCTGCAGCAATTTACATTCCCACCAAGAATATATGGTAATGAATGGTAACTAGACTTTTGGTAATGATCACTTTGTAATGAACACAGATATTGAATCATAATGTTGGACACCTAAAACTCAGATACTGTTATATAAGAAACAGAACAAAACAAAAAGTTAGTTCAGAAACAAATACAATTTGATCCAACTATTTGAAGAGGGAAGTCTTGATTACTCTTCCAAGCCCACTGGAATATTTATTTTATATTCTCCCATATTTAGCTTTACATATATGCTTCCAAAGTGCCCTAGAAATGTTTCTTAAGATTCCTCTTAAAACAAACTTTTATAGGGCTTCCCTGGTGGCGCAGTGGTTGAGAGTCCGCCTGCCGATGCAGGGGACGTGGGTTCGTGCCCCGGTCCGGGAGGAACCCACATGCCGCGGAGTGGCTGGGCCCGTGAGCCATGGCCGCTGAGCCTGTGCGTCCGGAGCCTGTGCTCCGCAGCGGGAGAGGCCACAGCAGTGGGGGGGGGCCGCGTACCGCAAAAAAAAAAAACCACAAAAAAACAAACTTTTATAATTATCTAGCCTGCATTTCCTTTTAGTAAGATAATTCTTTAGTCATACAAAATTTGTAATTATTACCACACTTGAGCTATATATTCAGAAATCAACACTTCATGACAAAATGAGTTTATGACAAACTCTGACAAATGCCACTAGAAAGCTGTTTCATATATGTTGGAACCAATTACATTGAAACTTAGCTTCCTAACATTATCTCATCGTTCCACTTTCAGCTGCTAAGGCAAAGTAAATATCCCAGGAGATTAATAAAGTATCCATTTTGAACAATGTAAGCTTGCACTTGATTCTGTTTCACGCTTACATATTATTTTTAATGTATCTCTAGATTTTTCATGTCTTCTATCCACAAGCACAAATAGTTGCTTATACATATATACAACTGCAAAATATTCAGTACATCTAACTAGTAAACAATAAATAAGGACTGAGGTGACATTACTCCCATATATCACTGTAAGCAACTGGACACATTCAGTAAATCAAGTAACCTATTATCAACCACAAGACTTGAAAGTTACAAGCTGCTACACAAGCAAACTTCCAGGCTATGACTGGCAAATTCTGCAAGGAGCAGCTGTAGAAATGATAATACCTAAATCAGAGAGAAAATTTCAGGTACAACTGTTAAACTTCTAAGATGAAATGGGTTTGCTATCCCTAGTTACAAGAGGTAACCTGAGAGAAGGCTATACTTGATTAACTACTACTCTTCTCTGAAAACTTTTTTGTAAACCACTGTAAAAGAGGAACAGTAAACTCAGCATTGGTACAGTGAAAATTACATTACAAAACATAACTCAGACATAAAATATACATAATCAGAAACAAATAATCCAAAAATGTTATATTTAAGTAGGTAAAAAACTGTATTTTCAAATTCTGTTCTGGTAAACCCTCTATCTCACCAAGTGTTTATAAACTTCTCATTCTGTTAAAAAAAAAAAGTGTTAACAAAATACTGTTTTTTTTTAAAGACTATCAACAGCAATCCTTGAAGAAAGACTTGAATGAGCATACACCCAACACAGTAGAACAATATTTTCTGTGTTTTACTGGAAGCGTAATTGGCTAAGGGGGAAAAAGATTAACAAAAGAAAAGTAAGATGAAAAAATATAGTATCAATTCATTAAAAAACAAGATGAAGAACATTTGTCAAATTTACCTCATTTAGATAGGAAGATCTCTGATTCAAATGTGTCACAAATAAGGATGCTGCTCAACCTACCCTCTTTTGAGATGTGCAAGTCAGTCAGCTCAGAATAAAAAAGCTGCAGAGAACTAACACAACACTGTAAATCAACTATACTTCAATTAAAAAAAAAAAGCTGCAGAGATTTATTTTCATGTCAGTGAGCCAGGAAAAGAAAAAACAAGGGTACAGGAAATAAGGAAAATAAAAAATAAAATGTTATGCATATGAAAAGGTAGCAAATTTCATCTGATGTTAAAAAACACAAAATATGCTCAGAATAAATTAATGTATCTGTGATAGACATTTAGATGTAAGCACTACCAAAAAAACAAAAAAAAAAAGGAACATATGTGAATGGCGGTTGGGGAGATACAGAAACAAGCATGGCAAAATGTTGAAGCAAGATGATATGTACATGGGGGCTCCTTGTACTCTACTGAAATTTGTTTGGAACTTTTCATGATAAAAACTTAAATTATTTTCCTTTTCTCTGCAATCATTTGTTGAAGAATTGTTTACATATAATAAAGTATAAAACTCAAGTACACATTACAATTCAATGAATTTTTACATAGGTATATATCTGAAAAACTACCACCTATGTCAAGATGTAAATCATATACCATCACTTCAGAGGGTTCTCTCTCTCTCTCCTTCCAAGACACTGACTCCTCACGAACCAAAGGCAACCACTCTCCTGACCTCTATTACCTCAGTTTAGTTTTTCCTATTTTAAACTTCATACAAGTGGAATCATACATCATGAACTCTTTTGTGTCTGTCTACTTTTGCTTGACACAATGTTTCTGGGATTCATTCACGTTATGAACATCCTTGTACATGTTTTGTTTTGTTTTGTTTACCTTTCTTGGGTACATCTGACCTGAAATTACGGGATCACAGTCCACAGCTATGTTTGGCTATAACACATACTGACAGTTTTGTAAAGTGGCTGAAACAACCTGACATTCCCACCAGCAATATATAAGAGTATCAGCTGTGGGCTTCCCTGGTGGCGCAGTGGTTGGGAGTCTGCCTGCCGATGCAGGGGACACGGGTTCGTGCCCCGGTCCAGGAAGATCCCACATGCCGCAGAGCAGCTAGGCCCGTGAGCCATGGCCGCGGAGCCTGTGCTCTGCAACGGGAGAGGCCACAACAGTGAGACCCGCGTACCGCAAAAAAAAAAAAAAAAGAGTATCAGTTGTTTCATACCCTTGGCAACACTTGATATTGTTTCACATCCTTGGCAACACTTGATATTGTCAGTCTCTAATTTCAGCCATTCTGACAGGGGTGTGATGGTGCCTCATTGTGACATTTCCCTGATGAGTAATAATGTAGAGGAGGGATCCTCAAACCCCGGGCCGCAGACCACTACCAGTCTGCAGCCTGTTAGGAACCAGGCCGCACAGAAGGAGATGAGCGGCGGGAGAGGGAAGCTTCATCTGCCACTCCCCATCTCTCCCCACTGCTCGCATTACCGCCTGAACCATCCCCCCTTGCCGGTCCATGGAAAAACTGTCTTCCACGAAACCAGTCCCTGGTGCCAAAAAGGTTGGGGACCACTGATGTAGAGCACCTTTACCTATGCACATTGGCCTTTTGGATAACTTCTTTTGTGAAGACCTGCCTGCTTTTTTGCATATTTTTTAATGTGTGTTGTTTGCCTTTTTCTTTTTGATTTTTAAGAGTTACTTATATTTTTCTGGATACAAGTCTTTCACCAGATTTACTTAATGTGAGTATATTCTTGCAGTCTGTGGCTTGCCTCTTTTCTTTAATGATGTCTTCATGAATAGAAATTTGTAACTGATTGTAGTCTAATTTATCAATTTTATGTTCTATTTAAAAAATTTTTGCCTACCCCACGGTGATGAAGATATACTTCTAGGTTTTCTTCTAGAATCTTGATAATTTTAGCTTTTACATTTAGTTCTATGATCCAACTCAAATGAGCTTTTGAATATAGTATCAAGTAAAAATCAAGGTTCATTTATTCCCAAATATCCAATATCCAATTTATCTAACACTATTAAAAGTAAATGTTTTCTTAACTTCAGTGCAGTTTTTGTCATAAACCAAGAAACGACATATGTGAAGGTCTATTTCTAGACACTCATATTCTTCCATTGGTCTTTTTGTCTACCTGGTTCTAATATAACACTGTCTTAATTACTGTAACTTTATAGCAAGTCTTGAGACATTTACATTTTGATATAAATTTTGGAATCCATTTGATTAAAATTTTTAAATTCTGGGATATTAATTGAAATTTTATTGAACCTATAGCTCAACCTGGGGTAATTGACATTTTAACAATATTGAGTTCCTACCATATAAAGATGGAATATTTCTCCACTTATTTAAGTATTTTAAAATGTCTCAGCACTGTTTTATATTTTTCAGTGTAGAAGTTTTGCCCAAGTTTTTATTATATTTATCCTTAGGTATCTTACATATTTTGATGCTATTCTAAATGTACTTTTCTAATTTTATTTCATACTTTTTGGTTGTTAACACACAACTTACAGTTAATTTTTGCATGTTGTCCTTGTATCCAGTCACCTTGCTAAATTCACTTATTCTAAAACTTTGCTGGTAAACACTTTTAAAATTTTTTTCCAATTTTTAGGGCTTCCCTGGTGGCGCAGTGGTTGAGAGTCCGCCTGCCAATGCAGGAGACATGGGTTCGTGCCCCGGTCCGGGAAGATCCCACATGCTGCGGAGTGGCTGGGCCCGTGAGCCATGGCCGCTGAGCCTGCGCATCCGGAGCCTGTGCTCCGCAACAGGAGAGGCCACAACAGTGAAAGGCCCGTGTACCACAAAAAAAAAATTTTTTTTTCCATTTTTTAAAATTAACTTTTTTTATCCTGAGGGCACTGGTTAGAATTCCAGCATAATGTTAAATAGAAAAAAAAAGATATGGGACATGAAACAAGGTTTTTCATTGAGTATGATATTAGCTGTAGGGTTTTTGTTGTTGTTGTTGATACTCCAGAAAATTAACAGTATTTTCTTCTATTCCTAATTTGATGAGGATTTTTTAACACGACAGATGGTGACTTTTGTCAAATGATTTCTCCATCTACAGAGATGATCGTATGAGTCTTCTACACTGTTAAAGAGATGGACTACATTGATTAATTGTAAAACAACAAACCAACCTTGTATTCCTGGAACAAATCTGTGATATCTTTTTTACATATCACTGGATTATCTCTGTATCTATGTTCTTGAGAATTATTGGCCTGTAATTATCTCTTTTTTCTCATGTTCTTGTTAGGTTTTTCCTACCAAGATTATGCAAAAATCATAAAATGTTCAGGGAAATGTTTTCTTTTTCAGTTCTCGAAAAAGTCTGTGTAAAATTACCATTATATCTTACTTAAATGTTTGAGAGGTTTACCAGTGAAGCCATCTGGGCCTGGGGTTTTCTTGATGGAAAAGTTTTTAATAAATTCAATTTGTTTTTCAAAGATTATGACCTTTCATTCAAGTTAGCAAATATGTACTAATATAAAATTGTTCATAATTTTCCTTAACAATTTAATATCTATACAATTTGTAGTGATGCTTCAGTTTTTCATTCTTAGTATTGGTATTGTCTGTTGTCCCCCAATTTTTTCTTGATCAGTCACTACAGGCTTATTATTTTTTAAAAGTCTTCTCAACAAACTGTAAATTTTTCTGTTTCATTGATTTCTACTTTTATATTTACTACTTCCTTCTTTCTGCTTTCTTTGGGTTTAATTTGTTGCTCCCTTCAGTTGTGAGCTTACACCACTGATTTTGAACTTTTCTTCCTTACTAATATATGCATACAGGCATACCTCAGAGATATTGTGGGTTCAGTTTCAAACCACCAAAATAAAGTGAACAGTGCAACAAAGGAAGTAAATTTTTTTTTGGTTTCACAGTGTGTATAAAAGTTACATTTTTGCTATAGTGTAGTCTATTAAGCATGTAATAGCATTGTGGTTAAAAAAAACCCCAATGGACACAACTTAATTAAAAAGTATTTTACTGAGGCTTCCCTGGTGGCGCAGTGGTTGACAGTCCGCCTGCCGATGCAGGGGACACGGGTTCGTGCCCCGGTCCGGGAGGATTCCACATGTCGCGGAGCGGCTGGGCCCGTGAGCCATGGCCACTGAGCCTGCGCGTCTGGAGCCTCTGCTCCGCAACGGGAGAGGCCACAACAGTGAGAGGCCTGCATACCGCAAAGAAAAAAAAAAAAGTATTTTACTGTCAAAAAAGTGCTAACTATCAGTGAGAAAATGCTGTTGGACAAATGGCACTGATAAACTTGCTCATTGCAGGGTTGCCGTAAACCTCAGTTTGTAGAGAAACACAGTATCTGTGAAGTGCAATGAAACAAAGCACAATAAAAATGAAGCGTGCCTGTATAAAGCAATAAAGTCCTCTCAAAGCACTGCTTCAGTTACACTCAACAAGCTCTGATGTAATACTTCTGTTGTTTTTCAGATCAAAATATTTTCTAATTTCCATCGTGACTTCATTTTGATTCATGGGCTATTTAGAAATGTCTTGATTAATCTTCAAACATTTGGAGCCTTGATAGTTATTTTCTGTTCCTGAGTTGTAATTAATTCCACAGTGATCAGAAAACATGTACTGTATAATTTCAATTCTGTGAAATTTGATCATACTTCAAGGACCAGAATATTTTGGCAAATGTCCCAAGTGCACTTGAAAAAAGAAAGTATAGTCTTCAGTCTTTAGATAATATGTTCTATGAATGTCAATTATATCAAGTTGATTAATCATGTCATTCAAATTTTCTGTTCCCATACTGATATTTTTATATAATTGTTCTATCAGTTACATCAAATGTATATGTAAAATCTCCAGCTATGAATGCATACTATCTTTACTGCTAATTATATTAACTTCTATATTCAGAAGCTATGTTATTAGGTAAACACACACTTATTATATCGTCTTGATGAACTGACCTACTTATTATGATACTTTCCTGTTATCTCTTATACTTCTTCCTTTATGTCTATTTTGTACAATATTAATATAGGCACATCAGCCTTCTTTTGGTGAGTGTTTGCAAACAATATTTATCCAATCTTTTTACTTTCATATTATGTGTGCCTTTAAAGTGCTTTTCTTTTTTAAAAATAAATGCTTTTAAAGGTGTTTTTTTTAATCATGCAAACATGAATCAAAAGAAAGATGGAGTGGCAGTATTAATATCAGATAAAGTAGACTGCAGAAGAAATATTACCAGAGACAAAGAAGGATACTATATAATGACAAAGGGGTCCATTCACCAAAAAGACATAACAATCCTAAACATATATGCATCTGACAACAGAGGTTCAAAATTCATGAAGCAAAAATAGTTAGAACAAAGAGGAGAAATAGACAAATCCACAATTATACTTGGAGACTTCAATTCTTCTCAGTGACCAACAAAACAAGTAGACAAAACCTCAGTTAGGAAATAGAAAACCTAACAAGCACCACCAGTCAACTGACAATTACAGAATATTTCATATAAATATATAATTTAGTTTTTAATATGGAATGTAGAATTTATAGAATATTCCACCCCAAAGCAGCATAATATACATTATTTTGAATTGCACATGGAACATTTACCAAGACTTACCATGTTCTGAGTAATAAAACTTCAAAGAATTCAAACAAAATTATACAAAGCATGCTTTCCATCTAAAACAAAATTAAGCATAGAAATCAATTATAGAGCTAGGCAAAATCAACAAATAATTGGAAATTAAACAATATATTTCTAAACAACCCATGGGTCATTGTGAAAGTCACATAAGAACTCAGAAAATATCAACATAAAACTTTGTGGGACCAGGGCTTCCCTGGTGGCACAGTGGTTAAGAATCCTGCCAATGCAGGGGACATGGGTTCGAGCCCTGGTCCCGGAAGATACCACATGCCATGGAGTAACTAAGCCCATGTGCCACAACTACTGAACCTGCGCTCTAGAGCCTGCAAGCCACAACTACTGAAGCCCACGCACCTAGAGCCCGTGCTCCACAACAAGAGAAGCCACCGCAATGAGAAGCCTGCACACCACAAAGAAGAGTAGCCCCCGCTCGCCCCAACTAGAAAGAGCCCCCGCGCAGCAACAAAGACCCAACACAGCCAAAAATAATAAATAAATAAATAATAATTTTTAAAAAAATTGTGGGACCATCTAATGTGGTGCTTAGAAGGAAAAGAAGAAAGGTCTCAAATCAATAGCCTAAGCTTATACCTTAAAAAATTGTAACAGAGTGGATTTAAATCCAAAGCACACAAGAAGGAATAGTAAAGAGCAGAAATCAATGAAATTGAAAACATTTGTTTTTTGAGTAATAAAATAAAAAGCTGGATCTTTGGAAAAATTAACAAAATTGGTAAACGTGGAAACAAACTAATAAAGACAAAAGAGGGGACACATTGCCAATATCAGGAATGAAAGAAAAGACACCACTATAGATGCTATAGACATTAAAAGGACAATAAAGAAACAACTTCATGGCAATTAATAGATGAAAGAGACAAATTCATTGAAAGATACAAACTACTAAAGCTCATATTGTAGATCACTCACATAGTCAAAGACTGGAAGTTTTTAAGAAAAATTAGATAACCCTAACCATCCTATACCTATTAAAGTAATTAAATTTATCCTTTAAAGCCTTTCAACATATTAAACTAGGCCCAGATGAGTTAGCTTGCAAACTCTGACAAACATTTATGAAATAATACTAATCCTATCCAAGATTTTTCGGGAAATATAAGAGGAATAAACACTTTAAACCTATGAGGCCAGCATTATTCTGATACAAAAATATTACACAAAAAGTTATTCTTCATGTACACAGATACCAAAAAATACTCAACAATTAGCAAATCTAATCCACCAATTTATGAAAATGATAATACATCACAACCAAGTGAAGCATATCTAGAGAATGCAAGGTTGACTCAACATCTGAAAATAAATCAATGTAATCTATCTTATTAACACACCAAAGAAGATAAACCATAAGATCATCTCAATAAGTACAGTTAAAACATTTGAGCACAATGTCCAATCATGATTAAAAAACTCTCAGCAGTCTAGAAACAGAATGGGGACATCATTAACTTGATAAAAGGATTATTATACTTAATATAATAATATGTAGTATATAATAAAACCTGATAAAAGGCCCTTGTATACTTAATAATGAAAGATTGAAAGCTTTTCTCTTAAGATCAGGAACAAAACAAGGATATCTGCTCTCACCACTCCTGCTCAACATCATACTGGAGGGCCTAGCCAGTGCAATAAGGAAAAAAAAAGGGTGGTAGGGGAGGTGGTTACACACAAACTGAAAACAAGAGAAACAAAACTGTCCTATATCCACAAATGATACAACTATCTACATGAGAAAATCCAAAAGAATCTACAAAAAAAAAAAAAAATGTTACTAGAATAGGTGAGCTTAGCAAGGTTGCCAGGTTCAAGGTCAGTATACAAAACTGTATTTCTAAATACTGTCAGTGAACAACTGGACATGGAAATTTAGGAAAATTATATTTATAATACCATCAGAAGTGATGAAATACTTGGATATAAATCTGACAAAATATGAACATCTGTATGTTGAAACTATAAAATGCTAATGATGGAAAATGAAGATCTTTGATTAAAACAAAATAGACGGAGATATCCTGTGTTCACTGATTGAAAGACTCAATATTAAGATGTCAATTCTTCCAAAATGGATCCATGCATTCAATATAATCTAAATTAACATCCCCTCAGTACTCTCTGTAGAAACCAACAAGTCGTTTCTAAAAAATTTATGGAAAAGCAAAAGAACTAGAATAGCCAGAATGATTTTGGAAAAAAATAAAGCTGAAGAACTTACATTACCTGATTTAAAAACTTACTATAAAGCAACAATAATCATGACAATGTGGCATTGGCAAAATGATAGATACAAAGATCAAGGGGACAGTCCAGAAACAGACTCACATACACGGTCAATTGATTTTTGACTAAGTTAATTCAAGGCTGGAAAGGAAAGTGTTCCCCCAAAATGGTGCTAGAATTGGGAAAATAAACTTGACCCTATCTCACACCATATACAAAAATTAACTCAAAATGGATGATACACCTTGACATAAAAACTATAACATTTGTAGAAGAAAACGTAAGAGGAAATATGTGTAACTTTGCACTGAGCAAACAGAACACAGAAATACAAATCATAAAAGGAAAAACTGACAAAGTGAATTTAGTCAAAATTAAAAGCCCCTCTATTTTAAACAGTTAGGAAAATGAAAAGGTAAGCTTCAGACTGCACTCTCTGTATATGCATCTGTGTGGGTCAAAGGACTTGTACAGAAAAATGTATAAAGAATTCCTCCAACTCAATAAGACAAACAACTCAACGTTTAAAAATGGGCAAAAGATTTGAACACGTACTTCACAAAGGAAGACATACAAATGACCCATAACTCATGAACAAATTCTCAATATCATTAATCATCAGATAAATACAAATTTAAAATACAGTGTCATACTACCACATATCCACTAGAAGGGCTAAAATTAAAAAGACTAAAATAACCAAGTGTTGATGAGAATGTAGATCAACTAGAACTGTAAAATGGGAAACAGTTTGGCAGGTTCTTATAATTAAACATTTGTTTACAATACAACCCAACAAATCCATTTCTAAGTATTTACCCGAGAGAAATGAAAACATATGTTCACACAATAACTCATGAATGAATGTTCATAGCGGCTTTACTAATAACAACCCCAAACTGGAGACAATCCAAATATCCATATATAGGTGAAATGGTCAATAACTGTAGTAAATCAATACCATAAACTACTACTCAGCAATAAAAGTGAAGCAGCTAAACATACAAACATATGCATTATCCTCAAAATCATAGTGAAAGAAAAAAACATGGATGCAAAAGAATACATATTACATAATTCTGTTTATATAAAATTCTAGAACAAATGAAACCCATTTATAGTGAGAAAAAGAGGACAAACTGTTTCCTAGAGCTGAGGGTGAAAATGTGACTTACTGCAAAAGGGCAGAAGGGAACTTTTGGGGATGACAGAAATATTCTGTATCTTTATTGGGGTAATGAAAATATTCTACTCTTGATTGTGGTAGTGGAGACATGGGTGTATACATATGTCAAAACACACCGAGCTGGGGCTTCCCTGGTGGCGCAGTGGTTGAGAGTCCGCCTGCCGATGCAGGGGACACGGGTTCGTGCCCCGGTCCGGGAAGATCCCACATGACCCGGAGCGGCTGGGCCCGTGAGCCATGGCCGCTAGGCCTGCGCGTCCGGAGCCTGTGCTCCGCAACGGGAGAGGCCACAACAGTGAAAGCCCCGCGTACCACAAAAAAAAAAAAAAAACAAGAAAAAACACACCGAGCTGTACATTTTATTGTATGTAAATTATCCCCAATAAAGTTGATTCTTTAAAAAAGAGTTCTCTTGGGAAAATATTAAGGGAATACTGGTGATGCCCCTATACGACCACTCAAAAGATATCAAAAACATCAATAAAATTCAATACCCATTTATGGCTTTTTAAAATGTCATCAGAAATGAAAAACAACAATAAAATCATCTTGGAAAGCTAAGAATACAAAAACACATTTTAACCTATCATACTCTCCATTTATCAGAAAGCTTCATCAAACATCATAATTGATGGCTAAAAAATCAGAAACAATCCCCTTAAAGTCTGAAACAACACCAAGTTGAACTATCACTGCTATTATTTAACATTATATAAAACATATAATAGCCAAAGCAATGAGGAAAACACACAAATTATAAAATTTAAAAGAAAGCCAAAAAACTGTATTTTCAGATAATCAACTCAATAAAGTGATTAGATACATGATAAGCAGAAAAAAATTCAAAAGCTTTCATGTAACTGGAGGGGGAGAAAAAGAGAAAAAATGTTACTAGAAAGTTTCCATCCACCAGAGCTATCAAATCATAAAATAGCTAGGAATACTAAGAAGGAATGTCATACATATGGGAATAAAACTATAAAACATTCCCTAAGCAAGGTGTGAATAAAATGTAGAGACATACCATACATACACATATTTCTGAGGGGAGAGACCCAGTTATCATGAAGGTCAGTTTGCCCCATATTAATCTAAAATTTCAATATAATCTCATTCAAAATACCTGAGGATTTTTAATTTAATTTACAAGTTGAGTCTAAAGTTCATTTGGAGAAGAAATGCATAAGAGTCAAGAATAATTTCAAAATGAGTAATAAGGAGGGAGAAATGGTTATCAAAATTTTAAATATGCATTCTCTTTTTAACCCAGCAATTCCATTTCTAGGAATCCATGCTCCAGAAATAATCACATAAAGAGGAAGTTTCCTGAACAGCTCTTAGGATGAAGGTAGAACTAGAAGGACAAGACTTTTTACATTACAGTCTTCCATACTGTCTGAAGTTTTAAAATTTAAGAAGATTTAAAGTTTGTAATTAAAAACAAATAAATGTAAAAGTTGGCTTCAAATAAAGCATTATTTGTGATAGGAAAAAGAAACTAATTAATTCAAATGTCTTTCAGTAAGGGAATGGTTAAGTAAATTACAGCCCACTGAAGCTATTGAAATATCATTTAGTTTTTAAAAAGTATCAGGGAGACAGGTTTAACAAGTAAAGATGGCCAAGATATGTAATTTAGTGAAAAAAGCAAGTGATATACCAATGTGTTTGGTATATCCCACCAAACTCCCCCAACTTTACATGTATGCATATGTGTTTAAAAGTGTACATGAGAAAGAAGTACAATACTGTTAACTCTAGACAGTGGAATGAGACTGGGGGATGAAAGGAAATGTTCACATTTTACTTAATAGTTCATTTTCTGTATTGCTGAATTTTACATCTAGTTCGTATGTCTGTAATTAATTTTTTTTAATTAAAGTTATTTCATATAAAAATGATAAATTCCAGAGGACATGGGAAAAATAGTTTAAACGTTTATAAAAATCTTTAAAACGTTTATCTTCATGTTTATTTACATACTCTGCAAATGATCTATAGTCTTCACCAGAGGTGGCTGCCAATGTAAAGAAATTTAACTTACCAGATATGATAAAAATAACAACATATTAGGCCTTTAAAAAAATCATAAACTTCCCCGAACCAGCAGACTCAAAGCAGTGCCTATGCGTATGTTAAAAAAGAAAAAGAAGAAAAAAAAAAAAATGCCTGGAGAGGTTAAGTCTCCTAAATAGATTCTTCCTCTCAGTAAAAAAGACTACCTCCTCCCCTCTTCTTCAACTTGGTCTGAGCGGCTTTAAACTCACCATTTTGAATGTGCGCAAAATGATTAACAAGCAGTAATCTCAGGGAGGCCGAAATTGAAGGTGCATCCGCCAGAGGCGTGCTCTGACCTGACAGCTCTAACTAGGCGAAGCATTGATGGAATGGTGCTAATATCGGGAGATGAACGATTGTTATGGTCTGTACAGGGTGTCTGCGTGACAGAGCCTCGGTGACAATCGGGAAAAATGCAAATACAGTCAGTAGAGCGACGGCAATGGAAGGTTTTTCGAGGAAGGGGTGCTGATGCAGGCCTGTAGCGTAAGACGGATCAGCTCTACACAGGGTGACTGGAAATGGGCAGAGAGGGCGGGTGAGAGGTGTTAGTAGGTGACACACTCTTCTAACACAGTCGCGATTGTAGGGATTAAGGCAGCGGGGTCCTTGGCCAAGGCACCAAGGACAGCAGAAGAGGCAGCAAGAAAAAGCGGCCGGTGGAGACCCCAATACCAATCTATGCCATCGCCGGAGGCAGCGGGCGCTGCGGCCGCCAACAAGAGCGTGGCCCCAGGTTCGGGCTGGACAGGGCCCAGAAGGAGAAGGCCTCTCCCAGCCATCAACCCCACCCACCATGGCCGGCGCGGCGGGCCAGGGACAGGCCCCACTCCATCTCGAGGACAGAAATTAAGAAACGGAGGAGGTGAAGGCAGCAATTTCCTCGCCTTGTCCCTCACCTTCCCAACATGAGAACAAGCCAGATTAAAAAAAAAAAAAAAAAACCCTCACCGAACTGTGCAGCGCCTCCGGAGCGAGAACAGCGCTCGATCCTGCAACAGCCACCACCGCCTTCTTCTCCGCCTCCGACTCCTCCCCCGCCGAACGCGCAGCGGCTGGCGGCGGCGGCGGCTGCGGCGGCAGCGGCGGCGGCGGCTCCGGAGGCGGAAGCAGAAGCGGCCGCGGCGCGTCCCGCCCCTTGCGCCGCGGCAGAGGAGAAGGAGGAGGGAACGCACGCCCCGCCCCCAAAACAGAGTCGACCAATAGGCTTAAAGGACCTCTGCGGGAAAAATCCACATACCCAATCGGAACCTGAGAGTGGGCTCACGTCAATGGTTGGGACGTGGCAGAAAAAGGGAAACATACTTGGACTGTCTTTACACCCTGGTCCCGCTTTCTCGCCCAGGGGCGAGTTCACCGATTGGCCGTAGAGCGGAAGGACGAAACCCACCCCTGCCTGGCCCCGCCTCCGTTCCCTGCAGCACTGCGACGTTGGGGGGCAGGGGCGGGGCACCATGCTAGGGCTGGAACAGCAGGCCTTTTGTGGTTTGGGCTGGGAGAAAAGGGCGGGGTCTCAGGGAAAGGGAAGTGGGTGCGGAGAGCTAAAGGAAGAACTGGCGCAGCTAGACTTTCAGAAATTCCAACAGCAGCAACCAAGATGGAGGCGTTAAAATGAATCCTAATTTGACTGGAAACCTAACTAACAAGATTAAGGTCTCCTGGCATGAAGTTCAAACCTTTGCAGTTCAGATATGGGTGGGCCAAGAGAAAATAGCAGACGGAAGAAGGGCAGGTCTTCCTCCCTGCCCACCTTGCCTGCACACTATATAGTGCCTTCTCCCCTCCCACTCCGCAGTCCCCCAGTCAGTCGCCTGCCCCTTCTTTTCTGATTCTTTTAGGGGTGGGAGCGGGTTATAGGGGATGCCCGCGTTTCCTCTGTATAGCTATGGCCTGACCAGAGACTTCCAGTTGCACCTTGGGGCTGATGGGTTGTCAAGCCGGGAAGTAACATCACATGCAACCAAAATAAATAACAACAGCTGTAGTCCCTGGACACCTTGCTTAATTTAAACAAGGATAACAGTTTAGGCAGTCATGTCACTGGTGCTAAATTGTTTCTTCATCCTGCATATGTCCTCTTTTTTCATCCTGAACGTGTCCGCTTCTCTGATTACAGTACCACTCTCCTTCCATCTTACCCTCAACTCTCTTCACCTCTTCACCCCCTCCGCACACATGCCCAATGCCCAAGATATATTTATCGCATCCCCTCCGCCAAGAGTTAAGAACCCCATTTCTTGTGCTGTCCCTGGCAACTGCGAAATCTCCTGCCAGTGAACCAAGACTCATTTTTTTGCTTTTGATGAAAACAACTTATCCCAGATTTCCTATAAAACTTGGACTATGAGAATTTGCTTGACATTTTGTGAAGCCAAACTAACGCTCAGCCCACTCCAGTAGTACATTTCTTACCCAGAAACCATTTCCCACTTGATATTTCTCTGCTTTACACATGTTGCTCTAGAAGTTGTGGCTTTTTCTCCATACAAGTCTCTCCTTCTTTGAAAGAGAATTGATACTTTAATCACATTTCCTTGATCTCCTTTTAGGTTGTTGCATATTGATTCAATTGGGTACACTAACGAGTTTGTTGGGGCAGGGTTTCCCCAAATTTCAATCTCTTTCATACCATATCTGTGTATACCACTCGCAGTAGTATTTATTATTTTCTTTAAATAAATGTGTCTTTCCTTCAATTTCTTTAAGAGTAAAACCTTTATAAATGACTATTAATGGAAAACCTGTGTCACCTCTCCTAAGCTGAAAGTAACTGAAAGAAAAGTGAACATAAAACAATGTTTTTAAATTCTGGGGATAGAGAGTATTTTTTCTACTAAGATCTCTCAGCCTAAAGACTACTCCCTGTAAAAAGGGAGCGTTAGTAAGCACTAGAAACATTTAAAAAGCAGGTAGGCAAATGGCATTTTTATCATGATGTAATCAAAGGTTAGAAAAATAGTCATTGTTTTTAATCCTGCATGCATGTCCCAACTAAAGTTATCCAAGGCATCAGAAGTGATCTATGTTACTCTTTGAGAAACACTCTCGTGGAGGCTTATAGCATGTATTCCAGAATCAAAAGACTATAGTCTCATCCTAGCTCCCGCATTTATTGCTGAGTGCCTCTGGACTCTTACATCTCTGGCCTCAATTTCCAGTTTAAATATGTGGAAAGTAATAAAGCCTACTCATGACCTGCTGTACTATAGACTAAATAACCTAATAAATGTGAAACATATCATACCTAGCATGTAGTAAGTACTAAATACATATTTATATTGGCTTATGTATTATATTATTACATAATATATAGAGATACGTATTAATGACATATGTATTATTATTGATTTCAGAGGTGGGAAACACTCCCTAAGGCAATGAGTTGAAGGTACCACAGGATGTAATGCAGTAGTTAGTTCTTAAAGAGTGATCCCCATACCAACAGCATCAGCATTACCTGGGAACTTTTTTAAAATGCAAATCCTCAGGTAGGTCCAACCTCAGACCTGAATTGGAAACTCTAGGTGTGGAGCCAAGCGACCTGTATCTTAGCAAGCCTTTGAGGTGATTCTGATGCACGCAAAGTTGGAGAACCACAGATGTAACAGAAGGAGGATTGGTAAAGGAGTGAGAGGACCTGAATTCAAATTATATCCTTAGAGTGACATCAGCAAAAATGCAGATGTAAGCACCTCTGAAAATTCTTCTCTCCGTAAAAGCAATGAGAAAACTGGCAAAATTGTCAGAGTCAACTTTTTCAGAACTGTGGAAATCAACCAAGGGCTTGCAGCAACCCAGGAAGCATTTATTCAAGAAAACAGCTGAATCTCAGTAAGAAGAGCAAGGTTTGTAATGTTTTGGCTTGTTCTAATCTAATCCCATCATCTCCAACTCCACTATAGCACTGAAAAACAATAGTTGACAATCATGGTGAAAAGAGCAGCCTGGCAGATATCAGACAAGGCAGAATGAGGCTGGAACTCCTCCAAAGCCTAATTCCAAGAGAAGAGTCATCATTTAACCTATCTGGTGGTTCCCCAGAAGATCTTACTTGCAAGCCTATCTTGATTTGATTTGATTCAGAGCCAAACCAGTGGTTTTCTGGGGAAAAGGCTTTTCCCCAGAAGTGTTTGTAAAAAACAAAACAAAACAAACAACAACAAAAAAAACACAAACAAGCAAGCAAACAAAAAAACACAATGAAAGGGAATTGATTAACTTTGCCACACCTTAGGCAGTGGAAACAGGTTGGGGCAGACATAGGTTAACCAAAAAGCTTAAAAGGAAAAGCTGGAGATTTGTCTGTAGGAACTTTGTAAGCTCCAACATATTCATGAGAATCCAGAAACTCACACACATGCCCAGGGCTGTGCTAAGCAGTGCGTAAGCTCAGGAAAGACCTGAGAAGGCCCTAAACATTCACCTAAGGCTGACCTTGAGGCTTTGCATAAGGAAGAAGTGAAAGCTAAGGGAGAACTGTCAACTGCCTGGCTTGGTGTTGAAGCCCTGCCCAAAACACACACACACACATACCCTCAACAAACCCTGGGAGACATACTGATTCAAGGCATCTAAGGAAATCTCTGTCTAATCATTAGATGAGCATGAAGCTAACCAAACAGAATCATCAATGGCCACACACCACTGCTGATGAAAACTTAATCAGTCAATATAAGAAAGAAATGGAAAATTTTATTCAAGACAAATTGAGAATTATAACCCAGGGAACAGCAACTCAGAAAGCTCTGAGAATAATCTGCCCATTAGAATTCAAGGCACAGTTATATAAGCTTTTTGAGACAGGGCTGTGCATTAAATGATGTATTATTGAAGGTTTACATAATCCATATCTAAGCATCATCGCGGTCCCTTACAAGATCAAGAAGCAATGTTATCTTTTAAGGAGTTGTCTTGTTGATGCCAGGAAAATGTTGCTCTTTATGGTTAGCAGATATTTCTGCTGATGGGGGAGGTTTGGTCAATATATAATGCAGAGTAGAGGGGAGAGAGGAAGCCAAAGGGAGAAGAAAAAAAATTTTTTATGGTTAACTGTTTCTTGTCTTGTCATAAAATATGAATTTTATTTCACAATTTCCCCCTTTTGATCATTAACCTTTTGATAGAAAGCAGTAGATGAGCAAATATTTTCCAGGGTGGTTGCTTGCCTGCACTGCGTCATCATGTCCCTTGATGCCAAGTCTTTTTTTTTTAATATATTTATTTATTAATTTTTGGCTGCATTGGGTCTTGGTGGCTGTGCACGGGCTTTCTCTAGTTGTGGAGAGCAGGGGCTGCTCTTGGTTGCAGTGCATGAGCTTCTCATTGTGGTGGCTTCTCTTGCTGTGGAGCATGGGCTCTAGGTGTGCAGGCTTCAGTAGTTGTGGCACACAGGCTCAGTAGTTGTGGCTTGTGGGCTCTAGAGCGCAGGCTCAGTAGTTGTGGTGCACGGGTTTAGTTGTTCTGCGGCATGTGGGATCTTCCCGGACCAGGGCTTGAACCCATGTCCCCTGCACTGACAGGCGGATTCTTAACTACTGCGCCACCAGGGAAGTCCCAATGCCAAGTCTTAATAGCCTGGTTCTCTGTTTTTGGGGGGATTATAATAGCAGAATGTTTGGCAAGGACTGACAGTCAATTCTAGGTTGTCCAGTAAGACTTAAGCCTATTTTTCTCACATGTGCATTGTGTATGTCCATTATTTTATAGAGAACTATTGGTGTAATCTATACTTTCAAGTCATTTAGACATCATTATCTTAGTATGAGCAAGTGACACATAGTGTGAAAGGCAAGAAACTCTTACCTTGCAAGTTCCACAAACTGTAGCTAAAATTGCCACTAGGATCAACAACATCATTAGCAAAGATTTAAGCCAAGATCTTCCTGAATCAAACCATTTTCCTAATGTTTCCCCTAAACTGGGAAGAGGATTGTTCAGAGCAGAAATGTGACACTTCATATGGGTCATAAGACTGGTTACATTTGAAGACTCGTCAGGTATAAAGATGCAGTATTCAGTACATATTACAGCACAAGTTCCCCCCTGGGAAGTAGCTAAAATATTGAGGGCTATGCAATTCTGTAAGATTGCTTTTTTCATCATGGAGACTTCCAAATTGAGCACCTAATGGTTTGATTACTATCATTCTAATCTTGCTGAGTGAATTTTGTTAAAGCCTTTATATGAATAATGATATCTTCTATTCCAAGTGAAGGAACAAATAATGAGATCAAATGATCGTACTATTGGAAAACTGATCAAGCCCCATGTGCCTGCATTAAAGGCAGATTGGCAGATTGGCAGGGGCTGTTTCACCAATTATATACCTTCCTAAGCAATCTGGGGAGAGCCAAGGTCATAAACTTTTTCCAGAAATCCATTAGGTCCTGTTAGGAGCCACCCAATACTCAATATCTAATGAAAATGAGTATTTATGGCCAAGTTCAGAATAGGCATTATTAATTGGCTGGGTAAGAGGGTCTCAGTGACATTGGTGGTAACATTAGCTTGAGTGGTGCTAGAGTTCTTTCCTTTAAAATAAAAAGTTCTAAGAGCCATCCAGTTAGATCCCTGGAGAAGAGAAATCCACCAAGGCAAACAGGGAGTAATGGACATAGGTAATTGGCCATAAACTCAGCAATTTGATTAGTTTTTGAAACTTGCATAAGATTGAGCACAAAGAAGAAATACATTTGGTTTATAAGCAAAAGCATGAGCAATTGTCAAAGTAATCAGTATACAGGCCTAGTCCAGTGTCCTGGGTTAGCTGTATACTTCAGATGTCATCTTCTTCTCATCCCTGGTAGTGCTGGTCTTAGTTGTAGTCAAGTGTCAAAAACAGGAGTTGCAGTTCATCCAGGAGAGGGCTGAGATGGTTTCTTCCAAGGTGGCTGTAGAGAGTCCTTTATGTGAAATCTCTTCCAGTATGAATAATCTCCTGGTTGCAGGTCATGGTGAATCCGAACTTCAGCCAAAGTTAGATCACCGTGATAAGCTTCAGAAACAAATTTAGAGTGTCCTTTTAATAACTAAACTTTACAAGGAGCTATCTAGAAAGTGAGTCTTAGCCAGTAAGTACAGACCTCAATTAACAAAACTAGAATTTAATATTCACTAAAACATAATCTTTTTCTCCCTAAAATTACCCTCATTTCTACCAAATATAGCCAAATTAAGACTAATCTGTTTGTAAAATAAGTCTGGTTAACTGATGACATAGGCTTTTTCAAACTGGCTGTGCTGGAACTTTTCATAAGTAATCTCAGATTGAACTTTAAAAAACAAAAAACAAAAACTCTCAAGGCCAGGAAAACCACACCAGGGGTGTGTCATAGATTCCACTTGTGATATCTATAGATTTGGGTGATGGATTTGGGTGAATTCTTCTCTTCTGGAGGTTGCCAAATACCTTGAGATTCTGGCACTTTTTAGAAATTGGCCTTCCTTATGCCTGAGAAAGCTTCTGGGAACTTAAGAGTTTCCAAATTCTGGAGGGATCAGGTAGAGAGGAAAGATAAATGTTTCAATTCTACTTATTGAGGTATAACTTAAAGCTTTCCTCATATCTGGAAAACACAGGTTAAAAAACAGTGATATTTTAGACAGAAAGAAAAATTATAACCATACTCATAAGTTTGTTCAGTCCTATGTAACTTATCCTTGATCTTAATCTTCTGTTAGTAGTTTTTTTGAAGTAATCAGGTTTTCCTAGAATTCTTTAATTCCTTACCCAGTTCAGTGGTATGATCTGAAAGTTATCAGAAACCTGTACTTGTCAAAAAGTCATTTCTATGAATCTTCTTGAAGATAAAGCATTTTTGCAAAAGCATCAGAGTGCAACAATAAATGACAAAAGACTTAAAAAGTCAAGGTTAAAGAACTGATTACAATGCAGTTGAAAAGAAACTTGGCTACTGCTATGACATATAGCAATTTAAGATAATTACTAGCAATATGACTGATAACATTTTACCAGGACATACCAGAATTTTAGGAGTTCCATATAATTTCTAGAATATCTATGTTAATAACATTTACCCACATGATACAACCAAAGAAGTTTTATCACCACTCATTCAATAATGTTTCCCATGTAATTCAACATACCAAATAAGTTTAATTACTTTAATATTTCTCTCTGAGATAGAAAAAAAAACCCAAATATTTTGAGGTGTTTCAGAGACCCTTTGGAAAACCTCAAAGTTAGCTAGAAGTCAAATGAACTTTATTTAAAATTTGATGTTTGGGAATTTTGTCAAAAATATCAAAAAGTTTTAAAACACCTGGTCAAATAGGATCATAAATCAATGTGAAACAATATCCATTCACTCAACCAAAGTGACAATAAAAGATCTCAAAGGTTGTATTAAATCACTTAAATACAAAGAAACTCACACAACCTATTATCAAAAGCAGTTCAACATTTTAAGGAAACTTTGTCCTCTCAGAGAGAAAACCAAATTCAGGTTTAGTACCACTTTACCTTTAAATCCATTTTCTTAATTAAATTCAATCTTATCTTAGCCAATCCTGACCAAGCACAAAACTCCCTCAGTGTTCCTCTTCCACAAACCTTCCATAACTTTCTGTATCCATATTGATCCGTCCCCTATTTTCTTTTCCATTCAGAAACAACCAGCTCTAGAACAAAACTACCCTTTTTCCCTTTCACAAAATGCATTTTCATTCTTCACATCTTTTTTTTTTTTTACTGAAAACACCCATCTTATTTTCCTGGAATGCTGATTCTGGATTGTGTAAACCATTGGTAATAATATCATTTATGTACAGCCCTGTCTTCTGACTTCTTGTCTCCTTGTGTACTAAGAATGCCACTTTTGGCTTCAACTCTAGTACTTGGCACCACAATATGGTAAACACTGTCAAGGAAAAATCCAGGATGAATGTGAAGCTTCCCATATGTTTCACTTCTCTCAAGAATCATAGGTTCTTAACTCCTACCTGTGTTGGTACCTCTTCAATGCCTTCAAACATTGTTTTATATATTTTCCCCATTTTTATAATTACTTTCAGTGGGAAGGTTAGTCTGATGGATGTTTATCAACTGTGGTTGCAACCAGAAGTACACCAGATGATTGTTTTAAAGTTTGAACAAGGAAACACATTTTTAGTCATGAACCATCATTTAGAATCATGGTTCTTTATCAATAAAACTCATTTCAAATCTTAAACTTTTGACATTTTTTCTTCCATGCAGTCTTAGGTGATATTAGACATATCAAGACTTCTTTCGCAGATTTTATTCCCAAGTCTTGTTTAATTCTTTGCTTTCTAACCTCCATGCCTCTCTATTTCCATTTAATGGTGATTACCTCGAGGCCATCAGGCTTGGGTGGGAAAGACTAAAGATTAGTCTTCATTGGCCTGTATTGATAAAAACCTTTCTGTCTTTTATCTCACAGCTTAGAGTGGAAGTCCACTTTTCCAGTAATTTGCAGCTCCAAACTTCGGGAATTTCTCTATTTCTATTTGCATACAACCATTTCTTGCCTGAGCTCATCTCTTTCATCTTATACATTGATAAACTGTCGGTGGCAACAGCACACACCTCTAACATTCTGTTTTCAAAATTTTGTAGACTCTGCAGGCACCTTATCTTCCTCCCAAATTACCACAGTGACAGCTCTTTTATAAGCAAAAGCTTTGAGACTGCATAGCATGGATCTCCATTTTTCTAGCATCTACTATCAGACACTTTACCATCTGCTGACCAACTGCTAGGTCAGTGCCATGTATTTACAATATTTTGTTATAAGAAATCTTGTATTAATTAAGCAAAACTAGATAATGTAACAGATAAACCCTAAAATGTTATGGAGAAACTCAAGAGAAGTCTAGTGGTATTTGCTGTAGACATAAGGACCACCTACTGGTGGGAGAGAAAGGGGATGGGGGAGAGGTATTTTTTTATACTGTAATTCAATCACCCATCCTGGAAGAGCCTGAGTCATCTACAACCATGTGTTCCAAGTTTGTTTTGAGACTCCCCACCGAATAGTGAAAAAGAACTTTGACCACCCAGAGGGCAAAAGAAAAAAGAAATAGGTAGTTGAAAAAGAGGTTACAAATAATATACCAATTACAGCCTGTGACACAATTTATTCTAAATCATACACCTGGAGAGGGCAGACAGCATAAGCAAGAACAACTACAGTCCTGCAGCCTGTGTAACAAAAACCACATTCACAGAAAGATAGGCAAGATGAAAAGGCAGAGGGCTATGTACCAGATAAAGGAACAAGACAAAACCCCAGAAAAACAACTAAATGAAGTGGAGATACGCAACCTTCCAAAAAAAAAACTTCAGAATAATGATAGTGAAGATGATCCAGGACCTCAGAAAAAGAATGGAGGCAAAGATCGAGATGATGCAAGAAATGTTTAACAAAGACCTAGAAGAATTAAAGAACAAACAAACAGAGATGAACAATACAATAACTGAAATGAAAACTACACTAGAAGGACTCAATAGCAGAATAACTGAGGCAGAAGAACGGATAAGTGACATGGAAGACAGAACAGTGGAATTCACTGTTGTGGAATAGAATAGAGAAAAAAGAATGAAAAGAAATTAAGACAGCCTAAGAGACCTCTGGGACAACATTAAATGCAACAACATTCGCATTATAGGAGAAGGAGAAGAGAGAGAGAAAGGACCAGAGAAAATATTTGAAGAGATTATAGTAGAAAACTTCCCAAACATGGGAAAGGAAATAGCCACCCAAGTCCAGGAAGCTCAGAGAGTCCCATACAGGATAAACCCAAGGAGAAACACGCCATGACACATAGTAAACAAATTGTCAAAAATTAAAGACAAAGAAAAATTATTGAAAGCAGCAAGGGAAAAATGACAAATAACATACAAGGGAACTCCCATAAGGTTAACAGCTGATTTGTCCGCAGAAACTCTACAAGCCAGAAGGCAGTGGCATGATATACTTAAAGTGATGAAAGGGAAGAAGCTACAATCAAGATTACTCTACCCAGTAAGGATCTCATTCAGATTCAATGGAGAAATCAAAAGCTTTACAGACAAGCAAAAGCTAAGAGAGTGCAGCACCACCAAACCAGCACTACAACAAATGCTAAAGGAACTTCTCTAAGTAGGAAACACAAGAGAAGACAAGGACCTACAAAAAACAAACGCAAAATAATTAAGAAAATGGTAATAGGAACATACATAGCGATAATTACCTTAAACGTGAATGGATTAAATGTTCCAACCAAAAGACACATGCTTGCTGAATGGATACAAAAACAAGACCCATGTATATGCTGTCTACAAGAGACCCACTTCAAACCTAGGGACACATACAGACTGAAAGTCAGGGGATGGAAAAAGATATTCCATGCAAATGGAAATCAAAAGAAAGCTGGAGTAGCTATACTCATACCAGATAAAATAAACTTAAAAATAAAGAATGTTACAAGAGACAAGGAAGGACACTACATAATGATCAAGGGATTAATCCAAGAAGAAGATATAACAACTGTAAATATATATGCACCCAACATAGGAGCACCTCAATACATAAGGCAACTGCTAACAGCTATAAAAGAGAAAATCGACAGTAACACAATAACTGTGGGAGACTTTAACACCTCACTTACACCAATGGACAGATCATCCAAAATGAAAAAAAAATAAGGAAACAGAAGCTTTAAATGACACAACAGACCAGATAGATTTAATGGATATTTATAGGACATTCCATCCCCAAACTGCAGATTACATTTTCTTCTCAAGTGTGCATGGAACATTCTCCAGGATAGATCACATCTTGGGTCACAAATCAAGCCTCAGTAAATTTAAGAAAACTGAAAACATATCAAGCATCTTTTCTGACCACAATGCTATGAGATTAGAAATGAATTACAGGGAAAAATATGTAAAAAACACAAACACACGGAGGCTAAACAATACATTACTAAAAAACCAAGAGCTCACTGAAGAATTCAAAGAGGAAATCAAAAAATACCTACAAACAAATGACAATGAAAACATGACGATCCAAAACCTATGGGATGCAGCAAAAGCAATTCTAAGAGGGAAGTTTATAGCTATACAAACCCATCTCAAGAATCAAGAAAAATCTCAATTAAACAATTTAAGCTTACACCTAAAGGAAGTAGAGAAAGAAGAACAAACAAAACCCAAAATTAGCCGAAGGAAAGAAATCATAAAGATCAGAGCAGAAATAAATGAAATAGAAACAAAGAAAACAATAGCAAAGATCAATAAAACTAAAATCTGCTTCTTTGAGAAGATAAACAAAGTTGATAAACCATTAGCCAGACTCATCAAGAAAAAGAGGGAGAGGACTCAAATCAATAATATTAGAAATGAAAAAGGAGAAGTTACAACATACACCACAGAAATAGAAAACATCCTAAAAGACTACTACAAGCAACTGTATGCCAATAAAATGGACAACCTGGAAGAAATGGACAAATTCTTAGACAGGTATAACCTTCCAAGACTGAATCAGGAAGAAACAGAAAATATGAACAGACCAATCACAAGTAATGAAATTGAAACTCTGATTAAAAATCTTCCAACAAACAAAAGCCCAGGACCAGATGGCTTCACAGGTGAATTCTATCAAACATTTAGAGAAGAGCTAACACCCATCCTTCTCAAACTCTTCCAAAAACTTGCAGAGGAAGGAACACTCCCAAATTCATTCTATGAGGCCACCATCACGCTGATACCAAAACCAGACAAAGATACTACAGATAAGGAAAATTACAGACCAATATCAGTGATGAATATAGATCCAAAAATCCTCAACCAAATACTAGCAAACAGAATCCAACAACACATTAGAAGGATCATACACCATGATCAAGTGGGATTTATCCCAGGGATGCAAGAATTCTTCACTATATGCAAATCAATCAATGTGATACACCATACTAACAAATTGAAGAATAAAAACCATATGATCATCTCAATAGATGCAGAAAAAGCTTTTGACAAAATTCAACACCGATATATGATAAAAACTCTCCAGAAAATGGGCATAGAGGGAAGCTACCTCAACATAATAAAGACCATGTATGACAAACCAGTAGCAAACATCATTCTCAATGGTGAAAAACTGAAAGCATTTCCTCTAAGATCATGAATGAGACAAGGATGTCCACTCTCACCACAATTATTCAACATAGTTTTGGAAGTCTTAGCCATGGCAATCAGAGAAATAAAAGGAATACAACTTGGAAAAGAAGAAGTAAAACTGTCACTGTTTGCAGATGACATGATACTATACATAGAGAGTCCTAAAAATGCCACTAGAAAACTACTAGAGCTAATCAATGAATTTGGTAAAGTTGCAGGATACAAAGTTAATGCACAGAAATCTCTTGCATTCCTAAACACTAATGATGAAAAATCTGAAAGAAAAATTAAGGAAACACTCCCATTTACCATTGCAACACAAAGAATAAAATACCTAGGAATAAACCTACCTAGGGAGACAAAAGACCTGTATGCAGAAAACTATAAGACACTGATGAAAGAAATTAAAGATGATACCAACAGATGGAGAGATATACTCTGTTCTTGGATCAGAAGAATCAATATTGTGAAAATGACTATAGTACCCAAAGCAATCTACAGATTCAATGCAATCCCTATCAAATTACCAAAGGCATTTTTTATGGAACTACAACAAAATATCTTCAAATTTGTATGGAGACACAAAACACCTCGAATAGCCAAAGCAGTTTTGAGGGAAAAAAGCAGAGCTGGAGGAATCAGACACCGTGACTTCAGACTATACTACAAAGCTACAGTAATGAAGACAATATGGTACTGACACAAAAACAGAAATATAGATCAATGGAATAAGACAGAAAGCCCAGAGATAAACCCCTGCACCTATGGTCAACTAATCTATGCCAAAGGAGGCAAGGATATACAATGGAGAAAAGACAAGTCTCTTCAATAAGTTGTACTGGGAAAACTGGACAGCTACATGTAAAAGAAGGAAATTAGAACACTCCCTAACACCAAACACAAAAATAAACGCAAAATGGATTAGAGATCTAAATGTAAGACCGGACACTATAAAACTCTTAGAGGAAAACATAGGAAGAACACTCTTTGACATAAATCACAGCAAGATCTTTTTTGATCCCCTCCTAGAGTAATGGAAATAAAAACAAAAATAAACAAATGGGACCTAATGAAACTTAAAAGCTTTTGCACAGCAAAGGAAACCATAAACAAGACTAAAAGACAACCCTCAGAATGGGAGAAAATATTTGCAAATGAATCATCAGACAAAGGATCAATCCTCAAAATATATAAACAGCTCATAAAGCTCAATATTAAAGAAACAAAAACCCAATCCAAAAATGTACAAAGACCTACATAGACATTTCTCCAAAGAAGACATACAGATGGCCAAGAAGCACATGAAAAGCTGCTCAACATCACTAAGTATTAGAGAAATGCAAACAAAACTACAATGAGGTATCACCTCACACCAGTTAGAATGGGCATCATCAGAAAATCTACAAACAACCAATGCTGGAGAGGGTGTGGAGAAAAGGGAACCCTCTTGCACTGTTGGTGGGAATGTAGATGGATACAGCCACTATGGAGAACAGTATGGAGGTTCCTTAAAAAACTAAAAATAGAATTACCATATGATCCAGCAATCCCACTACTGGGCATATACCCAGAGAAAACCATAATTCAAAAAGACACATGCACCCCAACGTTCATTGCAGCAGTATTTACAATAGCCAGGTCACAGAAGCAACCTAAATGCCCATCGACAGACGAATGGATAAAGAAGTTGTGGTACATACATACAGTGGAATATTACTCAGCCATAAAAAGGAACTAAATTGGGTCATTTGTTGAGACATGGATGCATCTGGAGACTGTCATACAGAGTGAAGTAAGTCAAAGAGAAAAACAAATATCGTATATTAACGCATATATTTAGAACCTAGAAAAATGGTACAGATGAACAGGTTTGCAGGGCAGATATTGAGACACAGGTGTAGAGAACAAACGTATGGACATCAAGGGGGGGAAAGCTGTGGGGGGGTGGGAATGGTGGTGTGATGATTGGTTGATTGGGATTGACCTGTATACACTGATGTGTATAAAATTGATGACTAATAAGAACCTACTGTATAAAAAAGTAAATAAAATTAAATTAAAAAAATGTGATGAGCAAATATGAATTTTGCTTTAAGACCTAAAAAAAAAATCTTACACCTGTGGTTCTCATCCTATTGAACCTGCAGAAGTGCAACAGCATCACCTAGGAACCTGTTGAAAATGCAAAATTTCAAGGTGTATCCCACACTTACTGAATCAGAAACATTGGGGGTGAGGTTCAGCACTGTGTGTTTAATGAGCCTTCCAGGAGAATCAAATGCAGGCTAGGATTTGAGAATCACTGGGTTTCAAAACATCAATATTGGTTTGAGAAGTGGGTGCAGTGACTGATAAGACTTTGGTTCTCTTTCCTAGAAAGACTAAATGCAGTTATATGGTAGCTGTTTTTGTGTGAAAGTTTAAGTATGAAAAGAAGAAAGTGGGGGCTGTAGTATGACAGACAATGATTATTGACCTCTTCAGCTTTCCTTACAACCTTCTGAGATATCTGAAAACTGGAAAGTTAAGAACTCTCCTTCTTAGATTCTATTGCTGCTAAGTTTCCAGGTATGATTTAGGTTCTGCCAATTACATGCACTCATGTGAGATTTGTAAGATGAAAGTGAATCTCACAAGTCAATGCTACCCTTCTACTGTTCTGGTTATTTCTGCTGTAAGCCCAGGTTGTAAGAATTGGAATTATCTCTAGCAACTGTGGCCGAGATCCTGGTGTCTGCTCTTAAGTTTTGTGGCAGTCCAGAGTTAGGAGGTGAGATATCCATTATGTTGGTGTCGATTATTGTGGAGATGATGCAGTTCTGGAGCTGGGAACTAAGGTGATCATTTCTTTGAATTGCCAAACAGCTCCTGATACTCTTTTTTCTGTTCATGGTAAGGGCAGAAGTTCTTTTGGTTGTCCAGCTTTTCAGTGCGACTTTATGGATAGTTCTTGGATGCCCAAATCAGAGCCTATTTATCAGCCCTTCCTCCCAGCCATTCTTTATCATATAAGAAATTTTACTAGAGTGGATTTCAGTTTTCTGAAACTGTTTTTAAATGATATAGTAGGTGACCTGTAGTTTATCCCCTCTGGAAGCTTTTAGCACATTTTCCTTATCTTTTGTGTTCTAAACTTTTACAACAAGTTGTTCTAAATTGTGGGTCTATTTTGATTCACGTGCTAGGCACTGGGTACATTTTGGTATGAAGACAAATCTGAGCACAGGGAAATTTTTTTTAATATTATTATAATTGATAATTTCCTTCACTCTCTTTTCTTTGCTCTCTCTCTAGGTATCTTTCAATTCTTTGCTCTCACTCTTTCATCCTCTAAAATTTTCTTCAGCTTTCTAAGAGTTTGTAACTGTTAATTCCTCCTATTGAATTATTTTTTCAGCCATCATATTTTTTATTTCTAAGATTTCTTCCTTTTTTATGCCATACTGCTCTTATTTTTTGGATGTAATCTTTTCTTGAATCTTTCCAAAGATTAATTCCACCCCACTCAGCTTTATTGAAGTATGATTGACAAATAAAAATTGTATATATTTAAGGTATACAATCTGATGTCTTGCTATACATATACATTTTGGAGTGATTACCACAATCAAGCTAATTAGCATAGTAATCACATCATACAGTTACTTTATGTGTGTGTGCGTGCGTGTGTGTGTGAACACTTGTAATATACCCTCTTAGCAAATTTCAAGTATACAATACATCATTATTAACTATAGTCACCATATATTATGTTAGGCCTATTTATCAGGCCTCTAGAACTTGTTTATATTATAACTGAAGGTTTGTACCTATGATCAACATCTCCCCTATTCTCTCACCCTGGTAGCCACCATCCTACTTTCTGTTACTGAGTTGAGTTTTTGAAATTCCACGAGTAAATGAGATCATGCAGTATTTGTCTTTCTGTGTCTAGTTTAGTTCACTTAGAATAATGTCCTCCAGGTTCACACATGTATAAATGGCAAGTTTTTAAAAGGCAGAATAGTATTCCATAGATAGATACATCTATCTGTCTCATTTCTGTGGGTACTCATTCACTACGCTCTCACTTTCCCCTGTGGGAGAAATTGTTTGGTTAAAGGGACCTCTCTCAGCACTGAGCTGTGCTGCCTTGGGGAAGGGGTATCATGGGTAAAGTGAAACTATTCTTCGTACCTTCTTCAATACATCTATTCTTGGATTTTTTTGTTCCAATGGTGTGCTGAAACTTTTCCGCTGGACTCCTGGGCTCCCACAAAGGTGCTCTTATCCATGGATGGTTGTCGGAATCAATGTTCTGTGGGGGAAATGATGACAGAAAACTCCTATTCTGCCATCTTGCTGACCCCAAAAATTCTAATTAAAGGTTTCTTTTATTTTTTTAAAGCTCCCTTCTGTTATGTTTCCTTCAATGTTATTTACAGTAGTTTTTAATATCAGTATTCCTCTCCCTTCTATTACAAGCTTTCTTTACATATATGATGACCCTTGATTTGTGTTCTGATTTGAAAATAATAAGTAAATTGCAAGTTCTGTGAATATGAATGGGGTTTGTTGACTGGAAGACAGTCTTTTATTTGTCTTTAAGCGGAGGAAGCTCTTTTTCTGCGAGAATCACAGATATTTAAATGCCAAAATATTGCTCCAGGGACATTCAGTTTTTTCAGGGGAGTGAAAGTGTATTTAACTATTCTGTCTTGGAGATGGACACTTGACTGTTTTACTTTTCCCCATGGAATTTCATATAGAGCCACATTGTGCAGTATAGTAGCCATTAGCTACATGTGGCTACTGAGCACATGAAATGTAGTCTAGTCTGAATTAAGATGGCTATAAGTATAAAATATACACCAGATTGTAAAGATTTGGTACAAAAAAGAAAACTCATTAAAATTTGTATATTGATTACTTATTGAAATATTAGTATTTCAGATATGTGTTGGGTTAATTTAAATATATCAAAATTAACTTCACTGTTTCTTTTTACTTTGGGTACTATAATATTTAAAATTATATATTTGGCTCAAAGTATATTTCTATTGCTTAGCATTTCTTTAGAGCTTTCAATGATCATTTTTCAGTTCCATATCTTACTCATGCTTTTCGTACTTCTAATATCTAGCTTGCTGAATACCAAGTATATCTGAAACTCTTTTAAGTTTGCTAATTTCCCACATCAGCTATAACTCCTTCTAAGTATCCTTGAGATTTTAGCTTTTTTCTGACTGGTGCCATCAGTTACATTTTCCATTTGATTTCTATTTCCTATAAATTAATTGAAGTCTCTCATGTGCTGATGTCCTTCCTCCTATTACCTTTATAATTTAGGGTTTATACTTATAAATTTTTAAAAATATTATTTTTATGTAGATTCAAGAGGAAGAGGAGATAACATGTTGTTTCAAAAATACTCTTTGATCTAATAGATTATTCAAGCCTATAAGTCTTTCCCTGGATCTTATACTCGGATATGTCTTCAGCATTGCCTGGCAAGGAGCACTAAAAACAGTAGGGATTCATTTAATTTTGAATGCATCCATACTTGTAAGAGAAAGAGAGTATATATTTAAACTGAAAGTGATGAATTCTGTTTCCTTATGTTGGGGACTGTATCAGTTAAGGCTGTAATTAACCCAAAGTGGTTAATTAAAGAGGTAAGTGAAAGTACTGAAAAAGAAACTGGGGTGGAGATCAAAATAGTGGAGTAGGAGGACATGGTGTCACCTTCCCCCCATGAACACATCAAAAATACATCTATATGTACAGCAATGCTCACTGAAAACAAAGTGGAGACTGGCAGAAAGATTCTTGCACAATCAAGACTGTAAGAAAAAATCCACACGTAATAGGTAGAAAAGTCAGGACCTATACACTTAGCAGGGAACACAGAAGAAGAGGGGAATCCTCCCTGGGGAATGAGTGGTTTGAGCCCCATATTGGGTACCACAGCCCTGGGATCCAAACCTGGAAGATGGGTTTGCTTAGCTGGTTTGAAAACCAGTGAGACTAGCAGAAGGGCTGTTAGAAACCTAGACTCTTCTTGTGAAGGGTGAGCCAACACTTGCTTACTCCCAAAACAAGGCAGCGGAAGCAGATGGAAATTGCCCAGGACTTTGGCCATTTTCCTGTGACTGCCACTGTGTGCCCCCCAGTCTGAGCCAAGCTCCTGCTCTGGCCACACTTGCTCTGTGGCACAGCTCCACATTAAGGTAAGGGCTGACAGAGCTTATGGTAGTGTGGAATTGTAAGGCACAGTACAAGCCTGGACCCAGAATGGCATCCGAATGGGGTAAGGTGGCCATTGCTGGTGCCTATAAAGGCAGTAGATTAGGAGCAGTCCAGGACTCTGACACAGTCTGCACTCTGTTTCACAATGAGCACCTGCTCCAGATGCTCTTGCTCCAGGATTGCTCCCCTCTGTGCCAAAAGTGTCAGTGCTGCAATGGGGGAAAGCACACTCTTACAGAGAACAGAGCCAGCTTGGACCCAACCATCAAGACTTCTGCTCCAGCAACTTGGGACCCAACCCTGCCCCCACAAGGTGATGGGTGGTGTTGGTCACTGAGAAGAGGAGAAGCCCTGGCTCACACCTGCCTCTGGCTTTAGTCCCTCCAGATCCAGCATCACTTTCTACCAAGGTGATAGCCATCAGCACACTCTGGAGGAGGGCATGACTCATGCTCACATCAGATCCAATTCTCCCACCCAAGTCACTGGGTACACAAAGACTGTATAGGGACACTCCCACATAAGAAAACCCCTTCAAGACTGCAATAGGTAACTATTTCACCTAATTTCATAGAGAAAGAGAAACTTCGTCAAAATGAGAGGACAAAGGTATTTATTTCAAATGAAAGAACAACAGAAAAACCCTGAAAAAATAGCTAATGAAACACAAATAATTTTTCAGATAAAGAGTTCAAAGCATTAGTATAAGAATACTAAGTGAATTAGGGAAAAGAATAGGTGAACACGTGAGAAATTTAGCAAGGGACTAGAAAATATGAAGAAGCAGTCAGAACTAAAGAAAGAAGAACCAGTCAGAACTGAAAAATACAATAACTGAAATAAAAAATACACCAGAAGGAATTAATAGCAGACTGGGTGATATGGGGAAATGCAGAAGTGATCTGGAAGATACAATGATGGAAATCACACATTCAGAACAGCAAAAGGGACAACAAAAACTTTACAGTTTAAGGGACCTCTAGGATAACATGAAGGGTACAAATATTGGCATTGTAGGGGTCCCCAGGAGAAAAGAGAGAAAAAGTTGTAGGCAATGGATTTGATGAAATTATCACTGAAAACTTCCTGAACCTGAAAAAAGAAACAGATATCCAGGTACAAGAAGCACAGAGGGTCTCAAAAGAGATGAACTCAAACAAATCCACACCAAGGCATATCATAATTAAAATGGCAAAAGTTAAAGAAAGAAGTCTAAATGCAGCAAAAGAAAAAAAAAAAGAGTCATATACAAGACACGTCCCCCCTACCCCGGCAATAAAGCTATCAACTGATTTTTCTGCAGAAACTTTGCAGGCCAGAAGGTAGTGGCATGATATATTCTAAGTGCTACGGGGAAAGACATACAATTCAGGATATTCTATCCAACAAGATTATCATTTAGAATTGAAGAAGAGGTAATGAACTTCTCAGACAATCACAAACTAAAGGAGTTCATCAATACTAAACCTACCCTAAAAGATATAAAGGGTCTTCTCTAAGTAGAAAAAAATGGCTACAACAAGAAGTAAGAATCTATAGGAAAGGAAAAATCCTACTAGTAAAAGCAAATGAATACTGAAGGCTGTGGATGAACCACTTAAATAGTACAAAAATTAAAAGACAAAAAAAGTAAATCAACAATAACTACAATAAACAGTGAAGGGATAAACTTGAAGAAGTAGAATATGACATCAAAGTAGAAGAAGTAGAAGTAGAATATGACAAAATGTAGGGGAGGGGAGTAAAAAATGTAGATATTTTAGATGCTTTAGATTCTTTTTGAACCTAAATGACTAACAGTTTAAAAGAAGTAAATATAGTTCTAGGTCAACACATATGAACCCCATGATAACCACAAATCAAACACCTACAGTAGATACACAAAAACCATAGAGAAAGGAACAAGCATACCACTAAAGAAAACATCAAACCATAGGCAAGAAACTAAAACAAAAATAAATGAACATAGAACTATAAAAATAATCAGAAAACAAGTTAAAAAATGACATTAAGCACTGTCAATAATCAATTTAAATGCAATGGACTAAATGCTCCAATCAAAGGACATATGGTTACTGACTGGATTAAAAAAAAAACAGACTCACCTATATGTTGCTTATAAGTGACTCAATTCAGAGCTAAAGACACACAGAGACTAAAAGTGAGGTGATGGAAAAAGATATTTCATGCAAACATATGACTAGAAAGTGGATGTAGCAATACTCATTTCAGGCAAAATAGGCTTTAAAACAAAATCTATAACAAATGACAAAGAAGCACATTAAATCATGATAAAGGGATCAGTACAAGAAGAGGATTTTATATTTGTTAACATATATGTACCAAATACAGGAGCAACTAAATATATAAAGCAAATATTATTGGTCATAAAGGGAGAAATCGCCAATAATATAATAATAGTAGGGGACTTTAACACTCCACTTACACCAATGGACAGATCGTCCAGACATAAAATCATTAAGGCAACAGTGGTCTTAATTAATACAATAGATCAGTTGGACTTAACAGATATCTACATGGCATTCCATCCGCAAAAAGCAGAATACACATTGTTTTCAAGAATATAAGAAATGTTCTCCGGGATAGATCACATGCTAGGCCACAAAACAAGTCTCAATGCATTTAAGAGGCTAAAAATTATGTCAAGCATGTTTTCTGACCACAACATTATGAAGCTAGAATTCAATTGCTGAGAGAAAAATGAGAAAAACAGAAACATGTGGAGACTAAAGAGCATGCTACTAAAAAACAAATGGGTCAATGAAGAAATCAGAAAATACCTTGAGAAAAATGAAAATAAAACCACAGCCTTCCAAAATCTAAGGGACACAGCAAAAGCAATTGTAAGAGGGAAGTTTATAGCGATACAGGTATACCTCAAGAAACAAGAAAAGTCTCAAATAAACACCCTAACCTACCATCTTAAAGAGTTAGAAGAAGAAGAAAAAACAAAGCTCAAAATCAGCTGTAGGAAGGAAATAATAAAGCTCAGAAAGGAAATAAATAAAATAGAGACCAAAAAAGCAATATAAATACCAATGAAACAAAGAGCTGTTTTTTTTGAAAAGATAAACAAAATGATAAACTTTTAGCCATGCTCACAAACAAAATAAGAAATTGAAGAGGAGAAATAACCAATACCGCAGAGATATAAAAAATAATAACAGAATACTATGAACAATTATATGCCAACAAATTGGACAACATAGAAGAAATAGATAAATTTCTAGAAACACACAATCTTCCAAGACTGAATCAGGAAGAAATAGACAATCTGAACAGAACAATCACTAGTAGTAAAATTGAATTTGTAATTTAAAAAACTCCCAGCAAACAAAGGTCCAGGACCAAACAGCTTCACAGAGGAATTTACCAAACATATAAAGAAGATCTAATACTATCCTTCTCAAATGATTCCAAAAAATTGAAGAGGATGGAACACTCCCAAATTCATCTATGAGGCCACAATTACCTTGATACTATAAACAAAGACATCACATATAAAAAAATTATAGGCCAATATCTCTATGAATATAGATGCAAAATCCTCAACAAACTATTACTGAACTGAATTCAACAATATATAAAAAGGATCACACACCAAGATCAAGTGGGATTTATTCCAGGGATGCAAGCATGGTTCAATATCTGCAAATCAATTGGTGATTTGATCATCAAGGATGGTTCAATGTCTGCAAATCAATCAATACACCACATTAACAAACTGAAGAATAAAAACCATATGATCATCTCAATAGATGAAGAAAAAGCTTTTGACAAAATTCAATGTCCATTCATGATAAAACCTCATCAAAGTTGGTATAGAGGGAACATATCTCAACATAATAAAGGTCATATACAAAAAACCCACAGCTAAAATCATAATGGTGAAAACGGAAAGCCTTCTTTTCTAAAATCAGGAACAAGACAAGAATGACCACTCTTGCTACTTCCATTTAACATAGTACTGGAAGTCCTAGCCACAACAATCAGACACGGAAAAGAAATATGAAGCATCCAAATTTGAAACATAGAAATAAAACTGTCACTCTTTGCAGATGACATACTATATATGGAAAACCCTAAAGTCTCCACCAGAAGACTATTAGAACTACTAACTGAATTCAGTAAATTTTCAGGATATAAGACTAATATACAGAAATCCGTTGCTTTTCTATGCACTATAATGGACTATCACAAAGAGAATTAAAAAATCAATCCTATCTACAATTGCCCCCAAAATAATAAAATATCTAGGAATAAATTTAACCATAGAGGTGAAAGACCTATACTCTGTAAACTATAAGACACTGATGAAGGAAATTGAAGAGTATACAAATAAGTGGAAAGATATCCCATGTTCATGGATTGGAAGAATTAATTTTATTAAAAGGTACATACTATTCAAAGCCATCTACAGATTTAATGCAATCCCTATCAGAACACCCATGACATTTTTCACAGAACTAGACCAAATACTCCTAAAATTTATATCAGACCACAAAAGACTCTGAATAGCCAAAGCAATCTTGAGAAAAAAGAACAAAGCTGGAGGTTATCATACTTCCTGACTTCAGACTATACTACAAAGCTACAGAAATCAAAACAGCATGGTACTGGCACAAAACAGATATACAGATCAATGGAATAGAATAGAGAGCTCAGAAATAAGCCCATGCACTTATTCTATTAGTCTATGACAAAGGAGGCAAGAATTACAGTGGAGAAAAGACAGTTTCTTTAATAAGTGGTGCTGGGCAAACTGGACAGCTACATGTAAAAGAATGAGATTACAATTTTCTCATACCATTTACAAAAATAAACTCAGTATGGATTAAAGATATAAATGTAAGACCATAAAACTCCTAGAAGAAAACATAGGCAGAACATTCTTTAACATAAATCATAGCAATATTTTTTTTGGATTGGTCTCCTAAAGCAAAGGAAACAAAGGCAAAAATAAACAAATGAGACCTAATTAAACTTAAGAGATTTTGCACAGGAAAGGAAACCACTGACAAAATGAAATGCTAACCTACTATAAGGGAGAAAATATTTGCAAATGATACGACCAATAACGGGTTACTATCCAAACATATAAACAGTTCATATAACACAATATCAAAAAAAGCCCCAAGGTAACCCAATTGGAAAATGGGCAGAAGACAAGAATAGACGTTTTCCCAAAGAAGACACACATAGGGCCAACAGGCACATGAAAAGATGCTCAACGTCACTAATCATCTGAGAAATGCAAAGCAAAACCACAATGCAATACTAATTCACACCTGTCAGTATGGCTATCATCAAAAAGACTACAAATAACAAATGTTGGTGAGGATGTGGATTAAAGGTAACCCTAGTATACTCTTGGTGGGAATGTAAATTGGTGCAGTCACTGTGGAAAACAGTACGGAGGTTTGTCAACAAACTAAAAATGGAACTACCATATCATCCAGCAAATCCACTCCTGGGCATATATCCAAAGTAAATGAAAACACAAATTCCCAAAAATACATGCAAACCAATGTTCAGATCTGCATTATTTACAGTAGCCAAGATGTGGAAGCAAACTAAGTGTCCATCAACAGATGAATGGATAAAGAAGATGTGTTTTTAAAATATACACAATAGAATATTACTCAGCCACAAAAAAGAATGGATTTCTGCCATTCCAACAATATGGTTGGACCTAGAGCATAGTATTCTTAGTGAAATAAGTCAGACAGAGAAAAACAAATACTGTATGTTATCACTTATATGTAGAATCTAAAAAATAAACAAAGGAATATAAGAAACAGAAACAGACTCAGTTATAGAGAACAAATTAGTGGTTACCAGTGGGGAGTGAGGAGGATTGAACGGCAAGATCAGGGTAGGGGATTAAGAGGTACAAACTACTATGCATAAAATAAATGAGCTACAAGGAAATATTGTGCAACACAGGGAACATAGCCAATAATTTACAATAACTTGAAATGCAGTATAATCTTTAAAAATTAGAATCACTAAGTTGTTCACTTGAAACTAATATTATAAATCAACTATACTTCAATTAAAATATATATATTGGGTAGTTCCCAGAAGTGTATAGAAGACTGCAGAAGTAAGCTTGGGAAAATGGCAGGGACAAATAGAGGTTTGGCATGCAGAATCACAGCCTGAGATATGCCACATAACCGTGCTATCAGTACACTGCTGCCACCCCACTGAGCACTGGATGATACAGCCTGCACCAGTGCTGGATTTTACTCTTGGCAACTCTGCCTCTGAAAATTGGTTGCTGTTATTGCCAAAAGAATTCTTCCCTGACTATGCTTCTTAACATCACCAGCTCCTGAGTCAAAGTCACTGGAGGGGACATCTGATTACCAGAGCCTAAGTCATGTGCCAGTAGAGAGTAGGAAAGCAGGTATCTGGCATTTTCTGCTACTATAATGGGAAGCTCTGCCTCCCCTTAGGATTTGTATAGTAAGAAATTCCTCAAACAGCAAAGAAGTTTGGTTTCCAGGTAACCAAAAGAAGTAATAAATGGCCTCCGCAGAGCACATAGCCGATATTCAGAACCAATATTCGGCATAACTTTTAGAAATGTGAATGCTTAAATATGTTTAGAAAATAGATTCTTCTAATTATAGTAACAGCAAATGCAGAGATAATTAGGCTGTGAGATCTACAACACTGTATCAAATGATTTCTGAAAGATAAAAAATCTGAAGATTTAAGAGAAAGAGTTGATATCAATGGTTCAGCTTCTTACTCAATGCAGAAATCCTTCCCCAAGATCCATTTGAACCCTTGTAGTATTTAGGGAGCTCATCTAAATGGGGTTTCATTCCAACAGACTTGTTAGTAGTGTGATGTTAGAAATTTCCTCCTCATATAAGATGAACTTTTCTCTCTTATAACATCCACCCATGAGTCCTAGATCTGATGACTCTAGTTATTCAGAATAGAGTGCAATACTTAAAAGTTTTATTTTAACTACTGGAGTCAGACCAATATTTGATTCCTGACTTTGTTTTTTACTAGCTGGGTGACCTCTCTAATTCTTATTTTCTTCATCTGAAAAATAAGGATTATAACAGCACCTACCCTAGAGAGTTATTATGAGGTATAAGGTAGTAATTTAGTGCTTAGATCAGTAACCAACACAGAGTGAGCATTCAACAAATATTAGTGATGATATTGATTGACTGACTGAAGATGATGATGATAACAGCATTTCTGAAACTTAAAGTCAGCTGCCATGGAAATGTCGAATGAAACTGAAGAAAGAACACTGAACTGTTGTGAGATTTCGGTTGCAATCCTCATTCTACCACTGACCAATTCCATAGTCTAAAAGAAGTTACCATATCATTCTTTCTGCAAAATGAAACACTTGGATTAAATTATCTTAATAAAGCCCCTTTTATCTCTAAACTTCTGAGATTCTGTATACACATGTCATCTGTTTTTCATACTGAACATTACCAGTTCCCTCAATTGTACCTTGTATAACTTAATAGACTCTTCACAGCATTTGTCACGTTTCCTCAACAATGCTTGTCAGTACTCAAGCTATTATTTTATTAGTAAGCTTGTTTCTTCAGATAACTGAAATTCTTAGTCGTATTTTAAAAATTGAAAATAGAGCATAACATATATATGTATATATATAATACAACAATATAAAGCTATGAACCATATGGCTTGCATTAACTCATGAAAAGAAAGTAATCTTACACAAACAAAATATGATTACCTGTGTTTTAAACGCAGGTCTTATATTCCTAGAAATACATATATATCCTGTAGATAGTCTGTATGTTTGATCACACTCCTCTATAAACTATGAAGACAAGATATATGTCTTTCCTTTTCTCTGCTGTATCCTGGCATTTAGCAAAGTATACATGAATGTACACACACACACACACACACACACACACACACACACACACACACACGATGAACAGAAAATCTGCAACATGTGGGCAACCCTAATTCTACCTGCAACATTTGGGCAACCCTAATTCTACCTCTAAGCAAAAACTGACATTTATCTCTTCAACTTCTGACTTTGCTTTTGAGGAATGTTGCTATGAAGAAATTTGAATGGCACCTCAAAAAATATGGTGTATTTGTTTTGCTAAATTAATTTAATCCAGGCTTTTCAGCCATTACTAAGCCTTTGAAAAGTCAATGCTGCCTGGAGTTTATATTGCCAAAAGTTTGGAAATGTTGACTTAGAGATGGGAAGAAGTAGCCAGAAATTGCTTTTGTAGAATACCCCTTAATTTTGTTTTGAAGAAAGACTAAGTGTAGATGAGGACAGTGAGAAAGAGAGATATTTTGGACTGCAGGGCCATCATTATGCAGATAATATTCAGCTTTATTCAGCAATACATCTCCTTTTCCTCTAGCCCAGATGGTGAAATGACTCATCTATTCCACTGGCCAACAAAACAAGAGAGACAGAAGAGGAGCTGTTATAATCCAGATAAAAATGGATGATGTTTCAGAAGCAAGGGGAAAATATTTCTAGTCAATGATGATGGTACATTGATAGTACTTGTTAATACTTTACATTCCTTTTCAGATTCACAGCTTGAGTTTCATATTGCTTCCAGGATTCCTGAGGAGTAGTAGTTCTGGCCAGGAATTCTTTTTATCTTTGTCATGGATGTAAGTTGCAAATATTTTTGAGCATCAAATTACTTACTTTAGCAATTTTTCTTTGTGAAGCCTAAACATCAACCTTCAAATGTGTGACTTTTAAAATTAGTTTCTTTGAAAATCATCTAACAATTCTGTGTGGAGCATATTCTAGTTAAGGATTTGGCTAGGATGAATGTACAAATTCCTTTACTGAATAACTGGGAAAAAATGGCTACTGGGTAGGAAGAACGATGAGGTAGATAATTAAGGGGCCTGAAAGACAAAAATTAATGGAGTAGGATAAAGAAGTTTTTGTGTATGCTTGCTTCTATGATTGTCATTATGGGAGGTTATGCTGAGTCTCTGTGTAGGACTTTTTAGATACATCTTTACAGAAAATCATGAATCTTGCCTTCTTCCCCAAAGATCTGAAGAAATAATTGATTTCTAGGAAATCATACTTGTCTCTCACTAACTAGAAACTTTGTTTCTAATGCAAGAGAGAATGGAAATAACTAGGTAAGATTTGTTCTTAGCTATTAGTGGCATAACTGTATTCTGAATCTAACTTGCTATTCCGTTTGTTCCCAAAGCCATTGACCTGAGATTGCTTAACTATAGTGGCTATTAGTATTCCTCAATCCTAAAGCATTTGGTAGCTGTCTATGCCCTGTGACCTTGGGTAAAATCTCTCACCAGCACACTCAGGGACAGTTCTACACAGCTGAGCCTACTTTCCTGTTGTTATCCTGGAAGGGCTATTTACATGCTCTACGTTAGCCAAACTAAACTTATTGATAATATATAAAATTTATGTGATTCCACTACAACTAGCTGACAATGCTATTATTACTCAAGATACCTCTTCCTACTACAGGAGGCATCTCTTATTTTGCCTGCCTAACATACATTTCTTCTTCTTCTGATAATAATATCTAGATTTTCCATTGGGGAAGAACTTCCTCTCATTGTATACAATTTTTGTGGGTCCATCAATCAAGGTGCTCATCCCAACTCTGGCTAAAGAGTAGATACATTACTTATGGAAAGCCAGTCAGAATCTATCTCTCCCTGGAATTTCAATCTTGAGCAGCATAAGAATAAACATAGTTGGAACTATTCATCAAGATAGTAGTGTCTATTAAAAAGATTGTCAAACATCTCCTACTTTCTAGCTATCCAGAGCTGCTCTGTTTCACATCCATTCCAACACAAAATTATTCAGCTTCTCTGTAATTCTATGAGCTAAACCTTTATCCATCTAATAAATTCCCTATCTGCTTAAGTTAGAGACAATTTCTATTGCTTGTAAACGAAGAATACTGATGGCCTCCGTCATAGACAAAATAATGGCTCCTCAAAGATGTTCACAACCTAATCACCAGAACCTCTGAATATAGTACGCTACATGGCAAGGGGGAATTAGGGTTGCAGATGAAATTAAGATTGCTAATCAGCTGATTTTAAGATGAAGAGATTTTTCCAGGTGGCCCAATGTAATCACACAATATTAAATGGGGAAGAGGGAAGCATAAGAATCAGAAAGAGAGAGAAACATGTGACCCACAATTGCTGGCTTTAAAGATGGAAAGGAGTCATATGCCAATGAATGTGGGCAGCTTCTAAAAGCTGGAAAAGGTAAGGAAATGGATTCTTCCCTAGAGCCATCAGAAAAACACAGCCCTGCTGATATCTTCATTTTAGCCCAGTGAGACATATTTCGGATTTCTGACTGTCAAAACTGTAAGATATAAATCTGTGTTGTTTAAGGCCACTAATTTTGTGGCAATTTGTTACAGCAACAGTAGGAAACTAATACAGACTGATAAAATATGACTGTGTAAATCCCATATATCCTTCAAGGGAAATACCACTTTCTCCATGTAGGCTTTTATTTTTAATTATTTTTTAGTTGTGAAATATTTCAAACATTTATAAAAATCTAGAGAAATTTATCATGAATATACATGTATACCATACAGTTTTGCAATTATATTTATTGATACAATTATTTATGTCAGTATTTTTAACAATAAATAAAATATAACAAAGTCCCTTTAGTGCAGTCTTTTTAATCTTATTTCCCTCCCACTTTCCCTAGATATATCTCCTAACCTGAATGTATCATTCCTGTGCATACATTTTATAATTTTATTTATTTATATATAAACAATATGTAGTTTTCTTTTTCATATTTTCACACTTATATAAACCTGTATAAATCATTCAACAACTTCTTTTCACTGAAAATTGTATTTTGGGCTTTTATACATGATGAAATATATAAATATAATTCATTAAATTTTGGTATCTAGTAGTTCATAAGCTAAAGAGAAGTAACAAACCCCCTCAAAGCAGAGTTGCTTAAAACTAGATAAAAGCATATTTCTTTCGCAGCATAATTGTCCAAAGTTGGGCAGTACAAGGCTATTATGCCATCTTCAACATGTGGTTTCCTTCTGTGGGATGAAGATAGTTATGCTCTAGCTCTTCCCATTTCCCAGACAAATAAAAAGGGAAAGGATAAGAGTAAGGTAGTTGTATTGTTTTGTTTTTTGGTGTAACTAGGAAGTGACATATCACTTCAGCTCACATCCCATTGCCAGAACTAATCACAAGTTCACACTCAGCTGTAAAGTAGCTGGAGAATGCAACCTCTAGCTAGGCAGTGAAACGCCCGGCTATAATTTGGAAGTTCTGTTACTGAAGAAAGCAGGAGAAACTTCAACACTCTCCTATCAGTAAAATAGACCCAGTAGAAAGAAAATCAGCAAGGACAGAGAGAACCTGAATCCTATCGACCAACTGAATCTAGTTAACATTTATAAAGTGTTCCATCCACAACAGCAGAAAACACATTCTTTTGAAGTGCACAAACACTTACCAAGATAGATCGTATTTTAGGTCATAAAACAACCTTAACAACTGTAAAAGAATTGAAGTCATGCAAAATGCATTCTGACTATAATGGAATTAAACTAGAAATCAATAAAAGAAAAATGACAGAAAAATCTTTAAACACTTGGAATTTAAAATACAGTCCTAAGTTCACTACTCAAAGGACAATTCTCAAGGGGAATAAAAAATGTTGAACTAAATAAAAATGAAAATACAACTTAGCAAAATCTGTGGGATACTGCTAAAGCAGTACTTAGAGGTAAATTTATAGTATTAAAATTCTTATACTATGAGAAAAGAAGTTTCAAATAAATAAAGCTTCCACCTCAAGAAACTAGAAAAAGAACAAAATAATCCAATGCAAGCATTAAAAAATAATAAAGGCCAGAAATTAATGAGACTTAAAGTATAAAAACAATAGAGAAAAATCAATTAACATCTGTTTCTTTGAAAAGATTAATAAAATTGATAAAACTCTAGCAAGTCTGACAAATGGAAATAGAAGACACCAACTATCAATATGAGGCATTCAAGAGAGGATATTTATAGACTCTTCAGAAATTAAAAGGATAATAAAGGAACACTAAAATAACCCCCTACACACGTAAATTCAATAATTTGATAAAATGGACAAACTCCTTAACACCAAAAGATAAAATATATAACAGTCTTATAATTATCAAAGAAATTGAATTAGTAGTTTAAAACCTTTTAAAAGAGAAATCTCCATACCCATGGTTTTACTAGCCAAAGTGGGAACAATTTGAGCAAGAAAATAAAGTAGTATGGATTACAGCCCAGAGTGGAAACTTAATATCAATGAGTCCATACTGATAGAAACAAACGATTAAATGAAGTAACAAATGGGAGAGAAGAGACAAATCTGTGCAGAAGAATTTCAAATAATTTATGTAGATACTCCAACCTCAAGGAAGGGAAGTATAACTCCCCACTCCTTAAGGGCAGTCTGTGCACAGTGACTTCCTTCTGAAGAGGACCGTATGGAAAGTGGGGAAAAAAGAGTAACTTTACAACAGAGAAATGTGACATATACCACCTCAGCCAGGTGATAAAGATCAACATCAATATTCATAAATCATTTGCTGGTAGTACATACTCTTAATGAAATGTGATGAAAACAACACTTGACCTGTGGGGTCTTCCTCCCCCCTAACCTATGACTCCAGTCTTATCATGAGGAAAATATAAGACAAATGCCAGTAGTGGGACATTGTATGGAATATCTAACTAGTACTAAAACTGTTCTAAAACAATGTCTATTTTCAAAATAAAATAAGATAAAAAATAGAGGGGGAGAGGATCAAAAATCATTAGAAAAAATGGGGGAAAGAGAGAAACAGGCAATTCACAAAAAAAAGATATAAAAATTGCTGTTAAATATGTGACAAGCTGTTCAATTTCACTTATATTAGAGAAATACAAATTAAAACATTTCTAATTTTGTCTTTGCAGAACATCTTTCCTCTTTTGGAGACAGCCTTTAACCTTTTGTTAAAAAGTGTTCTTCCATTCCAGTAGTTCTAGTTAACAGGGTCAGTCATAACCACTTGATACATACCAAGAAGTCCATTAATGTCAGCTAGTAAATTGTTATTTGACTTGTGGCAACACCCACATTTGAGAAAATTTCTGTTCATGGACAGTTTGAAATTGAAACACAGTCCCCTTCTAGGTTTGGGAGTTTGGAAAGAGGGTAATAGTGATCATAGTGGGCGTAATGGAGGCAGCGATGCTGGCCGGGGAATTATACATATATCAGGATCCTCTATTAGGTCAGACCCAGGATATATGATACACAGCTACACAGAAAGGTACTCCAACCCTGCTCCCCCTTTCTTACTTGCATGATCGATATCTATCACAATGGCCACCACAGTGACAATTATGAGCTGGTATTAGTTTGATTTCTAGGTCAGACATCAGGAAAATCTATTTAGATTCTCTCTCTCTCTCTCTCTCTCTCTCTCTCTCACACACACACACACACACACACACACACACACACACACACACACACTGTTCACCATAAAACTAACAGTTATGCAGGGAGGAACATCTCACTTCAAGGGCTGCTTGAGCCACACACATCTATCTGTTCCAGGCTCTGAGAATATGCTCATTTGTAGGTTTCAGTTGATTGGGCTGCCTACACAGTGGTGGATGTTGAAATCCACCTTGTGATATCAGACATCCCCAATTCTTTTTTTTCTTAGCAAACTGTGGTTTACAGACCTTGATTTGGTTTCTAATATTGTAGCCATGGTGGCTTAGTTTAGGATCAAGTATAGAAATTCCCATGTAGATCAGCATTTGCAAGTGGGCTCAGGGAGAGGCCACTGAATATGGTCAATTTCTAGAAGTCCTGTGACACTGATTTAACATAAGCTGCCCAGGAGATTGCAGGAGATATCAGAATGAGAACTTACTAACTAAAAATGAAAAACAACTGTCATGGGAACTAGAAGACCCACAGTCAGAATGAAGAGCTTTTCCCTCTCTATAATCAAGTTTATGTGATTAAAAGTTTATCTGAACATAAAAATTTTAGCAACAGGCAATAGATAAATCAAATGATTGTTACTATCAGGGCTGATGTGTCCAAATCTCCATGGACATAGTCTTGCCCTAGAGACAGTATTCAAAGTATGATGCCTAAGACTCCCTCTCATTAAGAACCCATTGAGATGGACACTGCCAATGTTATCCTTGATAACTCTCCTTTGTGTGTGCAGGGAAGGATCCCAAACTACACTCCATGACTCTCCTTTTCTGGATTTCCTGGGCTGACATGACAGGTACGGATATAAACATCATCCAAACTTTATAGTTCTGAAGGGCTAGAAAGTTATCTCTTTTGCAGGATAATTTGCCCATCAAAGATATGGTAGTTATGCTCATTTCACAGTTTGTCTCATAAAGCAATCCATTTCCTTCATTTCTAAGTTCTTGAGGGCCATCTCTATATATAGTTCTCTATACACACCAGATCTAGCTTCTGACAAGCACAGCACTTTCAATTTGTTTCCATATGGAGAAAAGCATGTAAGAAATTTGTTTCCATATGGAGAAAAACATGTAAGAAAAGCATGGATAATAGCCTGAGAAATTTATCTTTATATTATGAAATGCAATAGACAGGTGCAAAAATGTTGAATTGCCAAGTTAAATTAATTATAAAAGATATATCCATAAAATAATAAAAGCAAAAATTTGTTCTTAGTCTAGACGGCATTCAATCCTTTTGGATCATTCATCATGTTTTCTGTAACTTAATTGATTTTTAATATTTGATGCATTTTTATCTTATTAACTGTATAATAGCAATCAGCATCAGATGAGGGTAAATTTGCTTCCAGAATGAGTGATTAATGTCCTAAAACCCTTTGTGAAGACCATAGCACATATCTGAGTGAGAGATCCAAGCATGTTAACAATACCAAAGGAACTACGTTATCAGCTAAAAATTGTTCAGATGCTGGCATCTGCACATTATTCTTCTTTTCTTAAACTTTTCATGTATGAGATAGTGGTAAATCTCAACTATTTTTCAAATAGGCAAAGTTTAAAATTATGAAATGTCATTAACTCATTTGCAATTTTATGTTTTGATCATTTGCCAGGTTAACTTCCTTTCTCACATGGCACTTATTTTAAAGCTCACGATACGTTAGTTGTATGAAATAGCTTGCCTGCTGGAAGGATTCTGGAAAGAAGACACCGTTCCATCTTGGTTTTGGTTCATACGGGCTAATGTTCTGACTCTGGAGAGGAGACGAGGCTGAAGTCAAACTATGCTCTGGATGTGGATAATAGAGCAATTGGTTCTGTATTTAAGCCAGTAACTCCTGCACAGTCACTCTACCCTGGAGCTGTTCTTCTGGATATTCATCATGTTTTTGGCCCAGCATTTTTGAACAAATGCCCAAGTTTCACAGAATTTCTACTTTATGAGGTCTGCCTCACCAAGGTAGAACACTGAAAATCCAGTCTCTTTAGCAGTGAGGAAACAGGCATATGACCTATGTGCCTCCCTCAATCACTCTGTCATGTGAAACTTTCATTGGGAAGTCAACAACACAAGGAAGGAAGCTCTGGGGGCCCTATTTGACTGGCGAGGATAACGACTAAGATGTATGGCTTTTGAGGGTGGCAGTGGTTGCACGGTTGAGTTCTGGACTGGTAGTGGCCTTACTACCATCAGCATTTGAGCTTTTGGCACCGGTGTAAACAGAGCACCCAGCCTTGGTGGTGTCAGTGGCAGCATCATGGTAGTTTCTTTAGACCATTCTTGTTGGAAGCTTGGCTGCCGGCATGGTTCTTTAGCCTTTACCATTCTGTAGCCTACAAAGCAGTCATTTAATAAACTCACTTTCTGTTTAATCCTCAGACTAAGAGTCTGTGGTTACAAGTAAGAACTCTGACTATAATGTAAAACTGGTAGATATAAACCTAGAAATTTCAGGGGCCCTGACAAGAAGATAAATTTGAAAATAAAGTTAGCATAAAAGAGAGGATGACTGAATGATCAAGAGTTAGAAACAGACTGAGATTTGATGAGTACCTGGATCCAGCCTTGCCTGAAGCTAATATGAATAGCTATGTAAGCCAATAAATAAATTCTTTTATTTTTCTTTTTGCAGAGATCATTTTGGGTTGGATTATTTGTCATTGAAGTTGAATGTATTCTGATTAATACAGGTTCTTGATTAATATCTATCTATAACTATACTTATGGCAGGAGTGTCGAAGAATTTGTGGGTATTTTAAGACAACTATAATGTTGGTCACTGCTGGTCAGTGACAGAGTTGGGATTCAAACCTAGGAAGTGTGACTCTTACCTACTATGTCAAAAGGGATCTATTAATCAGAATATGATATACATATATATGTATATGCCCAAAATTACAGACATTAAAATTTATATAGAGCAGTGATTTTTAATTTTTCTTTTTACCAGCAGAGCCCTTTAAAGAGATAAGTTTTTTTTTTTTAAAGTAAAGCATGTTTAAAAACAAATCTCCTATTGATGAATGTTGGATTTGGGATGGGGTGGGGGTGGGGAGGCACCCTGTCCACTCAGCCACAGTCCAAACCCTGAAAACACCTCAGGAATCTCAGAGGAAGCTCTAGGTCTCTTCAAAGTGCCAGTTTGAAACTGTTTATACATGAAAATTCAGGGATTTATGAAGACGTTCAATATGGAGGGCTGGTGAGAAGAGCAAATTAAAAAGCAGTACGTGCACCATGGTCCCATTTTTGTTAAAAAAAAGTGCAACTCCACCTATATATGAAAAAATACAAAGGAAAAAACATGATAATATTAATGGACTGATGGGCTTGCAGGTGATTTTAATTAAAAAAAAATTTTATCTGAATTTATTAAGATCATCTTTGTATGGAGAAAATCAAGGCTTTTTTGTTAAGTTCAACCTTTCTAAGATGACTTCCCCTATACTTAAACCCTGATGTCACTACTTTAAAATAATATGTTGACAACTTTTGATACTGAATCAAATTAATTTTTCAAAGTTATCAGTAAACTGAGAGACATAGTCAGTGATGTCTGGGAAATTATGCATGTAGCATATATTTAGCAGCATGCTGACACTTAGGAGTATTTCAATCCTGAACTGAACTTAGAATTCTTGGTTCTTCCCTTTTATTCTATTGAATAGAAACCCCAAAATGGCTTCATAGCTTTTGATCTAGCCAAGGAATATTTGTCCCTTTCAAAAACATGGCATTTGAATAGACACTGTGGCTTTTAGATGCAAATAGATAATTTATTTGATACAGAGACCTAATCTCCTCTCACCTCCTCTCTCATCAATGCCCTTTGCAATATCACTGAGATAGATGTTCAGGCCTAGTCATTGGATCTGTTCTGGTTCAGTGGTGTACAAAATTAGCCTCTATGCAGATAACATCCTTCTACGTTTGCATGAAGAAGAGAAAATCATTATTGGTCCTTCATTATCACCACTAAAGATTTTGCCTTTCTGATTAAAAACTGTAACTTTTTAAGTCATTGAGACAGACAGAGATTCAAACTCTGTTTTTTTTTTTTTTTTTTAGTTTTTCCTTTGGAAAAAATTTAATCTTGTTCCATAAAACAGATTCTTTATAACTTACTGCTTTTATGAGACTGTTTATTTACCTTTCTACAATTGTGACCATTTAGGTATGCTAAAGTTATAAAGTATGCTTATTCAGACCTTAAGTTTTTAGGTATGGATGACTGAGGGCAATAATTTCAATGTCAAACTCTGTTTTGTTCTCCCCTCCAATACATGACATCAGCGTTTGTGTATTTAAAGACAGCTCTAATGAGAAAAATCATGGCATGTTGGAGTTGTAAGGGGTCTTGGAGATCATATGGACTTGTTTTGCTGGTAAAGAAACATACACTGCAACAGTTGTGACTTGTCAGAGTTACATAATACAGAGTAGGATGACCAGACTAGAATCCACCTCTACTTACTTTGGGGCAGTTCTTGTGCAACCATGCTATACTACTTGTTATGAGAGAGCTTCCCAAAAATTCCCAAATGGGCTTGAGACCTCTGGTGTTTCTATGCAATGATTTTTTTTTCTTATGGGAACATGGAATTATTAGCTCATGACCATTGTTTTTCAGCAAAGTATCCCAGGGTCACAGGGCCCTTTCTGAAAAAGAGGCTGTATGTCTGGAGTGTGAGTATGTGGGTAATATCTGTGCAACTCCTGCAATGAATCTATAATTGAATTTCTCATTGAAGTCACAGTTTTACCTTGTGGAAAATAATAAAAAGGGTCAGAATATACCCTTCTTTATGTGGGAAGCACCCTGCCGCGATAGAGACTTGGATTTAGAACTATGAAAAAACATTTTCTGTCATATACTCCCCAGTTGCCACCTAAGAGACCTCAGCTCTGGGGCTCAGGACAGTTCAGACAAGATTCTCACCATTAGACAAAGAACTAGGAGGAACTATTAATTGGGAATTCATAGGGAATGAAGGGAGTATGAAATGCTCTATCTGTTGATATCCTGTTAATTCTTTCTCATTGCAATAAAAAGAAATTTAACCCAAACAGGAGGTAATTCCTGTAAGTTTAGGAGATTTCTACAATAACTCTATGATAGCATTCTACAATGTAAAGAAGCAATTTTATTTTATATGATTCTCTTAACAGTTCTGTGATATTAGCACAGATGAGAACGATGCGGTCCAGAGAAATGGAACAACAGGACTCGGTTGAAGTTCTGACTCTGCACAGGGAACTGCTCCTCAAGCTCTTAGTCATTGTTGATGCAACTATAGGAATCTTACAGACATGGAAACAATCAGTTCAAAAAACCATAAAGATTAAACAACAGGAAGTATTCTGTTAAAGGCAAAAAATCCCATGACCTACATAGTCAAAATACTGTCCTCACAGAGGCATAGAGGCTGAGAGTGGCTTCTTTTCATTCCGGCTTTTGGATATGAATTTGTAACTTTGAGAGACCTATAGTACCTATAGTAGACATATTCATTATTTTCATAAACAAATCCTAGGGAACATTTGGGATATATACATAACCATATACCTAAGCTGGCAGTTCAGTAAACATTTTTATTATTTACCTGTCTTTTCCAAAAGTATGAATTAAATAACTCTTTGAGATATTATAAAAACTGTAACACCTCCTTGACCCAGATACAGCCATTTGATAATCTAGGGTCCTGATAATATTCCATAATCAGGGGTTGTTCCATAATTGACACCCTTAAAGAGACAGGTCCCTCAGTGTCTTCTGAGCAGGGGTCAGGGCTGGCTTTGACATCTGCAGAGTGTTGCACCTGCAAAGAATGGCTTTGGCTGATCAATAATGTGGTGAGTAGGGTAATTGTCACCAGACAGGACCTTTTGGAAGGAATGTACTCATCCATTCACCCTTCCTTTCACCCATTCAAGAGTATCTACTGAATGCCTATGTTGCACAGGCTTGGGTATAAGTAAGACCTAATCCTTGCCTTCAGATGGTTACAATTTAGAAGGATGATAAGTGACCAATGTAAAGCAAATGGGACAAGTAATTTGAAGGAATGAACAAAGTTAGCATTCAGTTGTTGAGAAAATCAGATTAAGTTATGAGAACTCAAGCAAGCAAGGATGGTGAGGTGGAAAGGGTTTTGTAACCAAGCAGACCTCTCAAGAAAGGGCTCTGAGGGCTTATCTGCAACAACTCCTTCAGTGAACTTTGTCACCCTAGCAGAACTGGCCACTCCCAACTTCATCCTCTTGTACCAGGAATAACTTTCAGTACAGATAGCTTTATTTTGGTTGCTATATTTTGTTTATTTTTTCCCCTCAAAACTCTGTCTTAGAGTCAGTTTGAGTGTTTGTTTGGTCAGTTCGGCTGCCGCTGCTAGGGCCCGAAGGCGTGGTTGCCATCCCCGAATGGTTGGCTCTAGCTGTTTGGAGAGGCATTAAAAAGGATTGGAGGAGAAGGCGGAAGATGGCGGAAGAGTAAGACGCGGAGATCACCTTCCTCCCCACAGATACACCAGAAATACATCTACACGTGGAACAACTCCTACAGAACACCTACTGAAGGCTGGCAGAAGACCTCAGACCTCCCAAAAGGCAAGAAACTCCCCACGTACCTGGGTAGGGCAAAAGAAAAAACAGAGACAAAAGAATAGGGACGGCACCTGCACCAGTGGGAGGGAGCTGTGAAGGAGGAAAAGTTTCCACACTCTAGGAAGCCCCTTCGCGGGCGGAGACTGCGGGAGGCGGAGGGGGGAGCTTCGAGGCTGCGGAGGAGAGCACAGCAACGGGTGCGGAGGGCAAAGCGGGGAGATTCCCGCACAGAGGATCGGTGCCGACCGGCACTCACCAGCCCGAGAGGCTTGTCTGCTCACCCGCCGGGGCGGGCGGGGCTGCGAGCTGAGGCCGGAGCGCAGGGAGAGGACTGGGGCTGGCGGCTTGAACATAGCCTGAAGGGGTTAGTGCACCACAGCTAGCCGGGAGGGAGTCCGGGGAAAAGCCTGCACCTGCAGAAGAGGCAGGAGACTTTTCCTTCCCTCTTTGTTTCCTGGGGCGTGAGGAGAGGGGTTTAAGAACGCTGCTTAAAGGAACTCCAGAGACGGGCGCGAGCCGCGGCTAAAAGCGCGAACCCCAGAGACGGGCGCGAGCCGCGGCTGAAAGCGCGGAATCCAGAGACGGGCGCGAGCCGCGGCTGAAAGCGCGGAATCCAGAGACGGGCGCAAGCCGCGGCTAAAAGCGCGGACCCCAGAGGCGGGCGGGAGACGTTAAGGCTGCTGCTGCCGCCACCGAGGGGCCTGTGTGCGAGCACAGGTCACTCTCCACACCTCTCTTCCGCGGAGCCTGTGCAGCCCGCCACTGCCGGGTTCCCGGGATCCAGGGACAACTTCCCCGGGAGAGCGCACAGCGCGCCTCAGGCTGGTGCAAAGTCACGCCGGCTGCCACCGCAGGCCCGCCCCGCACTCTGTGCCCCTCCGTCCCCGCCGGCCTGAGTGCGCCAGAGCCCCCAATCAGCGGCTCTTTTAACCCCATCCTGTCTGAGCAAAAAACAGACGCCCTCCAGCGATCTACACGCAGTGGCAGGGCCAAATCCAAAGCTTAGCCCTGGGAGCTGTGAGAACAAAGAAGAGAAAGGGAAATCTCTCCCAGCAGCCTCAGAAGCAGCGGATTAAAGTTCCACAATCAACTTGATGTACCCTGCATCTGTGGAATACCTGAATAGACAACCAATCATCCCAAATTAAGGAAGTGGACTTTAGGAGCAAGATCTATGATTTTTTCCCCTTTCCTCTTTTTGTGAATGTGTATGTGTATGCTTCTGTGTGAGATCTTGTCTGTATAGTCTTGCTTCCACCATTTGTCCTAGGGTTCTATCCGTCCATGTTTTTTTTTAAATTTTTTTTCTTAATAATTAATTTTAATAACCTTATTATACTTTACCTTCGTTCTTTCTTTCTTTCTTTCCGTCCTTCCTTCCCTCCTTTAGACAACGAATCATCCCAAATTGAGGAGGTGGTCTCTGACAGCAAGATTTAGGATTTTTCCCCATTTACCTCTTTTAGTGAGGGTGTATGTGTATGCTTCTGTGTAAGATTTTGTCGGTATAGCTTTGCTTCCAACATTTGTCCTAAGGTTCTTTCCGTCCCTTTTTTTTTTTTTCTAAATAAGAAGTTTTTAATTCAATAACTTTATTATACTTTATTTTATTTTTACTGTATCTTCTTTCTTTCTGTCTTTTTTCCTTCTTTCCCTCCTTCCTTCCTTCCTCCCTCCCTCCCTCCCTCCTTTCTTTCCTTCTTGCCTTCTTTCCTTCTTTGCTTCTTTCTTTCTTTCTTCCTTCCTTCCTACCCTCCTTTCATTCTTTCTTTCCTCATACTTCTACTAATTCCCTCTACTTTTTCTCCCTTTTATCCTGAGCCTGTGGATGAAAAGCTTTTGGTGCTCCAGCCAGGAGGCAGGGCTCTGCCTCTGAGGTAGGACAGCCAACTTCAGGACACTGATCAACAAGAGACCTCCCAGCTCCACATAATATCAAACGGCGAAAATCTCCCAGAGACCTCCATCTTAACACCAGCACCCAGCTTCACTCAACGACCAGAAAGCCACAGTGCTGGAAAACCTATGCCAAACAACTAGCAAAACAGGAACACAACCCCACCCATTAGCAGAGAGGCTGCCTAAAATCATAATAAGGCCACAGACACCCCCAAACACACCACCAGACGTGAACCTGCCCACTAGAGAGACAAGATCCAGCCTCATCCACCACAACACAGGCACTAGCCCCCTCCACCAGGAAGCCTACACAACCCACTGAACCAACCTTAGCCACTGGAGACAGACATCAAAAACAGGAGGAACTACAAACCTGCAGCCTGCAAAAAGGAGACCCCAAACACAGTAAGATAAGCAAAATGAGAAGACAGAAAAACACACAGCAGATAAAGGAGCAAGATAAAAATGCACCAGACCTAACAAATGAAGAGGAAATAGGCAGTCTACCTGAAAGAGAATTCAGAATAATGATAGTAACGTTGATCCGAAATCTTGGAGATAGAATGGACAATAGATTGGACAAAATGCAAGAATCAGTTAACAAGGACCTAGAAGAACTAAAGATGAAACAAGCAACGATGAACAACACAATAAATGGAATTAAAAGTACTCTAGATGGGATCAATAGCAGAATAACTGAGGCAGAAGAACGGATAAGTGACCTGGAAGATAAAATAGTGGAAATAACTACTGCAGAGCAGAATAAAGAAAAAAGAATGAAAAGAACTGAGGACAGTCTCAGAGACCTCTGGGACAACATTAAACGCACCAACATTCGAATTATAGGGGTTCCAGAAGAAGAAGAGAAAAAGAAAGGGACTGAGAAAATATTTGAAGAGATTATAGTTGAAAACTTCCCTAATATGGGAAAGGAAATAGTTAATCAAGTCCAGGAAGCACAGAGAGTCCCATACAAGATAAATACAAGGAGAAATACGCCAAGACACATATTAATCAAACTGTCAAAAATTAAATACAAAGAAAGCATATTAAAAGCAGCAAGGGAAAAACAACAAATAACACATAAGGGAATCCCCATAAGGTTAACAGCTGATCTCTCAGCAGAAACCCTACAAGCCAGAAGGGAGTGGCAGGACATACTGAAAGTGATGAAGGAGAAAAACATGCAGCCAAGACTACTCTACCCAGCAAGGATCTCATTCAGATTTGATGGAGAAATTAAAACCTTTACAGACAAGCAAAAGCTGAGAGAGTTCAGCACCACCAAACCAGCTTTACAACAAATGCTAAAGGATCTTCTCTAGGCAAGAAACACAAGAGAAGGAAAAGACCTACAATAACGAACCCAAAACAATTTAGAAAATGGGAATAGGAACATACATATCGATAATTACCTTAAATGTAAATGGACTAAATGCTCCCACCAAAAGACACAGATTAGCTGAATGGATACAAAAACAAGACCCTTATATATGCTGCCTACAAGAGACCCACTTCAGACCTAGAGACACATACAGACTGAAAGTAAGGGGATGGAAAAAGATATTCCATGCAAATGGAAGCCAAAAGAAAGCTGGAGTAGCAATTCTCATATCAGACAAAATAGACTTTAAAATAAGGACTATTAAAAGAGACAAAGAAGGACACTACATAATGATCAAGGGATCGATCCAAGAAGAAGATATAACAATTGTAAATATTTATGCACCCAACATAGGAGCACCTCAATACATAAGGCAAATACTAACAGCCATAAAAGGGGAAATCGACAGTAACACATTCATACTAGGGGACTTAAACACCCCACTTTCACCCATGGACAGATCATCCAAAATGAAAATAAATAAGGAAACACAAGCTTTAAATGATACATTAAACAAGATGGACTTAATTGATATTTATAGGACACTCCATCCCAAAACAACAGAATACACATTTTTCTCAAGTGCTCATGGAACATTCTCCAGGATAGATCATATCTTAGGTCACAAATCAAGCCTTGGTAAATTTAAGAAAATTGAAATTGTATCAAGTATCTTTTCTGACCACAACGCCATGAGACTAGATATCAATTACAGGAAAAGATCTGTAAAAAATACAAACACATGGAGGCTAAACAATACACTACTTAATAATGAAGAGATCACTGAAGAAATCAAAGAGGAAATCAAAAAATACCTAGAAACAAATGACAATGGAGACACAACGACCCAAAACCTGTGGGATGCAGCAAAAGCAGTTCTAAGGGGGAAGTTTATAGCAATACAAGCCCACCTTAAGAAGCAGGAAACATCTCGAATAAACAACCTAACCTTGCACCTCAAGCAATTAGAGAAAGAAGAACAAAAAAACCCCAAAGCTAGCAGAAGGAAAGAAATCATAAAAATCAGATCAGAAATAAATGAAAAAGAAATGAAGGAAACAATAGCAAAGATCAATAAAACTAAAAGCTGGTTCTTTGAGAAGATAAACAAAATAGATAAACCACTAGCCAGACTCATCAAGAAAAAAAGGGAGAAGACTCAAATCAATAGAATTAGAAATGCAAAAGGAGAGGTAACAACTGACACTGCAGAGATAAAAGAGATCATGAGAGATTACTACAAGCAACTCTATGCCAATAAAATGGACAATCTGGAAGAAATGGACAAATTCTTAGAAATGCACAACCTGCCAAGACTGAATCAGGAAGAAATAGAAAATATGAACAGACCAATTACAAGCACTGAAATTGAAACTGTGATTAAAAATCTTCCAACAAAGAAAAGCCCAGGACCAGATGGCTTCACAGGCGAATTCTATCAAACATTTAGAGAAGAGCTAACACCTATCCTTCTCAAACTCTTCCAAAATATAGCAGTGAGAGGACCACTCCCTAACTCCTTCTACGAGGCCACCATCACCTTGATACCAAAACCAGACAAGGATGTCACAAAGAAAGAAAACTACAGGCCAATATCAATGATGAACATAGATGCAAAAATCCTCAACAAAATACTAGCAAACAGAATCCAACAGCACATTAAAAGGATCATACACCATGATCAAGTGGGGTTTATTCCAGGAATGCAAGCATTCTTCAATATACGCAAATCTATCAACGTGATAAACCATATTAACAAATTGAAGGAGAAAAACCATATGATCATCTCAATAGATGCAGAGAAAGCTTTTGACAAAATTCAACACCCATTTATGATAAAAACCCTGCAGAAAGTAGGCATAGAGGGAACTTTCCTCAACATAATAAAGGCCATATATGACAAGCCCACAGCAAACATCATCCTCAATGGTGAAAAACTGAAAGCATTTCCACTAAGATCAGGAACAAGACAAGGTTGCCCACTCTCACCACTCTTATTCAACATTGTTTTGGAAGTTTTAGCCACAGCAATCAGAGAAGAAAAGGAAATAAAAGGAATCCAAATCGGAAAAGAAGAAGTAAAGCTGTCACTGTTTGCAGATGACATGATCCTATACATAGAGAACCCTAAAGATGCTACCAGAAAACTACTAGAGCTAATCAATGAATTTGGTAAAGTGGCAGGATACAAAATTAATGCACAGAAATCTCTCGCATTCCTATATACTAATGATGAAAAATCTGAAAGTGAAATCAAGAAAACACTCCCATTTACCATTGCAACAAAAAGAATAAAATATCTAGGAATAAACCTACCTAAGGAGACAAAAGACCTGTATGCAGAAAATTATAAGACACTGATGAAAGAAATTAAAGATGATACAAATAGATGGAGAGATATACCATGTTCTTGGATTGGAAGAATCAACATTGTGAAAATGACTCTACTACCCAAAGCAATCTATAGATTCAATGCAATCCCTATCAAACTACCACTGGCATTTTTCACAGAACTAGAACAAAAAATTTCACAATTTGTATGGAAACACAAAAGACCCCGAATAGCCAAAGCAATCTTGAGAACGAAAGAAGGAACTGGAGGAATCAGGCTCCCTGACTTCAGACTATACTACAAAGCTACAGTCATCAAGACGGTATGGTACTGGCACAAAAACAGAAAGATAGATCAATGGAACAGGATAGAAAGCCCAGAGATAAACCCATGCACATATGGACACCTTATCTTTGATAAAGGTGGCAGTAATGTACAATGGAGAAAGGACAGCCTCTTCAATAAGTGGTGCTGGGAAAACTGGACAGGTACATGTAAAAGTATGAGATTAGATCACTCCCTAACACCATACACAAAAATAAGCTCAAAATGGATTAAAGAACTAAATGTAAGGCCAGAAACTATCAAACTCTTAGAGGAAAACATAGGCAGAACACTCTATGACATAAATCAAAGCAAGATCCTTTCTGACCCACCTCCTAGAGTAATGGAAATAAAAACAAAAATAAACAAATGGGACCTAATGAAACTTCAAAGCTTTTGCACAGCAAAGGAAACCATAAACAAGACCAAAAGACAACCCTCAGAATGGGAGAAAATATTTGCAAATGAAGCAACCGACAAAGGATTAATCTCCAAAATTTACAAGCAGCTCATGCAGCTCAATAACAAGAAAACAAACAACCCAATCCAAAAATGGGCAGAAGACCTAAATAGACATTTCTCCAAAGAAGATATACAGACTGCCAACAAACACATGAAAGAATGCTCAACATCATTAATCATTAGAGAAATGCAAATCAAAACTACAATGAGATATCATCTCACACCAGTCAGAATGGCCATCATCAAAAAATCTAGAAACAATAAATGCTGGAGAGGGTGTGGAGAAAAGGTAACACTCTTGCACTGCTGGTGGGAATGTGAATTGGTTCAGCCACTATGGAGAACAGTATGGAGGTTCCTTAAAAAACTACAAATAGAACTACCATATGACCCAGCAATCCCACTACTGGGCATATACCCTGAGAAAACCAAAATTCAAAAAGAGTCATGTACCAAAATGTTCATTGCAGCTCTATTTACAATAGCCCGGAGATGGAAACAACCTAAGTGCCCGTCATCGGATGAATGGATAAAGAAGATGTGGCACATATATACAATGGAATATTACTCAGCCATAAAAAGAAACGAAATTGAGCTATTTGTAATGAGGTGGATAGACCTAGAGTCTGTCATACAGAGTGAAGTAAGTCAGAAAGAAAAAGACAAATACTGTATGCTAACACATATATATGGAATTTAAGAAAAAAATGTCATGAAGAACCTAGGGGTAAAGCAGGAATAAAGACGCAGACCTCTTAGAGAAAGGACTTGAGGTTATGGGGAGGGGGAAGGGTGAGCTGTGACAGGGCGAGAGAGAGTCATGGGCATATACACACTAACAAACGCAGTAAGGTAGATAGCTAGTGGGAAGCAGCCGCATGGCACAGGGATATTGGCTCGGTGCTTTGTGACAGCCTGGAGGGGTGGGATGGGGAGGGTGGGAGGGAGGAGACGCAACAGGGAAGACATATGGGAACATATGTTTATGTATGACTGATTCACTTTGTTATAAAGCAGAAACTAACACACCATTGTAAAGCAATTATACCCCAATAAAGATGTTAAAAAAAAAACAAAACAAAACTCTGTCTTATTTATCTTTGAATCACCATCACCTAGTGTAGTATGTTAGGATTTAGACTGCAGATTATTTCATCTGATCCGGTGGTTGATATTGGACTAGGGGTTGTCTGGCCTTTGAGGGCGTATCAGCTATGAAAGCAGCTGAAATAATTAGGTTGTCTCCACACAGATTAATGATAACTAGGATACATTTTTTTCTACTCCATAGTACTTTGCACAGTGCTCTCAAGGATATAGTATTTGCTCAATAAATACACAGTTACTTGCTATTTAGACAAGCTAAGCCAAGTACTAGTGCTTGCTTTACTTGTCAGCTGATGGTTGCTCTTCAAAGTGGATGTAAAGGAGTGAAAAAAGAGTAATAGGAAACATACCCTTGGCTCTTAAGTATATAGAAAAAATGATCAGTCATTTTCATAATAAAAGAAATGTAAATTAAAACCATATTGAGATAATATTTTTCACCAAATCATTGGCAAACACTGGGAAACTTAAATAACACTATTTTTAAGAACATGCAAGTGTAAAACTAGTACAAACTAGAAAAGTAGTTTCTGGAAGGCAATTTGACAGTATCTATCAGAATTACAAATATATATTCCCTTTTACTCAGGAATTCCACTTCTAAGGATGTTGGCATCAATATTCTCATATGGGGAAAATGATGAGCCAGAAAATTATTCAGTACATCAGTGTCTGCAAGAGCAAAATATTGGAAACAACCTAAATATGTAGTCAGTAGGTGTCTGGTTCAATAAATAATGGCACAAGGTACAGTGAAATACTATGCAGCCATAAACAGAATGGGGATGCCTTCTGTGTTTGTACTGGTGGAATAATCAGTAAGATATGCTAAAGGAAGATAAGAAAGGTACAGAACGATGTTGTAATTACGCTATTCTTTTTTTTTTAAGAGCTATTTTTTAAAATTAATTAATTAATTTTATTTTTGGCTGCATTGGGTCTTCATTGCTGCACGTGGGCTTTCTCTAGTTGCAGCGAGCGGGGGCTACTCTTTGTTGTGGTATGCGGACTTCTCATTGCAGTGGCTTCTCTTGCTGGGGAGCACGGGTTCTAGGCATGCAGGCTTCAGTAGTTGTGGCACACTGGCTCAGTAGTTGTGGTTCGTGGGCTCTATAGCACAGGCTCAGTAGTTGTGGAGCACAGGCTTAGTTGCTCCGCGGCATGTGGAATCTTCCTGGACCAGGGCTGGAACCCGTGTCCCCTGCATTGGCAGGTGGGTTCTTAACCACTGTGCCAACAGGAAAGCCCTGAATTATGCTATTCTTCACGTAAAATAAGGGGAAAAAGAATATATGTTTATGCTTATATATGCAGAAGATATCTTTGGAAGATGACAGAAGAAACTAGTAACATTCATTGCCCTTGAGGAGGGCTGAGAGGCAGGAATGGGAAGGAGAGTTTTCCCTGTGTGTCCTTTTACATTTTTGGAATGAAGAACCTTATTACTACATGGCCTTTAAAAAAATAAATGACAATAAACACACTAAATTGGATGCTGTCCTGGCAGGGAGCTGCCGTTGCCATGGTCACCTGCTGCAGCTGTTACATTGGTGTGGTCACCTACAGTGACATCTGCTGGTATTTCCCAACAGCTCTTTTAGGTCAGTGTTTTTAAAACTGCTAGTTTGAAAGTGGGCCATGAAATCACTTTAGTGTGTTCAACTAGCATTCAGAAAAAGAAGGAAAGAAATAGAGTGTAGAATGAAATAGAATAGAAAATTTCAGGGTTCATAACCAGTAGTGAAAGTAAGTCCTATTGTGTAAACTTTTGTTTGGTTTATTTGTATATGTGCTCTGATATAACATATCTTTCTTACTCTGCTCAAAAATGTTATAAAGCCACCATCCTCAGTGGTGACCTTTTTCCAGCCAATCTAGACTTCCACAGTTCTCCCTGAGCAACCAATATATTTATAGGGAAGTCCTGAAGGTCCCATGCTGGTTGGGCCAGGATTTTCAGACCACGGATGTAGGGTTCCCAGCTTCGCAGGCTGGTCCCTCTGCTTATGTCTCCATTACTACTGTACACAGTGTCTATTCATGCAGGCTCCAGGCTGTGTGTCTCCTCACACAAAAGCACATCCATTCTCTTTAGGAGAGTACATCCCACCTCATGGAATACTGTGCTGTCAACAAGGATGTTCGGGGTCTAGATGGGGTAACTGGGACTAAGAGCCAACGTGGAGTCCTTCATGGATCCTGAGATTATAACCCTGTAGCAACTTCCCTTCTCAGATTGACCCCAATGCCTTGGATCATGCAGCTGCACTCAGCAATGCCCTTCTCTCCATCTCTGCTTACTCCAGTCTAGCTTCCTTCAAGATCCTGCCCAGTACTACTTCCTCCATGGAACATCCCTAATTCCCCCAGTCTAAAGTGATTTCTCATGTAGCTTTATGCTCTCTTGATGGCAAATGAAAGAAACTCAGTGCAAACTGGTCTTAAGCAAAGAGGGGGAATTAGCTTAACTAATTGAGAAGTTCAAGAATAGGTTAGATGCACAGGCTAAAAAGGTACCATCAGGACTCAGTCTCTCCCTCTCTCTCTTTCATTCTGTCTTCCTCTTTCTCGCTCTTCCTTTTCCCTGTCTACTCCTCCCCCATCCCCTTGCTTTCCTCTGTGTTGGCTTAATTTTTGAATAGACCCTTATTTCATGGTGGCAAAATGTCTTCTAGGAGCTCAAGGATTATATCCAACAAGCTGAATTCCAATAGGAAGAGAAGTCCATTTTTTTATGACCTTACCAAGAGTTCCATGGATGTGTCTTACTGGCCTAAATTGAGCCATGTGCCAAACACTGAGTCAATCGTTGCAGCTATGAGATTAGAATCCACTGATTGGCCAATCTCAGATTACTACTCACCCCTGGAGACCAGCCCGCCCAGGTGTGGAGAACAGCTACATAGAGTGTGGAAAAGGGATGGTTCCTCAAATATATATTAGACGTGCTGTCACCTGAAGGAGAGCAATGACAAAACAGGCAAAACCAATAAATGTCTTTGTCAAATTGTAATCTGTACAGTGAAAATGCCAACAACCTAAGTATGTTTTTCTGTGTTAATACCTTACCTACGTCAGAATGAATCATTTAAGATAAAAATGTCAGGAAAGTGAGATTAACATTTCAATTCTTATTGAATAGAATAAGTTATCTCATTCAATTGTTTTTCATATTTCAGGCTTCTCCATGATGTGTTTTCCCTTAGGATTCTATTTAGATCTCCCACTAACTAATCCTTATGAAGAACTGAATAATTCATCAGTTTATAAAATCTATACCAATTACAAAAATACTGAATTCATTGTTTTTTTGCCCCATTATTTTTGGTCAAATACTTTAATCACAATAGAAATTTAAATTTATAAAAGAAGACCAAAGCACACTTTGAGGAGCACATATGTCGCTTCTGCTTTTGCTCATTCTTTCTCAGGAAACAGAAAATATTTCTAAAGGGAAACATCTTAACACATCCGGTGTGATTTTCTAGTTATCCAGTTTAAGCCAAAAAAAGGTGGTGTCATCTGTTTTTCTTTTATACGTTTGGAAACATGAGTCTCTGAAAGCTATTTCCTAACATATGTCAATTTAACATCTGCCAGTTCCTAACTGATTGCTAGAAACAGCCGCGCTGGTAGCCCCCTGCAATGGTACCAAGGTATTTCCCATTAGAACTGTTTTCACTTCGGAGTTGTCAGTAATATTTTTACTCTGGGGGTAGCCTATTTCCTTAACTTGAAGGAGACGTGAGTTGGAAGCATAGAGCAGGAGGAATAAATAGGATGATGTATTTACAGTTATACAGGGGTATAGCGGAGAAAGGTTTCAAAAAGAAGTATTAGATAAGAAAGTCCATGTCATAGGTTATGGATTAAACAGCTTCTGGCAAAGCATGCTTCACTATACCACATCTTAATTGCTTCTTGTTATTCAATATAAAGAGTGTTTGCAAGCAGAATTAGGATGTATTAACAATATCTAAGGGTACCCAACCATGTCCAAAGCTTCTCTTATATTTCTTCTCCTTTTTAATCCTTTGATGGAATTTAAAGTGCATCAGTGAGCTTCCATTTCTGTCTGGGAATTCATAATAGAATGATATTCTGACATTTATTTTGAAAGAGGGAGCTTAAGTGTCGGTCCTGGGACAGATCAATATTTTTACCTGCCCCAAGACAATCTGGTGTTGAATTTAGCAGTTCAACAATTTCCAGACCTAGCAATTCAGGGGCCTCTAAATGATTAGTGTCATTTGTTCTCTTTAATACATTTTCCCCACCCTCATAACATTACTGCAATTTGTTTCATCGGACTTTAAAAGAAAGGTATCACGGTGGGCTCATCAAGGTCAAGGCTATCTGCACGTCATTACTTCTGTATACTCAGTGTCAAACTCAGTGCTTACACAGTCAGTGTGGAATGAATTAATCAATCCTGTCCTGAAATTCTGAGATCCAACATTTGCTCTTAGAGTCCTCAAATTCAGGCAACTTGAATAGTCTTACATAAATTATAAATCCATGAAACAGACTTTGATAAAGAAAGAAGAAATAAGTTCTAGGGCTTGGACTTCCACAGGAAAACTTTAATGGCAGTTTTCTCTAAATAAATTTGGGAACTCACATGTACTCTACACCAAATACCATTTATGGTAGTGGCCACTCAAAAACGTTTCAATGAATATAGTGGTTTTGAATATGTGTGGGAATTGTGGAATGAGAAGGAGGTTTGGTGACTGATGGAGTTGAAATAACTGGATCCACTCCTTACAAAGTTATTTAACCTCCACTTCCCTGTCCTCAAAATAGGCAGAACAACACTACCTTGCAGGGTTGTTGTAATTAATTGAGCACAATAATAAAAAAGAAAGCTGGGGCTTCCCTGGTGGCGCAGTGGTTGAGAGTCTGCCTGCCGATGCAGGGGACACGGGTTCGTGCCCCGGTCTGGGAGGATCCCACATGCCGCGGAGCGGCTTGGCCCGTGTGCCATGGCCGCCGGGCCTGCACGTCTGGAGCCTGTGCTCCGCAACGGGAGAGGTCACAACAGTGAGAGGCCCACACACCGTAAAAAAAAAAAAAAAAAAAAAAAAAGAAAGCTTAGCCAAGTGCCTCGATTTGTGGTCACTCACTAAGTGGTAGTTATTATGATGCTTATTATAACCACTCCTGATAATAGCTGTTCTGATATTATATAGCACAGAATATATATATATATATATATATAAACCAAACCTTTATAGCTTAGTAAGTTAAAGCCAAACTCTACCCAGTTCTATGTTCGTCACTGTTGCAGAATGGTAAATTATGTTCCTTTTTCTGTCATATCTTCAGCAGTGGGACCTAGCAAGGTCTAGATTTTGGGCATGGCTAATAGGACATGGCCCTAATAAAAGTCATGCCATGAGGTCTCTGTGGTTTACCCAGGTATCATTAATGGTAGTGAGAGAAGAGACATGCTTAGTATTTCAAACAATGTTTCCCCTGTTGGAATGACATCTCCCCAGTCTACAACATATTAGCCTACAGATACAAGCGTATATTTGCGTTTTGTAAATCACAGTCAAAGACTGAGCAGAACAGTCTCAGGTTAATTCTTAATGTGATGCAAAAGCAGGTTTCCAAGGGAGCCCTCCCTGCCTCTCTCCCTTCATTTCTCCTTTCTTTCTTACGATGTGCCAGGCACCGTGCATACAAAGAATATTTACAGTTGATTGCATAGCAGATAAGAGATTCCATATTTTTTCTATCTTGACCTTTTCAGGAAAAGGTGAAAGTCATTCTATGAAAAGTTAAGTGCTGTAAAAATACACTGACTCTTGATTCACTAAAGAGATGCTATGAGTTATGTCTTCAAAACTTTTTGATGCATGAATAGTTGCCATAATCCTCCTTAACAAAATGGATAGAGTGTAAAAGGAATGAGTCAATAGAAGTTATTTTCCAAAATTATTTAACAGTATGAGCTAAAAGTAAGGGTGAAAGTTGTACTTCTACCCAACCATTAGGCTCATGCTTTTCCAGCAATAGTTCATCTCCAAAGTTATGGATTAAAGTGATAAATTATGTGCTTAGCTGTCAGTGGGAATGTAAATTGATACAGCCACTATGGAGAACAGTATGGAGGTTCCTTAAAAAACTAAAAATAGAACCACCGTACGACCCAGCAATCCCACTACTGGGCATATACCCTGAGAAAACCATAATTCAAAAAGAGTCATGTACCACAATGTTCATTGCAGTTCTATTTACAATAGCCAGGACATGGAAGCAACCTAAGTGTCCATCAACAGATGAATGGATAAAGAAGATGTGGCACATATATACAATGGAATATTACTCAGCCATAAAAAGAAATGAAGTTGAGTTATTTGTAGTGAGGTGGATGGACCTAGAGTCTGTCATACAGAGTGAAGTAAGTCAGAAAGAGAAAACCAAATATTGTGTGCTAACACATATATATGGAATCTGAAAAAAAAATATGGTTATGAAGAACCTAGGGGCAGGACAGGAATAAAGACACAGATGTAGAGAATGGACTTGAGGAAACAGGGAGGGGAAAGGGTAAGCTGGGACGAAGTGAGAGAGTGGCATGGACTTATATATGCTACCAAATGTAAAAGAGATGGCTAGTAGGAAGCAGCCGCATAGCACAGGGATATCAGCTCGGTGCTTTGTGTCCACCTAGAGGGATGGGATAGGGAGGGTAGAGGGAGACATAAGAGGGAGGAGACATGGAGATATAAGTGTATGCATAGCTGATTCACTTTGTTATAAAGCAGAAACTAACACACCATTATAAAGCAATTATACTCCAATAAATATGTTAAAAAAAATTATGTGCTTAGGAGTTTACCTACTTATAGAGAAAAAAGAGGCCTACATATGCTACATTGTATGACCAAATAGAGCATTTAAATACAATCTACATATAGGCATAATTCTAGCCAACACCTTTTAATAGATAAATAACTTGTTTATAGATTATATATATTGATTTCTCTGAAATATAATAATTCTCTTGAGACTTATTTTTATAATCACACATTCTCATAAAAATGACCTCTGGGGGACTTCCCTGGTGGTCCAGTGGTTAAGAATCTGCCTTCCAATGCAGGGCACATGGGTTCAATCCCTGGTGAGGGAACTAAGATCCCATATGCCATGGGGCAACTAAGTCCACGTGCCACAACTACTGAGCCCAAGCACCACAACTAGAGCACCAGAGTGCTGCAACTACAGAGCCCACGCACTCTGGAGCCCACACGCCACTATGAGAGAGAAGCCTATGTGACGCAACGAAGAGCCGGTGCACTACAACGAAAGATCCCGTGTGCTGCAACTAAGACCCAACACAGCCAAAAATAAATAAATAAATATTAAAAAGAAATGACCTCTGCAGTTCACTGATTAGATGTACAAAATCTGGAAGTCCCCTGAAACCTGCCAGAGACAGAGAGAAAGTCAAAGTAGTTTTGAATGTCGCTGTTTCATGGATTTTAAGATAATTTCCTTCCTGGGAATAAATGAAGACCAATATTGATCTGATTCACTATTTGCACAATTCATATCCTATTAAAGGTAATTATTATATACTATCCAGTCAAATTACTTAACAATAGTCCATCATTTTTTTCTTAAAACTTCCACTTCTTGCTCTGTACATTTTTAAATAAAATTGTAGTTCACTCTAGATTTAACTGGATTTTATAGAGGTAGATGTGATACCATGGCTAATAAATGTAAACAAGATTAAATTCAAATTATAATTTTTACTGGTCTCTAGCAATACCATTCATACACCCAAGTTTTTCCACACTATTACAATCAAATGTTCTATCTTTACAACTTTCCTTTGCTTTCTCTCCTGGATAATGTATTAACGTCTTGTTTAATCTAGGCCTGAAACATTAAATTTGTTTACCTTTGTTGCCTCTCTTCTCTTTCCAGTTATCTATTTCTGTATAAAAAACTGCCCCAAGACTTGTTAGCTTAAAACAACAACAATCATTTATTCAAAGAGATGGAAAGATGTCCCATTCTCTTGGATTGGAAGAATTAATATTGTTAAAATGGCCATACTACCCAAAGCAATCAACAGTTTTATGTGATTCCTATCAAATTACCCATTACATTTTTCACAGAACTAGAACAAATAATCCTTAAATTTATATGGAACAACAAAAGACCCAGAATTGCTAAAGCAATCCAGAGGATAAAGAACAAAGCTGGAGGCATAATCCTCCCAGACTTCAGACAATATGACAAAGGTACAGCAATCAAAACAGCAAGGTACGGACACAAAAACAGACATATAGATAAATGGAACACAATAGAGAGCCCAGAAATAAACCTACACACCTATGCTCAATTAATCTTTGACAAAGTAGACAAGAATATACAATGGAGAAAAGACAATCTCTTCAGCAAGTGGTGTTGGGAAAGCTGGATGGCCTCATGTAAATTAATGAAGTTAGAACACTGCCTCACACCATATACAAAAATAAACTCAAAGTGGCTTAAGGCTTAAATATAAGACAAAACACCATAAAACTCCTAGAAGAGAACATAGGCAAAATATTCTCTGATATAAATTGTAGCAATATTTTCTCAGATCAGTCTCACAAGGCAAAAGAAATAAAAGCAGAAATAAACAACTGGACCCTAATCTAACTTAAATCTTTTTCATAGCAAAGGAAACAATAAACAAAATTAAAAGATAAACTGTGGACTGGGAGAAAATATTTGCAAATGATATGACTGATAAGGAGTTAATTTCCAAAATATACAAGCAGATCACACAACTCAATACTAAAAAAACAAAACAACCTACCCAATCAAAAATGGGCAGAAGACCTCAATAGACATATCTCCAAAGAAGATACACAGATGGCCGAGAAGCACAGGTATAGACCCTCTACATTGCTAATTATTAGGGAAATGCAAATCAAAACTACAACGAGATATCATCTCACACCAGTCAGAATGGACATCATCAAAAAGTTTACAAATAATAAATGCTGGAGATGGTGTGGAGAAAAGGGAACCCTGTCAGTGGGAATGTAAATTGGTATAGCCACTATGGAGAACAGTATGGAATTTCCTTAAAAACCTAAAAATAGAGTTACCATATGATCCAGCAATATCATTCCTGGGCATATATCCAGAAAAGACGAAAACTCCAATTCGAAAAAATACATGCACCCAATGTGCATAGCAGCACTCTTTACAATAGCCAAGACATGGAAACAACCTAAGTGTCCATGAACAGATGAGTGGATAAAGAGGATGTGGTATATATACACAATGGAATATTACTCGGTCAAAAAAAGAAAGAAATATTGCCATTTGCAAGAAACATGAATTGACCTAGAGATTATCATACTGAGTGAAGTAAGCCAGACAGAAAAAGACAAATATTATATGATATCACTTATATGTTGAATCTAAAAATTAATACAAATGAACTTATTTACAAAACAGAAACAGACTCACAGATGTGGAAAATAACTTATGGCTACCAAAGGGGAAAGAGTCGGGGAGGGATAAATTAGGAGTATGGGTTTAACAGATACACAACCCTATACATAAAATAGAAAAACAACAAGGATTTACTGTATAGCACAGGGAATTATATTCAACTAACCTATAATAGAAAAGAATCGGAAAAAAATATATGTATAACTAAATCACTTTTCTGTACACCTGAAACTAACACAATATTGTAAATCAACTATACTTCAGTAAAAAATTTAATAAAACAACAATAATTTATTATTATTTTATTAATTGCTCCCAAATCCGCAATTTGGGTAAGGCCCAGCAGTGTCAGTTTTCCTCTGCTCCACATGATGTCGGCTGGTGTAGCTCAAGATGGTTCAATTACATTGAGTGAGATACTGCTGGCTGGCAGCTGGAAGCTTAGCTGGGTTGTTGGTTGGGGGCCTTTGTTCCTCTCCATGTGGATCTCCCTGCAGGGTTTCTTGGGTTTCATCACAGCACAGTCACTGAGTAACAAAGAAGATTGTTCCAAGAGGCCCAGGAAGAAGTTGCAAGACTTTTTATGACCTAGCCTCACGAGTCTCAGAATGCCGCCTTTGCCACATTGATCAAGCAAGGCACTAAGACTATTGAGATTCAAGGAGAGAAGCAGTCTCTTAATGGAAGGAGTAGTAAAGAGTTGGAAGGCATTTTTACTCTACCATGTCCTGTCTTTATCCAAGTTCTGCTGAATTTACTATCAAGACATCTCTCAAATCCATTCCTCATGCTTTCCTCTACCTAAATATTCTTATGCAGAGCAGAAAGAGAGTATCATGTTGGCAGTGCCAACAGATCAGGGAAAGAGATGATGTAAGATCCTTGTAGCAATGTGTTGGTCTGTCTCCAAACAGCCACAAAGGCAGCTTTGAATAAGTTGAGACACTGGGACAGGTTAAAGGGAAAATATGCTTTCAAGGGAGGTCCTCACCATTGTCATTGTCATCTTTTTTCTTATAATCATCCTTAAAATCATTCACTAAACTCTTCCTTCTACTCTGTGGAGTGATTTTCAATGACTATATATGGATATTTACAAAGAAAAAAGTAGAGACACATTTGCTGATACCTTGGATTTCTTTTAAAAAAGATCTGGGCCAACAACCACAACTTATCCTACACTTTCTAAAAAGGAACAGAAAATTAATGATGATTCATTTATGATAAATATATTATAGCTGAATTTGATTTTTTTAAAAGTGCTATAGGTACATTTGCCCACTGTGTAATCAATGTAGATGGGAGCCCCATGCCCATTTTATGAGATGTGGAGTATGATTTTTATTGTTTAAATATTATAGATATATCTCATTGTTGAAACTTGATTTTTATGGCAAATTACCTGGAAAGTTTTTGTGTCTCTTATTTAGGACTATGACCCTCAGTTACGATGCTAATCTTATGAGGGAAAGTGATCTGTGTTACCACAGATGTCTATATGGCATGATTTACAGGAAAGCACTGTGGACATGAACAAGGACTGTCTGTACTGTTCCAGGAAGTGAAAACAATACAATCCAGCATTTGAGGGAACATTGAAATGCACCCTACAACCAACCACTGGATCAGGGCCCAAGACAGGTGAGGATTCTAATGGAACTTGGGGAAGAACACTAAATGGAATTTAATATATTGTTCCCTAAATTATCTTTCTTTATGTCTCTATAGGAGGTTAATTCTTTTCCTCAATCCTGTGCCGAAAAGAATTGGAGGAGACAGGAAGACCAAGAACAATTTGGCTCTAAGTTAATTTTCAATAAATGAGTAATGAACTTCATCAGGACAAATTTCAGGAGATTGATCAAGATGGCAGAGTAGGAGGACATGGAATTCACCTCAAAAATAGAACAATTCTCACTGAAATCTAACTGGAAACTGGCAGAAAGACTCCTGTACAAATTAGGCTGTAAGAAAGATCCACACGGAATAGGAAGGTAAGAGAAGTGATCAGGTCAGGACCTGTGCCCCTAGGAGGAGACTCAGAAGAAAAGGGAAATTACACAGCAGCAGATCCACCCTGGGGAGTGAATGGTTTGAGCCAAATATTGGGCACCACATTTCTGGGGTCCAACTCAGGGAAGGTGAGACCCCTCGGTATGTTGGAGGGGTGCTGGGGCTAACAGGAGGGCTGTGCGGAGCCTGGACTCTGCACTGGCTTGCCCTCAAGGCAGGGAGGAGAGGGCAGATTGAGGAGTGCTTCAGTGGCTGCAACGTTTCCTGTGACAGCCCCAGCATGTGCCCCAGCCTGAGCCGAGCAAACGCTCCAGCCCTGCTTACTTCACCTCACAGGTCAACACTGGACTGAGGGCTGCAACAACTGTGGATAGAGCTTGGCCATGGGATGCAGAGGTGACTTGGACCTGGGGAGGTGTCAGAGAGGGGTGGGAACAGCCACTGCTGGTGCTTACACAGGGAGTTCATCAGGGGTAATATTGATCTCTGATAGCACAGTCTCTGCCCCATACACACTGAGAGCCTATGCAGGGCTGCATGTCCCTCAGTGCAGATCCACAATGGGGCAGGGGCAATGGAGGCTTGGGGAAGTGATTACTTGTGAGGAACAAAGGAGACTCAGGCCTGAGGCTGTGTCTGAGCAGGGTGAGGGCAGCCACTGTTGGCACTTGCACAGGTGGAACATTAGAGACAGTTTGGACCTCTGTCTGCAGCTGCCCATAACAGCCCCCACCTCTTAACCAGCCAAGAGCCTGCATGGACCCCTCTTGCTCCAACAATGCTCCCCTCAGGGGCAAGGGTGCTGCTGCTGGGAGAGGGGAGAACATACACTTAAAAGGAACAGAGCCAGCTCGGACCTGACCCACAGAGCTTCTGCTCCAACAAGTTGGGATCAGACCCCACACCCAACAGGGAAGTTATGGCCACTGAGCAGTGGGGAAACCCTGCTTCACACTTGGCTCTGGCCCTAGCCTATCTCCAGCCCCACCTCCTACCAAACTTATAGATGCCACCAAACCCTGAAGAAAGACATGACTTGTTTTCAAGTCAAATCCAGCTCTCCCAGCAAAGGCACTGGAGAACAAGAAGGGTACAAGGATGCTCCCACATAAAGAGATCCCTTCAAGACCACAATAGGTAACTATTTCACTAAATTCATAGAGACAAAGAAAGTTAAGCAAAATGAGACAGAGGGACTGGTCTCAAATGAAAGAGTAAGAGAAAACCCCTGAAAAATAGATAATGAAACAGAAATACACAATTTACCAGTTAAAGAATTCAAAGCGTTAGTAATAAGAATGCTAAATAAATTACAGAAAAGATACATGAAAAAAAAAGATAGATGAACATAGCGAGAATTTTAACAAGGAGCTAGAAAATACAAAGAAGAGCCAGTCAGAACTAAACAATACAATAACTAAAATAAAAAACACACTAGAAGGTATTAATAGCAGACTAAGTGATACAGAAGAATGCATAAGTGACCTGGAAAAGAGAATAATGAAAATCACCCAATCAGAATAGCAAAAGAAAAACAAATTAAAAAATAAAAACAGTTTAAGCAATCTCTGGGATAATAGCAAACATACCAACATTTGCATTATAGAAGTCCCAGAAGGATAAGAGAAAGAAAAGGTGATCAAACATGTATTTGATGGAATTATCGCTGAAAACTTCCCATATCTGAAGAATGACATATATATATCCAGGTACAGGAAGCACAGAGGTTCCCAAACAAGATGAACACAAACAGACCCACAGCAAGATATGTCACAATTAGAATGGCAAAAGTTAAAGATAAAAAGAGAATTCTAAGGCAGCAAGAGAAAAACAAAGAGTCATATACAAGGGACCCCCCCCATAAGGCTATAAGGACCCCCCATAAAAGCTGATTTTTCTGCAGACACATTGGAGGACTGAAGGGACTGGCATGATAAATATATTCAAAGTGGGACTTCCCTGGTGGTGCAGTGGTTAAGAATCTACCTGCCAATGCAGGGGACATGGGTTCGAGCCCTGGTCTGGGAAGATCCCACATGCCACAGAGCAACTAAGCCTGTGCGCCACAAATTCTGAGGCCATGTGCCACAACTACTGAAGCCCACGTGCCTAGAACCCATGTTCTGCAACAAGAAACCATCTCAAAGAGAAGTCCACGCACCTCAATGAAGAGTAGCCCCCACTCACTGCAACTAGAGAAAGCCTGCATGCAGCAACAAAGATCCAATACAGCCCAAGAAATAAATTAAATAAATAAAGGAATGAGCATCTCAAAAAAAAAAAAAAGAAAAGAAATCTGCCACCTATAATATAAAATATATATATGTGTGTGTATATATATATATATATATATATATTCAAAGTGCTAAAGGGAAGAAAATACTATCCAGGATACTCTACCCATCAGGATTATCATTTAGAACTGAAGGATGATATAGAACTTCTCAGACAAGCAAAAACTAAAAGAGGTCATTAATACTAAACCTACCCTAAAAGAAATGTAAAGGATCTTCTCTAAGTGGAAAAGAAAAGGCTATAACAAGAAGTGAGAATCTAAAGGAAAGGGAAAATCCCACCAGGAAAAGCAAATAAATAGTAAGGGCTAGGATCAACCACTAAAATAAGCTAGTATGAAAATAAAAAGACAAAAATTGTAAGAGCAACTATAACTACAATAAACAATGAAGGGATAAACATGAAGATGTAAAATATGACAGTAAAAATACAAAACGTGGGGGAGGGGAGCAAAAAATGTAGATCTTTTAGAATGTGCTTGAACTTAAAGTAGATATAGTTATAAGTCAATGTATAGGAACCCCATGGTCACCACAAATCAAAAACCTACAATAGATACACAAAACTAGAAAAGAACAAAAGCCTACTACTAATTAAAATCATCAAACCACAAGGGAAGAAACAAAAAGAAAAAGAAATGAAGAGAGAAGAACTACAAAAACAACTTGAAAACAAGTAATAAAATGTCAATAAGTACATAGCTTTCAATAATCACTTTAAACATCAATGGACTAAATGCTCCAATCAAAAGCCATAAGGTGGTTGACTGGATAAAAAACAAACCTATCAGGCCTTCTCTGGTGGTACAGTGGTTAAGAATCCACCTGCCAATGCAGGGGATACGGGTTCGAGCCCTGGTCAGGGAAGATCCCACATACTGCAGAGCAACTAAGCCTGTGCACCACAACTACTGAGCCTGTGCTCTAGAGCCCACGAGCCACAAATACTGAGCCTGCATGCCACAGCTACTGAAGTCCATGCACCTAGAGCCTGTGCTCTGCAATAAAGAGAAGCCACCATAATGAGAAGCCCACACACTGCAATGAAGAGTAGCCCCCACTCGCCACAACTAGAGAAAGCCCGCACACAATGATGAAGACCCAATGCAGACAAAAATAAATAAATTTATTAAAAAAAAAAAACCAAAACAAACCTATCTATACGCTGCCTACAAGAGACTCACTTTGGAGCTAAAGACACAGACTGAAAGTGAGATAGAAAAAGACAGGCAAACAGAAATGACATGAAAGAGGGGGTAGCAATGCTCATATCAGACAAAATAGACTTGAAAACAACATCTATAACAAAAGACAAGGAAGGGCATTATATAATGATTAAAAGGAGCAGTACAAGAAGAGGATTTTATACTTGTTAACATATATACACCTAATACAGGAGCAACTAAATATATAAAGCAAATATTATTGGACATGAAGGGAGAAATTGCCAAAAATACAATATAGTAGGGGACTTTAATACTCCACTTACATCAACAGACAGATCATCCAGACATAGAATCATTAAGGCAACAGTGATCTTAATTAATAAAATAGATCGGTTGGACTTAATAGATACCTACAGGATGTCCCATCCCCAAACAGCAGAATACACATTCTTACCAAGTACACGTGTAATGTTCTCCAGGGTAAATAACATGAAAGACTACAAAACAAATCTCCACAAATTTAAGAGGCTAAAAATTATATCAAGCATTTTTCTCACCACAACAGTATGAAATTTGATATTAATTACAGAAAGAAAAATGATAAAAGTACAAACATATGGAGACTAAAAAGCATGCTACTAAAAAACAAATGGGTCAGTGAATAAATAAAAAAGGAAATCAGAAGACACCTAGACAAATGAAAATAAAACCACAACTTTCCAAAATCTATGGGATGAAGCAAAAGCAGTTCTAAGAGAGAAGTTTATAGCGATACAGGTAAACCTCAAGAAACAAGAAAACTCTCAAATAAACAACCTAATCTGCCATCTAAAGGAATTAGAAAAATAAGAACAAACAAATCCCAAAATCAGCAGAAGGAAGCAAATAATAAAGATCAGAGAGAAAATCAATAAAATGGAGACCCACCCCCTCAAAATAGAAAAGATCAATGAAACGAAGAGCAGGTTTTATCTGAAAAGAAAAACAAAATTGATAAGACTTTAGCCAAGCTCATCAAGATGAAAAGGAAAAGGACCCAAATAAATAGAATAAGAATTGAAAGAGGAGAAATAACAAGCGATATAAATATTAGATAATCATAAGAGAATACTATGAAAAGTTATATGCCAAAAAATTGGACAACACAGAAGAAATAAATAAATTTCTAGAAACACACAGTCTTTCAGGACTGAATCAGGAAGAAATAGACAATCTGAAAAGCCTGGTCACTGGTAGAGAAATGGAATTTTTAAAAAAAGTCCAAGCAAATAAAAGTCCAGAACTAGATGGCTTCACAGGGGAATACTACCAAACATATAAAGAAGAGCTAATACCTATCTTTCTCAAACTATTCAAAAAAACTAAAGACAATGAAACACTCCAAATTCATGCTACAAGTCCACCATTACCCTGATACAAAAACCATACAAAGACACTACAAAAAAAAAAAAATTACAGGCCAATATCTTTGACAAAAACAAATGAAAAATCCTCAACAAAATATTAGCAAACTGAATTTGACAATACATAAAAAGGATCAGATACCATGATCAAGTGGGATTTATTCCAGAGACACAAGAATGGTTCAATATTCTCAAATCAATCAATGTGATACACCACATTAACAAAAGAATGCATAAAAATCACATGATCATCTCAATAGACACAGAAAAAGTATTTGACAAAATTCAACATCCACTCATGATAAAAACTGTCATCAAAGTTGCTATAGAGGGAACATATCTCAACATAACAAAGCCCATTTATAACAAACCCACAGCTAACATAATACTCAATGGTGAAAAGCTGAAAGCCTTTTCTCTAAAATCAGGAACAAGAAAAGGATACCCACTCTTGCCGCTTCTATTTAACATAGTATTGGAAGAATTAGCCACAGCAATCAGACAAGAAAAAGGAATACAGGGCATCCAAATTTGAAAGGAAGTAGTACAACTGTAACTATTCGCAGATGACATGATATTATATATAGGAAATCCTAAAGTCTCCACCCCAAAACTACTAGGACTAATAAATGAATTTAGTGAAGTTACAGGATACAATATAAACATACAGGAATCTGTTGCTTCTCTATACACTAACAATGAATTATCAGAAAGAGAATGCAAGAAAAAAATCACATTTAAAATCACATCAAAAATACTAAAATACCTAGGAATAAACTTAACCAAGGAGGTGAAAAACTTACACTCTGAAAACTATAAAACATTGATGAAGAAAACTGAAGATGATACAAAGAAATGGAAAGATATCCCATGTTCTTGGATTGGAAGAATTAATATTGTTAAAACATACATACTATCCAAAGCAATGTACAGATTTAATTCAATACCTATCAAACCACCCATGACAATTTTTCACAAAACCAGAAGAAATAAACCTAAAATTTGTATGGAACCAAAAAAGACCCAAATTACCAAAGTAATTCTGAGAAAAAAGAACAAAACTGGAGGTATCACACTCCCTGATTGCAGATTATACTACAAAGTTACAGTAATCAAAACAGCTTGGTACTAGCACAAAAACAGATATATAAATCAGTGGAACAGAATAAAAAGCCCAGAAATAAGTCCATGCACCTATGGTCAATAAATCTATGACAACGGAGGCAAGAATATACAATGGAGAAATGATAGTCCCTTCAATAAGTGGTGCTGGGAAAACCAGACAGCTACATGTAAAAGAATAAAATGTGAACATTTCTTCACACCACATACAAAAATAAACTCAAAATGGATTAACAATCTAAATATAAGACCTAAAACCATAAAACTCTTAGGAGAGACCATAGAGAGAACACCCTTTGACATAAATTTTAGCACTAATTTTTTGGATCTGTCTCCTCAGGCAAAGGAAACAAAAACAAAAATAAACAAATGGGACCTAATTAAACTTAAAACTTTTGCACAGCAAAGGAAACCATTAACAAAGCAAAGCACAATCTGCTGAATGGGAGAAAGTATTTGCAAATGATAGGACCAGTAAAGGGTTAATATCCAAAATATATATACAGCTCATACAATTCAATATCAAAAAAACAAAAACAAAACAAACAACCTGATTTATAAAATGGGCAGAAGACCTCACTAGACATTTTTTCAAAGGATTCAGAAAGATGCTCAACATTGCTAACTACTACAGAAATGAAAATCAAAACCCACAGTAAGATGTCACCTCACAACTGTCAGAATGGCTATTATCAAAAAGTGTACAAATAACAAATGTTGGGGAGGATGAAGTGAAAAGGGAACCCTTGTACACTGTTGGTGGAATGTAAATTGGTGCAGCCACTATTGAAAACAAGTATGCAGTTTCCTCAAAAAACTAAAAATAGAACTACGCTATGATCCAGCAATTCCAATCCTGGGTATATACCCAGAAAAAAAAAATGAAAACACTAATTTGAAAAGATAGGGCTTCCCTGGTGGTGCAGTGGTTAAGATCCTCCTGCCAATGCAGGGGACATGGGTTCAAGCCCTGGTCTGGGAAGATCCCACATGCTGCGGAGCAACTAAGTCCGTGCACCACAACTACTAAGCCTGTGCTCTAGAGCCCATGAGCCACAACTACTGAGCCCACATGCCACAACTACTGAAGCCCACACACCTAGAGCCCATGGTCTGCAACAAGAGAGGCCACTGCAATAAGAAGCCTGTGCACTGCAACAAAGAGTAGCCCCCGCTCACCACAACTAGAGAAAGCCTGCACACAGCAACAAAGACCCAATGCAGCCAAAAATAAATAAATAAAATAAATAAATTTATATTAGATACATGCACCCCAGTGTTCATATAAGCATTAGTTACAATAGCCAAGATATGGAAGCAACTCAAGTGTCCATCAACATATGAATAGATAAAGAATGCTTGGTGTATATAGACACAATAGAATATTAGCCATAAAAAGAACAAAATTCTTCCATTTGCAATGATGTGTACAGACCTAGAGAGTCTGTCCACATAACTTTAAATGGAGTATAATCTATAAAAACATTGAATCACTAGGTCGTACAAATATAATATTCTAAATCAGCTATACTTCATTAAAAAAAGATAAATAAGTACTAGGGATGTAATGTACAACATGATAAATATAATTAACACTGCTGTAGGTTATATATGAAAGTTTTTAAGAGAGTAAGTCCTAAGATTTAACTTCATAACGAAAAATATATTTTTCTTTTTCTTTAGTTTTGTATTTATATGAGAAAACAGATGTTCACCTAACTTATTGTGATAATCATTTCATGATATATGTAAGTCAAATCATTATGCTGTACACCTGAAACTTATACAGTGCTGTATGTCAATTACATCTCAGTAAAACTGGAAGAAAAAAAGCCCAATTTAATATTTTAAAACAATAAAATTTAGACAAATGATTTTTCACAAGTATTTTCAAGCCTGATTTGTGTAGATAACTTCTTAGACTGATCAACTTATATCCAACTATTCCAGTGAAATATGACTAGAGCATGCTTATTCATTCTATTGAAAATTTTATTTCTGTTTGGATCCATTTTCAAGTCTAAAAGTGTTAAAACTTTTAAACATTTGCATTTATTTAATATGCTGTGTTTACAATGCAATACTAAATGAAAACATAACTAAACTATATTTTCCAAATTTTCTACAATAATCAGAAAAAGATTATAAATAATTAATTCCATGGGAAAATCTTAGAGTATTTCTAACTGGCAAATTTGACCTATAGTTAATCCTAACTTAGCATACCATGTAAACCAGAAGCTGGGAAATGCAGCTCATGTTATTCTAAACCTCAGCCACAGTTGAAAAACTGACATCCATATACCTTTCAAGCAAGTGAGTATTCCCTAAAAGCAATTTTTAAAAGGGAAGGAAAATGTTATCTCTTCCTCATAAGCACCGTCTTCTCTATTGGGTCTCATATTTTCCTCCTTTGCTTGTAAATTTCCAAGGTGGGGAACAAAGTCAGCATTTATACTTTGAAATTTTCCCTGGATCAGATCAAAAGGCATCTGAATTCTATATTTTGAGGAACAAAAGAATACAGAGGATAGTTGATATAGGGCAAAGATATGTAGGAGGGGATCAAAATGTCAGCTTTCTTTCTTATGAAATATAAATGAATCACTAGAACATTCCTCACTTTACTTCAGGTAACTGGGGTATAATTTATGGAAAACTGAAACAAAATTTATTTAATTTTGTTTAGTGAAGGCTGATAACAGTGTGAGAGAAGTAGCTCTTGCCACTTGATCCTAGTTCCTGGAGAGCTATGGTTAAGATTTTTTTCCTACTTACTCAGTCTATAATTTAATATGATTATTTGTAAATGGGGCCCTAAATTTATTACATTAAACTGGCAGGTAGTGGTGTGAAACAGAATGAAGCATGAGATGGAGGAATCTGGCCAGCAGAACTGTATCTTTGTTGCACAAAGGATACAATTATAATTTCTTTTTCTTGGCTTTTTTTGATGGGGCTAGAGTAGCTGTAAGATGAGTGGCTCTGATAACCAAGCAGATAACAGAAAATACACTAGAAAAAAAAAAAAACTCCAATGATATTATAGGGCTCTGGAAACATGATTTTAATAGTCTGCGTGCCACTAGAGGTAGGAAGAGATGTTACTGCTTCTCAAAAAGAAAAACCAACATGAAAATTCTATTTCTTGTGAGAAAGTGTTAGAAGTAATCATTAAAAAAAAAAAGCAAAGAAACAGAACTGACTTTCTATTTTTTATTAATATTGCTCCCTAAATATAAAAATAAGATAGCATTGAAAAACAACTATAACTGTAAGGCTGTTAGGGATAGCTGAACTGACATGTCAGAATGCTTTTCTTATTTCTTTAAAAATAAAACTTGAATGTTGAAGTTAAATGTTTTCTTTAAATTATGACCTATTTTAAATATATAAATAATACCCACGTATTTGTTACCCAACTTTATCAAATCTCAACATTTCCCCTATTTGTTTTAGATTTTTTTATAAATGGAAAGTAACAGTTGAAGTTTCCTTTGTCTCCCTTTCCACCCTCCCCAGAAATAACATGATCATGAGCTTGATATTTATTTCCCAGAATTTTTTTATGATTTTATAAATAAATAATGATTCATAAACAACTTCTTGTTTGTCATGTTTCTAGACGTTATATAAATTGTTAAATAATGTAACACCATAAAAAACACACTTACTTATCCATTCACCTACCAATAGAACATTTAGGTTGTTTCCAAATTTTTGTTTTTACAAAAGATGGTACTTCTATGATATTTATCTAGAAGTGAAATTGCTGGGTAGTAGAAGGTAAGCATTGTGAAGCTTACTTGATATTGACAAGTTGTCCTAGGGAATAATGACCAATTTACATTCTACCAGGAGTGTATAGGAGTTACAGTTTCTTCACATTATCACAAAACTTAGAGTTAACAGATTTTTAAACTTTCACCACTGGAACAGGTGACTTTCTGTAGTTTTAATTTTCATTCCCCTAATAACAGTGAATTTAAACAGCTTTTCCTATGTTTATTGGCCACTCAGCTTTCCTATACTGTAGATTGACTTTTTTTTGTTTTTGTTTTTGTGCTATGTGGGGCTCTCACTGTTGTGGCCTCTCCCGTTGCGGAGCACAGGCTTCGGACATGCAGGCTCAGCGGCCACAGCTCACAGGCCCAGCCGCTCCGTGGTATGTGCGATCTTCCCGGATCGGGGCACGAACCCGTGTCCCCTGTATCGGCAGGCGGACTCTCAACCACTGTGCCACCAGGGAAGCCCTAGATTGACATTTTTATATTGGATTATTTATTTTAAAAAATTTATCTGGGATTAGGAACCAAGATGGCGGAGTAGAAGGATGTGCTCTCACTCCCTCTTGTGAGAACACCAGAACCACAGCTAGCTCCTGGAAAATCATCGACAGGAAGTCACTGGAACTCAAAAAAAAGACACCCCACATCCAAAGACAAAGGAGAAGACATAATGAGATGGTAGGAGGGGTGCAATCACAGTAAAATCTAATCCCATAACTGCTGGGTGGGTGACTCACAGACTGGAGAACACTTATACCACAGAAGTCCACCCACTGGGGTGAAAGTTCTGAGCCCATGTCAGGTTCCCAACCTGGGGGTCTGGCAACAGGAGGAGGAATTCCTAGAGACTCAGACTTTGAAGGCTAGCAGGATTTGATTGCAGGACTTTGACAGGACTGGGGGAAACAGAGACTCCACTCTGGGAGGGCACACACAAAGTAGTGTGCACATTGGGACTAAGGGGAAGGAGCAGTGACCCCAGAAGAGACTGAACCAGACCTACCTGCTAGTGTTGGAGGGTATCCTGCATAGGCAGGGGGTGGCTGTGGCTCACCATGGGGACAAGCACACTGGCAGCAGAAGTTCTGGGAAGTAGTCCTTGGCATGAGCCCTTCCAGAGTCTGCCATTAGCCCCACCAAAGAGCCTGGGTAGGTTCCAGTGTTGGGTTGCCTCAGGCCAAACAACCAACATGGAGGGAACCCAGCCCCACCCATCAGCAGACAAGCGGATTAAAGTTTTACTGAGCTCTGCCCACCAGAGCAACAATCAGCTCTACCCACCACCAGTCCCTTTCATCAGGAAACTTGTACAAGCCTCTTAGATAGCTTCATCCATGAGAGGGCAGACAGCAGAAGCAAGAAGAACTACAATCCTGCAGCGTGCGGAAGAAAAACCACATTCACAGAAAGACAGACAAAATGAAAAGGCAGAGGGCTATGTACCAGATGAAGGAACAAGATAAAATCCCAGAAAAACAACTAAATGAAGTGGAGATAGGCAACCTTCCAGAAAAAGAATTCAGAATAATGATAGTGAAGATGATCCAGGACCTCGTAAAAACAATGGAGGCAAAGATTGAGAAGATGCAAGAAATGTTTCACAATGACCTAGAAGAATTAAAGAATACACGAACAGAAATGAACAGTACAATAACTGAAATGAAAACTATACTAGAAGGAATCAATAGCAGAATAACTGAGGCAGAAGAATGGAGAAGTAACCTGGAAGACAGAATGGTGGAATTCACAGCTGCTGAACAGAATAAAGAAAAAAGAATGAGAAGAAATGAAGACAGCCTAAGAGACTTCTGGGAGAACATTAAACACAACAACATTCTCATTATAGGGGTCCCAGAAGGAGAAGAGAGAGAGCAAGGACCAGTGAAAATATTTGAAGAGATTAGAGTTGAAAACTTCCCTAACATGGGAAAGGAAAGAGCCACCCAATTCCAGTAAGCGCAGAGAGTCACATACAGGATAAACCCAAAGAGAAACATGCTGAGAAACATAGTAATCAAATGGGCAAAAAATTAAAGACAAAGAAAAATTATTGAAAGCAGCAAGGGAAAAATGACAAATAATATACAACAGAACTCCCATAAAGTTAACAGTTGATTTCTCAGCAGAAACTCTACAAGCCAGAAGGGAGCGGCATGATATACTTAAAGTGATGAAAGGGAAGAACCTACAACCAAGATTCTCTACCCAGCAAGGATCTCATTCAGATTTGATGGAGAAATCAAAAGCTTTACAGACAAGCAAAAGCTAATAGAATTCAGCACCACCAAACCAACTCTACAACAAATGCTAAAGGAACTTCTCTAAGTGGAAACACAAGAGAAGAAAAGGACCTACAAAAGAAAACTCAAAACAATTAAGAAAATGGTAATAGGAACATACATATGGATAATTACCTTAAACGTGAATGGATTAAAAGCTCCAACCGAAAGACACAGGCTTGCTGAATGGATACAAAACAAGACCCACCTATATGCTGTCTACAAGAGACCCACTTCAGACCTAGGAACACATACAGACTGAATGTGAGGGGATGGAAACAGATATTCTACGCAAATTGAAATCAAAAGAAATCTGGAGTAGCCATATTCATATCAGATAAAATAAACTTTAAAATAAAGAATGTTACAAGAGACAAGGAAGGACACTATGTAATGATCAAAAGATCAATCCAAGAAGAAGATACAATTGTAAATATATATGCACCCAACATAGGAGCACCTCAATACATAAGGCAACTGCAAACAGCTATAAAAGAGGAAATCAACAGTAACACAATAATAGTGGGGGACGTTAACACCTCATTTACACCAATGGACAGATCATGCAAAATGAAAATAAATAAGGAAACAGAAGCTCTAAATGACATAATAGGCAAGATAGATTTAACTGACATTTATAGGACATTCCATCCCAAAACAGCAGATTACACTTTCTTCTCAAGTGGGCACAGAACATTCTCCAGTATAGATCACAACTTGTGTCACAAAGAAAGCCACAGTAAATCTAAGAAAATTGAAAACATATCAAGCATCTTTTATGACCACAATGCTATGAGATTAGAAATGAATTACAGGGAAAAAAACGTAAACAACACAAACACATGGAGGCTAAACAATACGTTACTAAATAACGAAGAGATCACTGAAGAAATCAAGAGGAAATCAAAAAATACCTAGAGATAAATGACCATGAAAACACGACAATTCAAAACCTATGGGATGGCTAGTGGGAAGCAGCCACATGGCACAGGGATATCGGCTCGGTGCTTTGTGACTGCCTGGAGGGGTGGGATAGGGAGGGTGGGAGGGAGGCAGACGCAAGAGGGAAGAGATATGGGAACATATGTATATGTATAACTGAGTCACTTTGCTGAAAAGCAGAAACTAACACACCATTGTAAAGCAATTATACCCCAATAAAGATGTTAAAAAAAAAAAAACTATGGGATGCAGGAAAAGCATTTCTAAGAGGGAAGTTTATAGGTATACAAGCCTTCCTCAAGAAACAAGAAAAATCTGAAATAAACAATCTAACCTTATACCTAAAGGAACTACAGAAAGAAAAACAAACAAAACCCAAAGTTAGCAGAAGGAAAGAAATCATAAAGACCACAGCAGAAATAAATGAAATAGGAACAAAGAAAACAATACCATAGATCAATAAAACTAAAAGCAGGTTCTTTGAGAAGATAAACAAAATTGATAAAACTTTAGCCAGACTCATCAAGAAAAAGAGGGAGAGGACTCAAATCAATAAAATTAGAAATGAAAAAGGAAAAGTTACGATGGACACCGCAGAAATACAAAGCATCCTAAGAGACTACTACAAGCAAATCTATGCCAATAAAATGAACAACCTGAAAGAAATGGACAAATTTTTAGAAAGGTATATAGCCTTCCAAGAGTGAACTAGAAAGAAACAGAAAATATGAACAGACCAATCAGAAGTACATGATATTAAAACTGTGATTAAAAATCTTCCAACAGGGCTTCCCTGGTGGCGCAGTGGTTGAGAGTCCGCCTGCTGATGCAGGGGACACGGGTTCGTGCCCCGGTCTGGGAAGATCTCACATGCCGCGGAGCGGCTGGGCCCGTGAGCCATGGCTGCTGAGCCTGCGCGTCTGGAGCCTGTGCTCCACAACGGGAGAGGCCACAACAGTGAGAGGTCCGCATACAGCAAAAAAAAAAAAAAAAAAAAAAAAATCTTCCAACAAACAAAAGTCCAGGACCAGATGGCTTCACAGGTGAATTCTATCAAGCATTTAGGGAAGAGTTAACACCCATCCTTCTCAAACTCTTCCAAAAAATTGCAGAGGAAGGAACACTCCCAAACTCATTCTATGAGGCCACCACCACCCTGATACCAACACCAGACAAAGATACTACAAAAAAAAGAAAATTACAGACCAATATCACTGAAGAATATAGATGCAAAAATCCTCAACAAAATACTAGCAAACACAATCCAACATATATTAAAAGGATCATACACCATGATCACGTGGGATTTATCCCAGGGACGCAAGGGTTCTTCAATATATGGGAATCAATCAATGTGAAACACCATATTAACAAATTGAAGAATAAAAACCATATGATCATCTCAATAGATGCAGAAAAACTTTGGACAAAATTTAACACCCATTTATGATACAAAATCTCCAGAAAGTGGGCATACAGGGAACCTACCTCAACATAATAAAGGTCATATATGACAAACCCACAGCAAACATCATCCTCACTGGTGAAAAACTGAAAGCATTTCCTCTATGATCAGGAACAAGACAAGGATGTCCACTCTCACCACTGTTGTTCAACATTGTCTTCGAAGTCCTAGCCACGGCAATCAGAGAAGAAAAAGAAATAAAAGGAATACAAATTGGAAAAGAAGAAGTAAAACTGTCACTGTTTGCAGATGACATGATACTATACATAGAGAATCCTAAAGATGCCACCAGAAAACTACTAGAGCTAATCAATGAATTTGGTGAAGTTGCAGGATACAGAACTAATGCACAGAAATCTCTTGCATTCCTAAACACTAATGATGAAAAATCTGAAAGAAAAATTAAGGAAACACTCCCATTTACCATTGCAACAAAAAGAATAATATACCTAGGAATAAACCTATTTTGGGAGACAAAAGACCTGTATGCAGAAAACTATAAGACACTAATGAAAGAAATTAAAGATGATACCAACAGATGGAGAGATATACTATGTTCTTGGATCGGAAGAATCAATATTGTGTAAATGACTTTACTACCCAAAGCAATCTACAGATTCAGTGCAATCCCTGTCAAATTACCAATGGCATTTTTTACGGAACTAGAACAAAAAAATCTTAAAATTTGTATGGAGACACAAAAGACCCTGAATAGCCAAAACAGTCTTGAGGGAAAAAAATGGAGCTGTAGGAATCAGACTCCCTGACTTCATATTATACTACAAAACTACAGGAATCAAGACAATATGGTACTGGCACAAAAACAGAAGCATAGATCAATGGAACAGGATAGAAGCCCAGAGATAAACCCACGCACCTATGGACAACTAATCTATGACAAAAGAGGCAAGGATATACAATGGACAAAAGACAGTCTCTTCAATAAGTGGTGCTGGGAAAACTGGACAGCTACATGTAAAAGAATGAAATTAGAACACTCCCTAACACCAAACACAAAAATAAACTCAAAATGGATTAGAGATCTAAACATAAGACCGGACACTATAAAACTCTTAGAGGAAAACATAGGAAGAACACTCTTTGACATAAACCACAGCAAGATCTTTTTTGATCCATGTCCTAGAGTAATGGAAATAAAAATAAAAATAAACAAGTGGGCCTTAATGAAGCTTCAAAACTTTTCCACAGCAAAGGAAACCATAAACAAGATGAAAAGACAACCCTCAGAATGGGAGAAAATATTTGCAAACAAATAAATGGACAGAGGATTAATCTCCAAAATATATAAACAGCTCATGCAGCTCAATATTAAAAAAACAAACCCAGTCCAAAAATGGGCAGAAGATCTAAATAGACATTTCTCCAAAGAAGACATACAGATGGCCAGGAAGCACATGAAAAGGTGCTCAACATCACTAATTATTAGAGAAATGAAAATGAAAACTACAATTAGGTATCACCTCCTACCAGTTAGAATGGCCATCATCAGAAAATCTACAAACAACCAATGCTGGAGAGGGTGTGGAGAAAAGAGAACCCTCTTGCACTGTTGGTGGGAATGTAAATTGATACAGCCACTTTGGAGAACAGTACAGAGGTTCCTTAAAAAACTAAAAATAGAATTACCATATGATCCAGCAATCCCACTACTGGGCATATACCCAGAGAAAACCATAATTCAAAAAGACACATGCACCCCAATGTTCATTGCATCACTCTTTACAATAGCCAGGTCATGGAAGCAGCCTAAATTCCCATCTACAGACAAATGGATAAAGAAGTTGTGGTACATATATACAATGGAATATTACTCAGCCATAAAAAGGAACGAAATTGAGTCATTTATTGAGACGTGGATGGATCTAGAGACTGTCATACAGAGTGAAGTAAGTCAGAAAGAGAAAAACAAATATCATATATTAACACATATATGTGGAACATAGAAAAATGGTACAGATGAGCCGGTTTGCAGGGCAGAAGTTGAAACACAGATATAGAGAACAAACGTATGGACACCAAGGGGGGAAAGCAGCGGGTGGTGGTGGTGGTGGTGGTGTGATGAACTTGGCTATTGGTATTGATATGTATACACTGATGTGTATAAATTGATGACTAATAAGGACCTTCTGTAAAAAAAATAAATAAAATAGAATTTGAAAATATTTATTTGTAAGAAGAATGTATGTGTTGCAAATATCTCAGTTCAGGGGTTGTCTTTTCTTCTTTGTGTTATCTTTTTATGCACAGAAATTAATATGGGAAAATTTATCACTTTTCGTTTTGTGTCTTTGATGTTTTATTTAAAAACTTTTTCCCTATCCTGAGATTAAAAAAAAAAAATCATACATTTTCTTCTTACAGTTATAAAGCTACGGTTGAAAATATCTATGTTCTTAGCTGTCCTGGAGTTTATCTCACTCATGTGAGATAAAATTTTAATTTTATTTAGATTTAATGTTTTCCCTTTTGAATTCTCTTTCCTTTGATTTTTGTGATGCCATCATGGATTTTTTTAAACTGGATTTCTATTTTGTTCCATTGGTCAAGTAAGGCAAGTTACTGCCATATGGTTCTTCTTCAGATTGAACAGACTATATATCAAGTCATGTATTATTATGTATAGATTTAGTATTATCTTGTTAACTTACACAAACAATTGTATTGGTATTTTGATTGTAATTGTATGTAATATGTAGATCAATATGCAGAAAGTGACATCTTTATATTATTTAGTCTTTCTATCCATGAACATTGTATACCTCATCATTTTTTTAGGACTTTTTAATGCTGTTTAATAATGCTTGATAATTTTCTGTATAAAGGCTTTGCACATCTGTTGTTAGCATTATTCCTGAGTACTTTATACTTTTTGTACCCATTGTGAATGGGATTATCTCATATAATATGTTTTCTAATTGGTTATTGTGAATACATATGTAATAATGTTATTGGTTTTTGTATGCTCATCTTGAGAAGAAAGCTTTTGAAGCCAACTCAAAATATTTACTAGCACAAATTTTTATTAAAGAAATAAATTTGGTATTCATTCTAATTCAGCTAAAATCATGGTTGTCTGGAGATGAGTTAATAATTACCAGCATTGGAGTGTTAAAACACTATAGATCTTTTGCTTTAAGATCATTACATAATATTGGACTCAGTTTGGTAAGACTTAATGACCCCATCTAGTGGCAGTTTGAAGTCTAAGTGAATTGGAAAATACACTTACAGATTTTATTGGATAACTATTTTTGTTTAAAGAATTATAATAGCAAAAATATCCTTGTTGGAAATGTCAAGAAACAGCAAAGATTAATTTAACATATCAAAATTAATTATGCATATAGTCTTGTGTTGCTGATTTCAAGATTGGAATGAGGTATGCTTACAGAAAAAATTATGTACAATCTCCCATGCTGGAGCCAAATTGTGTATGCGGAGATTTAATTTTCAGGACTGTTATTCAGGGACTTAACACAGGTCACGTTCACATAATGTTTTTTTTTTTTTTTTTGCAGTACGCGGGCCTCTCACTGTTGTGGCCTCTCCCATTGCGGAGCACAGGCTCCGGACGGGCAGGCTCAGCGGCTATGGCTCACGGGCCCAGCCGCTCCACAGCACGTGGGATCCTCCCGGACCGGGGCACGAACCCACGTCCCCTGCATCGGCAGGCGGACCCCCAACCACTGTGCCACCAGGGAAGCCCCACATAATGTTTTAAAAATAACATTACCAACAGCCGGCTGGAGTCAATCCATATGACCTTTATAATAACATGATACTGAGAGTCTAACTCATAAGAGGACCGTTTTATAGTGAAGGACCCTTTAAAATGAGGCCCAGTTTTGTATTTCACTAATTAGAATTTTTTCTTTGTGTAGGAAATAACAAAATTTTATGCATAATTGTACTCAATTTCAGAAAACATTGGGACAACTTGCTAATCACTCAAAAAAGTTTTTTAACTCTAAAAATGAATTCAAGATGTATTTAAAATGTAAATGTACACACACAAAGATTTTTAAAGTGTAAGATTAAAATACTTGTGAAAGCCAATTTTGAAGTGGGGAAGACCTTTCTAATTATAGACAGAACCTCTAAGAGTAAAGGTTGTGTAAAACCTTTTATTAAAAAATTTAAAAAATTAAATTAAAACAACACTGTCATATCATTGGTAACATTTTAAAAATGATGACTCCCTGGGTTAATACAGGTGAAAGATGAAGACATCAAGAACAGGCTTTTCTTGGATTGCTAGTGGAGAATATATTTGGAATAAACTTTCTCAAGGGAAATTTGGCAATGCTATCAAAAGCCTTAAAATATGCTAACATTTGCCCCAGAAATTACACTACTCAAAATAATTACAGGCATACAACAGAGGAATGATTATAAGAATATTCTTTACAGCAGTATTTAAAATATTTTAAAATTATAAAAAATAAACCTCCATCAGTAGGTGAGTTGGGAAATTAATTAGAATATATACGTACAGTAGAATTTTATGTTACTATTAACCTTAATGTTGCAGAATAATATTTGAAGATATTTAAAATATTTTTACATATTTAATTACATAATTATACAATTAAGTGGGAAGATATTCTCAGAACAGTATTAAATGAAAAGCAGAGACTTACAAATCATTTTCATTTTCTACAAATTTTTTTTTGTTCTTATGCAGAAAAACAGAATTTAAATACTCAACAGGGGTTATATTCTGAATTGTGATGTGTCCCCCACCCCCCAATTTATATGTTGAAACCTTAACCTCCAATGTGATGATATTTGGAGATGAGACCTTTGGGAGGTAATTAAAGTTAGATGAGGTCATAGGGCAGGCCTTCATGATGGGATTAGTGCCTTTATAAGAAGAGTCATCAGAAAGCTTGCTTGTTCTCTCTCTCTACCACCTGAGGACACAGTGAGAAGGCAGCCATCTGCAAGCCAGGAAGAAACGTTTCACCAGGAACTAAATTGGCCAGCACCTTGATCGGGGACTTCTAGCTTCCAGAACTTTGAGAAAATAAATTTCTGTTGTTTAGGCCACCCACTCTTTGCTATTTTGTTATGATAGTCTAAGCAGACTAAATCACAAGGTGAGAAGGTTTCTTTTTTTTCCCTTTTTTTTGCTTATCTATATTTCTAAATTTTCTCCAATAAACATACTATGTTTATAAAAAAAAACATACTATGTTTATAATTTTAAAAGATATTATAAAATATATTAAACAGTATTAGAACATTTTCAGTGCATACAGATGAGTTTCAGTGAGAAACTCATCATTAGTAAAATCAGTTATTCGAAGGTTGTTTGTGATTACCTTGACATATCTTCATTAATTCTCTTCATACACTAATTATTTGGCCTACAGTTAGACTTAACAAAACAGATTGAATCCTTCTTAGCTATGAATGTCAGAGATTGATAAGGTTTCTAAATATACCACTGAAGGACAGATTTGTTTCCCTCCCGTATAACTACCCTACAGTTATTATTTGGAAATATTGACTATTTTAATCACTATATTTCCAATTACAGTGACTAATTAGCATTCTGCCTTAGGATCACATGCCTAATAATGGTGGAATTATACATTGTCTTGCATTACAAGACAATTTTCTAATTATCTTATCCATCCTATTTCCCACTTATGCCATCAAATTTCTAAGAAACAATTTACTCCTTTTTCTTTTGTTACAATTATATCCAACCATAAAGCAGAGGTGAGATCATAAGTTCCTCCATGGCAATATGTTATGTCTGATACATCTACACATACATACACACATACGCACACACATTTTTTATGTTTTACCTTCATCACCTCAATATCCCATGTTAACACTGGGTATTCTGGTGAGGGGAGGAATGGATGAAGCAGGGCACATGTTTCATGAATGGCAACTTTTCTTTGTGGCAGCAAAGGGTCTGAACAATCCTGGGATCTGAGGAATGTGGAGTCCATCTCCAGAGAGCTGAAAAGTACTTGGCAGCAGGAAGCTTCTCCTCAGGCACAGTAATCCACAATCAGTGTATAGAGAACACTCCAAATGACTAGGCCCCTAATGTACATTCATCACTTGAGCTACCTGCCATGTTTGAGCACTTTCTTTACATTACGATAATTTCCCACATTTTATGTCTCACCTTCCCAAAGAGGAAACCAGAAAACCTGCAATCCCAAACCCCCTGCATTAGGGGGCAGGCATGACCTAGCTTCCTCTAAACAGACTATCCTCCGAAGACAGATCTGGAGGGAGCATGTGAGGAGGCAGGTGCACCTAGGAATACTGGTCTTTTGGCAATCCAGGAGGTGGAAGGATCCAGTTCTTGGGGGCAGGGAGTGGCAGTGCTTTGGGAATCCAGTCCTGAGCATCCTAAGTGCCAACAGCTAGTGTCAGTGGTATTTCTGCTTAGAAAAAGAGTGGTTGGCTACTGCTCATGGAGGTTCAGATTGATTGTTGGACCCTCTGGCCCTACCAGACATTCTGTGAACTGTCTCATATATTCTCATCAATTCCTTTTCTACTCAAATTTGCAAGAGTGGATTCTGTACATTACAGTTAAGCCCTTTGCCCAATATATCATCCCAATCATAACACTCCTTCTCTCCTCAAAGCAAAACAAAACAAAACAGAGCCTAACCCTAGTAAAGTTTCACTGCTCATTGTTTAATTACCACAAAGACCAACCATATTTATAGATAATAATAAGAAAACTTTACATGTAAATCAGTGCTATTTGTTTATTTACAGAGCTTTAGTAATTAAGAAAAGAACTTTCAGGCCAAAGCACCCCTCTCTCTCTGCGGTGCTCAGCAGAATTCATTCTTCCTGTTTCCTTGGTTTCACAGATAACACAAGGATTCCAACAGAACCTGTGAAGTTGACAATTTCCTCATTAATACATGTTTGATCTCTGCAAAGCCTCTCTATTCATTTACTGGGTGCTTAACTGCTTATTTTCCTGTCATGCAAATATCCTGAAATTCTACTTCATATCACATTCAGTGTTGACTATCCCATGAAAAAACCTAGCGATCATCCCGTGAATATTCTCAATGTAAACATAAATGCCAGCAGGTGAATATTTTTGTCAGGAGCAATGTGTATCCAGGATGAAGGAAGGAAAGGACATAGGAATCAACTGAAATACATTCCTACATGAAAGGCCTGCAATTAGAGAGGCCACTGCACTCGGGGACAATAGAAGAACACCAGACTCAAGTGGCTGAAATTGGAATTATTTTTCCAGCTTTATTGAGATATATTTGACATAAAACACTATGCAAGCTTAAGGTGTACAACATGATGATTTGATATATGTTTATGTTGCCAAATGCGAAGTTGGAATTTAAAGAGATTGTGGGTGCACAATAAGCATCTGACCATGTGTTAGAGTGGTTATGTCTCAAAAATAACTTCCATTTTCTATTTGATGGGATAATATACCACCTAAACATTTATATTTTGTGAAGGTTATTTTTAGCTACATTTATTGGACATTTAGTACAGGCCAGCATTAAGATTTTGCGTCCCATAACTCATTTATTTCTCCTGAGAGCACAAGGCACATACTGTTAACTCTATTTAGGGCCAAAGTGATTCGCAGAGAGGTTATTCACCCAAGATAATCCAATTACTAAATGACAGAGGTAAGATCTGCCCGCAGGTCTATTAGACACCAAAACTCCTCCCTACCCTGAATTACGAAGGCTATGCAGCAACACTGAAATAGTACTTATGGTTTTACGTTAAATGCCAAAGGAAGAGTAGAAAATTGTACGCACACCATGATGCAACTATGTGAAACTTTATACACACGTGGACAAAGGCTTGGAAGGGAGCACATATCATGTGCTGCTCATTTCTGTGTCCAAGAAACTAAGAGAATGAGGAAACAGAGAGCCCTTAAAAGGGAAAAAAACATTAAGAGTTTGTGTGTGTGTGTGTGTGTGTGTGTGTGTGTGTGTATGCATTTGTGTACATGTGCTGCACCATGGTTTTAAGAAAAGAAGTTAGGAAAGTTGAACTCCTTTACTAAACACATAGAATACAGAGACTTAGAACTCATGGAGTCTCTTCACTATGCAGTTGGGAACTGGGATTATTGTTTTTCCCAGTCTTTTTTTTTTTTTTCCAAATGTTCTTGAAAGCTGCTACATTGTTTTTAAAATAAAAAAAGAGGTAAGCGTATGCAATACACAGAAGCAGAAAGGTTCAGGATTTCAGTCCCTGAGAAGTGCTGAGCTTGTAAAGGCTGAGGAAACCAAGGTCAGTCCCACCCCATTGCCGCCAGGGCAACTGCTAGGCTCTGCCCAAAGCTGAAACCATGTTTGGATTGAGAGTCTGTAAAGTCACTGAGCAAACAGATTGAAAAGGTCATGCTGTCTCACAGACCATCAGAGACCTGCAGGAAGGTAAACATCCCCTCGTTCCACGAAGAGAAACATGTTATCCTAGGATCCTAGGGAATGAACCCTTCTATGACTGTTGGGAAATTGGTGGCTATTTTTTAAAATCAGTGATTTGGCAATCTCTTAATCTGTGGGGTTAGGGTCATCGTGCCTCGCCAGCTAACACAGTGGTCCCCAACCTTTTTGGCACCAGTGACCGGTTTCATGGAAGACAATTTTTTCACGGACCAAGAGTAGGTGGGTGGGAAGTGATGGTTTCGGGATGATTCAAGCGCATTACATTTATTGTGCACTTTATTTCTATTATGATAACATTGTATAATGAAATAATTATACAACTCACCATAATACAGAATCAGTGGGAGCCCTGAGCTTGTTTTCACTTGCCACTGATAGGGTTTTGATATGAGTCTGCAAGCAATTGATTTATTATGGTCTCTGTGCAGTCAAACCTCTCTGCTAATGATAATCTGTGTTTGCAGCCGCTCCCCAGCACTTGCATCACTGCCTTAGCTCCACCTCAGATCACCAGGCATTAGATTATCATACGAAGCGCGCAACCTAGATCCCTTGCACGCGCAGTTCACAGTAGGGTTTGTGCTCCTATGAGAATCTAATGCTGCGGCTGATCTGACAGGAGGTGGAGCTCAGGCAGTAATGTGAGCCATGGGGAGCATCTGTAAATACAGATGAAGCTTCGCTCGTTTGCTCCCCACTCACCTCCTGCTGTGTGGCCTGGTTCCTAACAGGCCACAGACTGGTACTGGTCCATGGCCCAGCGGTTGGGGACCCCTGAGCTAACAGACTCGCTGCTGGTACTACCCCTTTACAAAGTTCTATCATATGAGCTGCAGCTTGTGCCCTCTTACCCACTAACGGGTAAACAACAGAAAGAGAAAAATCAGATAAAATGTAAATGTAGCTCAGAGAAGAGAGGAATGAAAGATCAGAGGAGGCTCCCTGAAGGACCTGTCCCTGAAGTTAGGCCATGAAAAGTAATATGAATACTTGGAGAAACGGTAGAAAGCTATTCTAAATGGACAGAAAATGAACAGAGTGCAAAGACCCAGAGGAAAGAAAATTCAAGGCTAGCTAGCATTCCTCTGAAACTTCATCTATTGATGATAACCATAATTATTTTTAATTTCTCAAAAACTAGGATGACATGCTAGATGCTATACAGTCAGTTACAGATATGTGACCTTCGAGTTCTGGTAGCTAATGTTTTTCAATAAACATATCCAGTTTATTTGGAAGAACAGATAAAAACCCTTCAAATACTTCAGTTATATATAATAGGGTGAATATTTTGGTTTGTGCTTTGAGAAAGGAAAACTTCAGTATCGCACAGTAGTTTACAGCAGTTTAGCTTGGAAAGAACAGGAAAATAGAGACAAACTGGATTACAGTCATCAGCAGGCTAAGCATGTCCAGGACCAACCAGGGTTGAAGAATAGGTACCCATGAGCGGCTGTGGCAGCCTGCTTCCAAGATAGCCCCAAGGCTCCCTGCCTCTTGGTATTCACACCCTGTGTAGTTCCTTTCCACATTACCCCAGGGTTGGTCTGTGTGACCAATAGAATACAGCAGAAGTAAAGGTATGTCACTTCTGAGATTAGGTTATACAAGACACTGTGGCTTCTGCTTCCATCTCTCTTGCTTTCTTGCATCACTTATTCTGGGGAAAACCAGTTCACATTTCATGAGCAGTTCTATGAAGACACTCACATAGTGAGGAACTGAAATCTCCTGCATGAATAAACTTGGAAACAATCCTGCAGCCTTGGATGGCAGCTTGGCTTTGCAGAGATCTCATGAGAGACCTTGAGCCAGAATCACAAAGCTAAGCTACTTCTGGATTCCTGGACCTCAGCAATCATGTGATAACAAATGTTTGTTGTTTTAAGGTGCCAAGTTCGGGAGTAATTTGTTACATAGCTCTCACTTTGTCCCAGCTTACCCTTCCCCCTCGCCGTATGCTCAAGTCCATTTCCTAGTAGGGCTGCATCTTTATTCCCGTCTTGCCCCTAGGTTCTTCATGACCATTTTTTTTTTAGATTCTATATATGTGTTATCATACAGTATTTCTTTTTCTCTTTCTCACTTACTTCACTCTGTATGACAGTCTCTAGGTCCATCCACCTCACTACAAATAACTCAGTTTCTTTCCTTTTTACGGATGAGTAATATTCCATTGTATATATGTGCCACATCTTCTTTATCCATTCATCTGTTGATGGACACTTAGGTTGCTTCCATGTCCTGGCTATTGTAAATAGAGCTGCAATGAACATTTTGGTACATGACTCTTTTTGAATTATGGTTTTCTCTGGGTATATGCCTAGTAGTGGGATTGCTGGGTTGTATGGTAGTTCTATTTGTAGTTTTTAAGGAACATCCATACTGTTCTCCACAGTGGCTGTATCAATTTACATTCCCACCAACAGTGCAAGAGGGTTCCCTTTTCTCCACACCCTCTCCAGCATTTATTGTTTCTAGATTTTTTGATGATGGCCATTCTGACTGTTGTGAGATGATATCTCATTGTAGTTTTGATTTACATTTCTCTAATGATTAATGATGTTGAGCATTCTTTCATGTGTTTGTTGGCAATCTGTATATCTTCTTTGGAGAAATGTCTATTTAGGTCTTCTGCCCATTTTTGGAGTGGGTTGTTTGTTTTTTTGTTATTGAGCTGCATGAGCTACTTGTAAATTTTGGAGATTAATCCTTTGTCAGTTGCTTCATTTGCAAATATCTTCTCCTATTCTGAGGGTTGTCTTTTTGTCTTGTTTATGGTTTCCTTTGCTGTGCAAAAGCTTTGAAGTTTCATTCGGTCCCATTTGTTTATTTTTGTTTTTATTTCCATTTGTCTAGGAGATGGGTCAAAAAGGATCTTGCTGTGATTTATGCCATAGAGTGTTTTGCTTATGTTTTCCTCTAAGAGTCTGAGAGTGTCTGGCCTTACATTTAGGTCTTTAATCCATTTTGAGTTTATTTTTGCGTATAGTGTTAGGGAACGTTCTAATTTCATTCTTTTACGTGTAGCTGTCCAGTTTCCCCAGCACCACTTATTGAAGAGGCTGTCTTCACTGTATATCCTTGCCTCCTTTATCAAAGGTAAGGTGACCATATGTGTGTGGGTTTATCTCTCGGCTTTCTATCCTGTTCCATTGATCTATATTTCTGTTTCTGTGCCAGTACCATACTGTCTTGATTACTGTGGCTTGGTAGTATAGCCTGATTCCTCCAGCTCTGTTTTTCTTTCTCAAGATTGCTTTGGCTATTCAGGGTCTTTTGTGTTTCCATACAAATTGTGAAATTTTTTGCTCTAGTTCTGTGAAAAATGCCAGTGGTAGTCTGATAGGGATTGCATTGAATCTGTAGATTGCTTTGGGTAGTAGAGTCATTTTCACAATGTTGATTCTTCCAGTCCAAGAACATGGTATATCTCTCCATCTATTTGTATCATCTTTAATTTCTTTCATCGGTGTCTTATAATTTTCTGCATACAGGTCTTTTGTCACTTTAGGTAGGTTTATTCCTAGATATTTTATTCTTTTTGTTGCAATGGTAAATGGGAGTGTTTTCTTAATTTCAATTTCAGACTTTTCATCATTAGTGTATAGGAATGCAAGAGATTTCTGTGCATTAATTTTGTATCCTGCTACTTTGCCAAATTCATTGATTAGATCTAGTAGTTTTCTGGTAGCATCTTTAGGATTCTCTATGTATAGTATCATGTCATCTGCAAACAGTGACAGCTTTACTTCTTCTTTTCTAATTTGGATTTCTTTTATTTCTTTTTCTTCTCTGACTGCTGTGGCTAAGACCTCCAAAACTATGTTGAATAATAGTGGTGAGAGTGGGCAACCTTGTCTTGTTCCTGATCTTAGTGGAAATGCTTTCAGTTTTTTACCATTGAGGACGATGTTGGCTGTGGGCTTGTCATATATGGCCTTTATGGTGAGGAAAATTCCCTCTATGCCTACTTTCTGCAGGGTTTTTTATCATAAATCAGTGTTTAATTTTGTCCCAAGCTTTCTCTGCAGCTATTGAGATGATCATATGGTTTTGCTCTTTCAATTTGTTAATATGGTGTATCAAGTTGATTGATTTGCGTATATTGAAGAAGCCTTGCATTCCTGGAATAAACCCCACTTGATCATAGTGTATGATCCTTTTGATGTGGTGTTGAATTCTGTTTGCTAGTATTTTGTTGAGGATTTTTGCATCTATGTTCATCAGTGATATTGGCCTATAGTTTTCTTTCTTTGTGACATCTTTGTCTGGTTTTGGTATCACAGTGATGGTAGCCTCATAGAATGAGTTTGGGAGTGTTCCTTCCTCTACAGTTTTTTGGAAGAGTTTGTGAAGGATAGGTGTTAGCTCTTCTCTAAATGTTTGATAGAATTTGCCTGTGAAACCATCTGGTCCTGGACTTTTGTTTGTTGGAAGATTTTTAATCGCATTTTCAATTTCAGTGCTTATGATTGGTGTGTTCACATTTTCTATTGCTTCCTGGTTCAGTCTTGAAATGTAGTACATTTCTAAGAATTTGTCCATTTCTTCCAGGTTGTCCATTTTATTGGCATATAGTTGCTTGTAGTAATCTCTCATGATCCTTGTATTTCTGCAGTGTCAGTTGTTACTTCTCCTTTTTCATTTCTAATTCTATTGTTTTGAGTCTTCTCCCTTTTTGTTTTTTTTTTTGATAAGTCTGGGTAATGGTGTATCAACTTTGTTTATCTTCTCAAAGAACCAGCTTTTAGTTTTATTCATCTTTGCTATTGTTTCCTTCATTTCTTTTTTATTTATTTCTTATCTGTTCTTTATGATTTCTTTCCTTCACTAGCTTGGGTTTTTTTTTTTTTTTTCTTCTTTCTTTAATTGCGTTAGGTGTAAGGTTAGGTTGTTTATTTGAGATGTTTCTTGTTTCTTAAGGTAGGATTGTATTGCTATAAACTTCCCTCTTAGAACTGCTTTTGCAGCATCCCATAGGTTTTGGGTCACTGTGCTTTCATTGTTATTTGTTTCTAGGTATTTTTTGATTTCCTCTTTTATTTCTTCAGTGATCTCTTGGTTATTAAGTAGTGTGTTGTTTAGCCTCCATGTGTTTGTGTTTCTTACAGATCTTTTCCTGTAATTGATATCTAGTCTCATAGTGTTGTGGTTGGAAAAGATACTTGATACGATTTCAATTTTCTTAAATTTACCAAGGCTTGATTTGTGACACAAGATATGATCTATCCTGGAGAATGTTCCATGAGCACTTGAGAAGAAAGTGTAATCTCTTGTTTTTGGATGGAATGTCCTATAAATATCAATTAAGTCCTTCTTGTTTAATGTATCATTAAACAAGATGTATTTGTGGGGAGGAAGGTGATCTCCGCATCTTACTCTTCCGCCATCTTGAAGCTCCTCCTCTACTAGATTTTGAGTGTCACTCACTTTTCTGTTGTTTCAGATTCTTGATTACCAGCCAGAAGTCATGTGACCTCAGTGATTCATACCCTTGAATGCTTGGACTCTGCTGTCGAACCCCTGGGGATGGGTGTGTGAGTGACTCACTCTTGTGGGGAGTTCTCTGAAATGAATCCTGTCTACTTTGTCTGAATACCATTGGGCTTTGACAAATCTAGAGGCCCTCACTGGTGGTTCTGGAGTTCCTGTGCATACTCAGTTCTCCTCTTCATATTTAATATTTAGAGTAGCTAACATTTTAAATAGCTGTGCCACTGACCATGTGCTAAATATTTCATATGAATTTTCTTATTTCATCTTTATGACAATCTTGTTACATAGTTTTAGAGTAATTCTCATTTTTGAGATAAGGAAACTGAGGCAAAGACAGGTTATATGGTAAGTGTCCAGGTCCGTAATGTTCTTAAGTGACAGAGTTAAGGCATGGATCTGATCGGTCTGATTACAATGCCCATGCTCTAAACTCCCCTGCTGTAAATGCCTGGAAGAGAATTTTTGCCACCTGTAGACTTGGCACTTCTGGACAGTCAGCCCATTTGGGGGGATATTTGATTCTTCACACAGAACCCCTCATTCTTTCTGGTTGATTGCAAAAGTCAAGTTAAACATCCCCAGATTCAGCTGTATCAAATCCACAGCTTAAAGCTTTCCATGAAAAGAGCACTTCATTGTAAAAATGTAAGTGGGGAGAAAACTGGCTTTCTTATCAATGTTCAAGTTTCTTACACCTAATCTAAAATTATACACTTTACGGTACCTCTTCACACTCTCTCCCACTGCTCTTGGCTTTATGATGGAATAATGCTTTAATTTACTCCTCATATAATCTCCTTGCACCACTGTTTTCTGCAATTTATACCACACGCTGTCCACTTTCTTGTATTATTTTATTCAGTAAAGCACTTTGGATACCAGTTTATATGAAAGATGTTATTTGAAATGAAGTTGTTTGCAAGCTACATTATTATAATTTCCTTCTTGCTTTGGTCCTACTTCATCTTACATTGTTGCCTGTTGTTTGATGCAGTGCTGAAATTTAAATGAAGAGAATGTTTGGAATTGATGCACACGCATTACTTATTTAATCTGTGGCCAGAGCAATCCACTACCCAGTTCTCAGTTTTCAATATCTTCCAAGACCTGCCCTGACATCCATCTTACTTGTTTCATGGAGAAAATATGCACTATGTACTTTGTTACAAATTAAGTATAAATGAGCAAGTTGTTTTGGTTTTGAGGCAATGTGTCACAAGAGACAACTTAGTAACAACACACAATTATGGGTAGTAGAAAACTTCCTCAGATCTCACTTATTCAGGGACTAATTGTTTCTGTTCGTTTTCCATTCTATTATTTTTCCTTTTATTCATTCCAATGATTTACTTTAGTACTTTTAGAAGTTAAACAAAGAGGAAGAAAAATTTGAATGGGTCACTTGAATGACTTTCTGGCAGATCTTGATAAAGATTCAACAAAACAGAAGAAAAGATTACTTTGAAGACAAAGGTGAAGCTAGTGGCTGAAATCTACATGTTCTCTGTATTTGTGATTCTCTGGATTTGAATATACATCTTCATCATATTTCAGGTATTGACTGAATGTTGCCTAACTTAATTTTGCTAGAAGGAATATATTGATACTGAGTAATAATAAAGATGACAGTAATATTATTATTATTATCATTTACAAGAAAACACATTCTCTTTTTGGTAGAGAAGAAATATGCTAATAATGTAGACAGCACATAAGATAGTTCTGGGTTACTATTCTGTCCCCTTGCTTTAAACTCTGTTTCACTCATCCTGTGGCTTAAGGCTTACGGTCACCTCCCCACTCTGACTCTCAAAGGCACTTTGTGGTGCCTTTCTGGCAGTGGATATTTATATATTATGCTCCAAACCAGAGCATGAACTTTGAGGGTAGAGAAAGGTTTTTGTTCATCTTTTATTCATCCCACCACATGTAGAAAGGAGGTGTCAGGAAGTACTTTAATAACTAGATTTTAATTTCTTTTTTATTCTAAATATTATACAATTTACCAGTAAAATACTGTTGATATGTAAATAACAACAGATTCTCCCAGGCAGTCTTTGAAGGGAGAGAAGATAGAACTGGAAGAGATCTTAGAGAGCAATCAACCCAATCCCAGATTTCACAGCTTGGAGATCTTGAGTGGATCTAACATTTATGGTCAGCATGCTCCTGGGTAGACCATTTATCAACTTTGAATTTAAATTTACTCTATCTTGAAAAATGGAAATATTTACTTTACACAGTTGCTGTGAACATTAAGTGAGATGATGGAGACAAAAGTGCATTGGAAAATGTTATTCTATCTACATTAGATCAGGAGACTGGTGTTTAGAGAAGTTAAGGGACTACTTCACAGTATTTTTTACAGTTGGTGGCAGAGTCAGGTTTCCTTAGGTGGTGTAGTGTTATTAAGTAAGAACTGAATTTGGTGTCAGAAGGAAGGTACATTTCAAGCAGATCACAGTGCTACTTGGAATATACCCAGAATATCCTTGCCACTTTGATTAGTCCTAATTAGAAATATAACAATTAAATTGAGAGTTTTGAAAAAGAAAACTGACTTCAAGATACTGTCACTCCTCAGCTGAGCTTGTTGGTGAAATGTAGAATGGGGATGATAAGAGCAGTTCTACCTACCTTATAAAGAGCTTTGTGTCTATCAAAGGGGATAATGCATGTGAAAGTATTTTGGTAAAGAGTAAGGAGCTATGTAAATGTCATTATTATGGTCTCCTGCTTCCTCTGTGTAACTTTTTATTGTATTTCTCACATCAGGAAGAAGAAAAATAATTCTCGTGCAAATTTTAGATTAAGTCAATGGAATAGTATAACATTTTTGGGGGAAATAACATTGATTGATTTTTTTTCAGCATGATAAGCCCATTAAACCCTCCTTTCATGATACCCATTCCATTTTTCAAAAATTCTCTATCTTATTTTCTTATTTTTCTCCCAAAGACCATTACTGCATATTTGTTATTAGTTTTTGATCCTGCCCTGTGTCTCCTACTATTAATCATCTTGCTTCTTTATTTCTTTTCATTAATTTTTTACCATATACCCTTTTTTTTTTCCTACTACCTGAGTAACTCTCTCCCTCCTTCTACACCCACCAAACTTATGGAGTCTTACAAATAAGGGCTCTGAATTAAGGCAATATTCTTTTCAGGAATTCTTCAGTTTCCCTTTTGGGAAATGGTTGAGATTCTGACATTGTGTTTCTCTTTAAGAGAATTACTATAAAAGAAAACCATCCTGAATCATAACTCTTACCACTCCCCAATTTATGGAGCTCTCTCTGCATAAGAAAAGAATCCATACAGAAAGAATAGCAAATAAACACCTAATAAACGAAATTCAGCTCACATTAAAATACTAGAATACCAGATGGTGGAGTTTAAGTATTATTCAACTACTGTTTATCCTACCCAGTGCTCATTTTAAATTCAACATTTCTGAGAATTATTCATGGAGCCACAGTTGCATCTCATGCAGATAACAAGCTTAGTTTGCAGTGAATTACCAGAATGCACCCATAATTTCCATACTTCCTTGGTTATTGTTAATTTGGGTTGCAACTATTAGTTAAAGTTGAGAGGCTTTTGAAAGCAAATTGACATCAAGCTATCATGGACAATAATTTGTTCAGCAATCTGCAGGGAGGGCAAATCATTAAATTTTACAGGGTGGAGGAACTCACCAAAGAATGTGATGTTCCATCTGCCAAAGCTGAAAAACACAACTGTTTGATGAGTGTGTTTTTTCCTCTGTAGCAGCCTGCCCACTGAGCAGGCAATTATTCTTGCTTTTATCTAATGGCTGTGGCATAACTTTTAAGTGAATGTAAAATGAAACTTCATCTTCCAACACCTCTCCATGTGAATGGAAAAAAGATCAACCGAGCTGTCTCTGACACAGCATAGTTCCCTATGTAAAGTCACAGGGCCCTTTGAGTTGATCGCTAGGACACACATTATGGAAAATGTAGATTACTGAGCTCCTCCCAACTCCGGTTCCTACCATACATTTGTATTTTATTCACATTGTGTTAGGAAAAATGACAAGCTGTCCTGCACTGAGTCATTAAAAAAATATTAGGAGAACTTTTAAAAGAACAACATCCATTCTAATGCTAAAAGCTAATGCTTTGACACCTTAAAGAGTTTTTACCCGATGTTTGAAATTAATCTTTGAACAAAAAAAAGTTAAATTCAATATGATACATCCCCAATGCCTGAAAAAGATTTTACATGGAAAAACAGGCCTTAAAAATCTTCTGATTTTATTGTTGAGTTTTCTAAATTTTGAGATCAACAAAAGCTAAGAAAGAGGACTTTGCTTACAATCATCCTACAAGACATCATTACTGCTCTCTATTGTTGAGCGCTCTGTATGTGCCTGAATTCTGTTCTCGGAGCTTCGCATCCATGATTTCATTTAATTCCTACAATGACTCTACAAGGGATTCCCATTTCACAGAGGAGGAAACAGCCTCAGAGAGGTTAGTAAGTATTCAGCTAAAATTCCAACTTGACATGGTCTGTCTACAGGGCTCCTGTTTTTTCTATTGTGACATACTTCCTTGAGCAAAGTAGATGTGAAATTATATATGGAAGTTAATATTTACATTTTAAAAGTGACATCACAGAGAGGAAAGCACAATTTATTTTTCAAAACACCTACAGAATGTTTACCTTGGGTGCTTCTTTACACCCAGCCCCATTCTTTGAATAGCTCCTAAATTCATGCAGTTCTCTCTAAGCTTAAAGTTCTTCATTTGTAAGGGGAATAATGATAGCACCTACATCATGTTGTGAGATAGTTCTCCATGAGTATCCTACATTTCTACATGTCCTGCAAGTACAGGCACAGAATGCCTTTGTTCTGGACTAACTGTTCAAGGATGTCTGTACAGTAAATACCCTTGAAAAACAGTGATAGTGTCTCCCTCTGGAGCAAAAAGTAGCATGCTTACTGCCTATTTTAAAAGATTCAGGTTCCCTAAATTCAGGGCTCCTCTTCCATAATGTAACCCACTTTGTATTCTTCATGTTGTCCTATGGGAACTGGGGCTTTGAGAACTGGCCCAAAAAAATGCTGATACTCTGGTTTTTGTTATTTCTGTGGGTAATAAAGTCCTTTGTCTCTGACCCAAGAGTCTCATGTCTTCTGCCACCATCTACAAAAGTATGGTAGGCTATTTTGTTAACTTCCAAATAGGGTAGAAATCTCAAACCCTTCATAATTTTTGACATCTCATAAAGCTGTGACAATTAAATGAGATAATCCATGTAGCTGGATTAGTGACTGGCGCATAAAAAGTACTAAATATATATTGGCTATTGATGTTATTATTGAATCAGAAAAAACAATACATCATTGTTTCATTAAAAATATAGGTACTTCGGAATTTTACATGAATTAACTTCAAATTGCTTTTTTCTTGGTATGATAAACTATCTAATAGTAATATTCCTTTGTACATATGCTATAAATAATGTAGTTGGGACTCCTGGAGGGTCAAGTCAGTTCTATAAATACAGGATTCATGAGTTTTTTTGTATCTTATGGCTAGAGAAGTTGGTATAGAAATGATTTGTAAGGCATATTTTATAATGTAACTTGAATATAGATTTTGAAATGTTATAATTGAATGTTGAAGGAAAATTAATAAAACAATCTTACAACAAGTGGCATTCAATAGTCTGCTAAAGTTTAATGACTTAGAAACCCCAAAGCCCATGACTGTTTATGAATTTCATCTAAGGAACACTGGAAGTATGATTTTTATTCCATCTGTGAACCATATAATTTACTGACATGAAAATGAGTTAAGATATACAAATGATAATGCAGCTTTGAAAACTATGGAATCCGCCTGGAATTTCTTCTGTTTCTCTTCACATTTTATCTCTTTATTTTAGCTCTGCCCTTGAATTATTGAAAAGAGAAGGTTTTTTGGTACTAATGGCAAATCATTTGATCCTTTATGCCTTTTTGAGGGTGCTTTTGTTTCATATGCTCTGCCTTTAGCATTTCTAAGATTCTCTAGTTTAGGATAATCATAACAGCCACCAATGTCTTCTGGCTTTTGGTGTCACTAGTAGAGTTCTCCTATGTATGGATTACATTTGCCTTTCCTTCAAAAGTGAGTTGCCTAGTGGGTGAAATTTAAGGAGAAATAGGACATTTGAATAATTTCAAAGTATCTCTTATTATATGTAAATAAATTCTTATTAATTACAAAGGGAAAAATAGTAGATTCGTGGTGGGGAAATTAGGCAGACACAGCCTTAACCAAGATTAACCTCAGGATTAACCTTAGCCAACCAAGACATATCCACAGGTACCCCCTTATATGGTACAGTGATGATGGGCACTTCTGTGATATTCTTTCTAACAAGGCATAATCTCAGTCTAAGCATGAGAAAACATTAAACAAACCCAGACTGAGGAACAGTCTACAAAGTATCTGACCAGTACTCTTCAAAAGCCTAAAGTTAATGAAAGACAACAAAAGACTAAGGAAGTGTCAAAGATTGGAGCAGACTAAGTATACATGACAAACCAAATACAATCTTGAATTAGACTCTGGGACATAGAAAAAAAGGACATTAGTAGAAAAAACTTGTGTAATCTGAACAGTGTCTCTTGTTTAATAGCATTGTACCGATGGTAATTTCTTAGTTTAGAGATCAATACTCTCTATCTCTTTGGTTAAGTAAGGTTAATGGAAACTGAATGAAGTGGACACGGAACTCTGTACTATTTTCAACTCTTCTCTAAGCCTAAAATTACCTTAAAATAAAAAGATTTTTAAAAAGTGAGTTATTTATTAATCATTGCAATAAACTCTGGTTTTATTTTCCATGCTAGGAAAGAAAGTTAAAAGGTGAATGAATACAACAGATTAATCTTCATAATTATGTAACATCATGGAGATGCAGAATAAAGTGAGGTCATTTATGAAAGACATTCATTAAATGGCATCCACTTTGCTTTGATCACTTTTAACGTGTAGGTGGGTCGATAGGCATAGTCTGTCTCCCGAAATAGGTAAGACCTCCTACCTTTTATTTTTCCACTGTCTAGTTCATATTTTTATACATACTAGATGTTCACTGGAGGTTTGTTTTGATTGTTGAGGATGATAACCAAGTGCTCTCTGCTGGCTCAGATCTCAAGTACTCTTTTATCTGGGTGCTGAATATCTGCTCTATAGACTCTCAAGTTGCATATTCAACATAAGTTCTGAGCTACCAATTTTTCTATAAAACTTAGGAAAAAATACTTTTTCTTTTACTTCTAATTCACAATTTCTCTCAGCATTACCAGAACATATACTCAAAGAAGATCGTATAACACGTTTTCTTTAACTAGTGACAAGAAAAATGTTTTATTTCCACTACTCAATTATGTTGAGTGTTCATGTCAATGAATTAAGGGTTGAAAGGGATGGGTGAAGGTTTATGCTTATAGTGATATTTTTGGGAGGCTGAAGAAAGATGCAAATTATACTGATGTTCATACAAAGGAACTCTTATTCTGTCACCATCTCCTCCTTCATGTATATTTTTTCCTTGAAACCCCAACAGGTTTTCATCATTCTCATCAGAAGATCATGTTTTGTCCATGTCACTACAACAGAGATGGACAAAAACATGTGGTCCCTGACTTCAGGATCCTGTAGAACTGAGACTTTTAGGTGTCGCATTAGAAAATTCAGCCTCCTTTTCTGAGACTATAATCTTAAAATACATCCTTTATCAAACTGTCACTGATCTAAAATTTCACCATTAAAATTTCATCCCATGGTTGCTTCCTATTCAAATGCAACCAAAACTAAAAATTATATTATTACATATATATTAAAAGTATATTATTATATTATTAAATCCCTGCTAAAATGATATCTGGTTGAAAGTCAGTTTGAATATGAAGAGCTCAGAAAAGAGGGAACACCAGGAAAGAAATAGGAAATAGGGAGGGTATGTTAAATATGTTTTTAGAATTAATAAGACCCCAGGTTATATTCTGGCTTTTATATTTACTAATTGGTTAACTTTGGATATATTGTTTCCCCTCTTTTAGCTCATTTCCTTCATTTGTTAAAGTGGAAATAGTTAGCTCACCTCCCTGGAAGTTATCAGATTTAAATGAGCTAAGAAATGTGAAAACACCTAGCATGGCACTTGAACAGGAATAGGTACTGAAGAGTCTCCGGTTTGTCTTTTTTTTTTTTTTTTTAACTGAATACAAACTTTGTCCTCTTCACAGTTTTGACTGTGAGACCAAATTTAATTCATAGACATCAACACTATCCACAGAGGTTTAAAGACAGTATGGGAGACATCCTTGAAGCCCATCTCTTTGCGTGTTTGCGCCTTGGAGACTGAGCTCTGGATGTGCAGCCTGCCATTGCTCTGCCTGTGCAGAAGGCATGAAAACAGCTGCTCTCTCCTTTCCACCAAGGTGTGACCCTGATTTCTTCCAATAGTACCCTAGGCTGGCTTGACCTGGGAGACAGTCATGTTGGATGAAGGGGAGAAGTTACCAGCGATAGAAGTCGCTGTGCAACCCAACCGTGAGGGGGAGCCCCAGGTGAGTTATTAATGATGCCCTCAATTGGAGAGGCCAGGCAAGGTGAAACTCCAAGGCATTTCAGAGGCTGGACAGATTTATGAGGAGCAGAGCCCTATTTCCATTGAATCTGAGGGAGATAATTGGCCTTTTACATGGAACTGATACAGGTCATCTGTAATAGCTGTGTACGACTTCTAACCACCTCTCCCCTGTCCTAGAAAGGTGTAACTCAAGCTTCTGTTTGTCGTGCCTCAGTGCAAACACTGTGAATACCCATCTCTATGTTGAGAACAATCTTTGAATAGCAGCACTTTTAGACAGCAGTTGAAGGAAGCTTTTCTTGGAAGCTACTTTTAGAATCCAACAGGGCTCTTTTTTAGTAAAGGAGAACTTTAAACAACAACAAAAGTAATGCTTATTTTTCCCTGAGGGTTTTCATTGAGGTCTACTTTATTCATCTATGTTTATACATTTACTTTAATTTTGTCTCATTAGTGTCTAAAATAACACTAACCAGCATGAACTTCTGTCATCATCTGTATGTTCTATTCTTTGGGTATTTCTTTTAATGTGTATCACCTCTGAATAATCTGAAAAAATAACCATCAATTTGAAGAAGCCATCAGAGAAAACAGGTAAACCCCACGTATCTGTCATTTGTCTTTTGTGATAGTCATTCTCTATACTCATGAATGAGGATATATCTGTTCTTCAGAGCCTGTTGGCAATATACCCAATCAGTGTTATTACTTCATAGTCATATTATTTTGACTCAAACAGTGTCACACAGTTTGATGACTGATCTTATTTACTGCGTACTAATACAAAATTACTTTTTCTTTACGTTTTGGAGAATATAAAAGATGAATTTTTAGGAAGTGGTCTCCAAGCTCAAAGAGTTTATAATCTATGGGTGGCCGTATGATACCTAGTGAGGAATTTATTTTCAAAAATCAGGTTTTGTCAGTTTTGAGGGTATTCAAAAATATGAAATATGGACTGCTGGTGAAAGTGTCAGTTGGAGAGAAGTTTGGTAGTAAAAAGAGTTTTTAAAAATATATATTCTCTTTTATTATGGAAATTCTACCTCTAGAAATTAAGATAACTTCTAGGAATTGAAATTCTACCTCCATTGAAATAAATAAATGTACACAAAAATTCATGTACAAGATTATTCATTACAGTGTTATTTACAAAAACAAACTATAGAAAATATTAGGTAAATCTGGCAATAAATTGCTGTACATCTGTTGAACACTATGAAGCCATTAAAATGATAGTGACAATAATATTTAATGACAAGGGGAAATATTTACAAAATATTAATTGAAAAAAATCAGGTTACAAAACATGCAGAGTATTTCCAAATTTGTAAAATGTATACATGCACATTAGATAGATTAAAAAAAAAACGGAGTATATACCCAAACTTTTATGATTATTTTTAAGTGGTGGGATTAACATTGATCCTGCATGTGTTTCTCTATTTTTCAAAGTTTTCAGTAAAAATTCTGTCTGTTTGTAGTTCAAAAAATAGTCACAAAAATTTTTAAAGTGTTTTGGCTTTTGAAGGTGATTACAACAGAGAAATTGTAAAAGTGTTTTGGCCATGTTTGGGTTATTATGTAAAAAGCTCCATGTGATGATTACTTGGAACTATCTCTATATCTTATTAGTTTCCAAACAGGTTATTCTATAAAAATGTATTTCACATATTTGTTTAAATATAGGGAACATTTTCCCAAAGAAAACAGCAATCCAAATAATCTGTAAAGAAGCATCTGGGTGCTTACTCTCTAGAAATCTCTCTGCTACAAGCTCTGAAGAGTACAAAATGAATGAGAAACAGCTGGGCTGTCAGGCCTTGCAGAGCTTAGCTGACTTGTCCAAGGTCACCCATCTATGTAGAGGCAGAGTCTAGAATTAACAAATGAGACATGTCTGGAGGCCAAGAATCCTTAAGTTCTATTGATGACTCTTGTTCTGTGTCATGTGCCTCCACTCACCATGTGGTCTTTGACCTTCTCTCTTCCCAGTGTGACCAGTCTGGAGACACATGAAGATGCACTGACCATCACCAGCCCAGATCTCTTTCCCTTGTATGTACTGTTCACTGAGGCCCATCACTGCCTCCACCCTTGCCTCGTCCTCCTTACCTTTTAGTTTTCATTTTTATTAAGGTTAATCATATACAATATCTAAAGATTCCAATAGTTGACAAGATTTGCTATGAAACACAGCATTGCTCCAATCCTTCTCAACTTTTGCCCTTCCCAGAATTAATCACTTTCATCTCTTTCACCTCATTATGTTGTCATTTAGCTTCATGACTCTAAGTAGCATTCTTGTTACTTCTTGATTTTTCAGTTTCTGGCATTGTTAGTTGACTTCCCATTATAAAGTTGAGACTTGCATCTCTCTTTCCCTCTCTCCCTCCTTCTCTCTCCACACATGCATAGTGTTCTCATTCCCTTTTCTTCTAGTAGATTTATATTGTAATTTTGGTTAAATTAATATTGCATATTAATACATTATCATGTGATGTAAATTCTATTTTTAGCTGAGACATGTAGTAAACTATGAGCACTATTCCTTTCCTGTACAACTTTGTGTTTTCCCTAGAGTTAAAATTGTTTTCATTTGCTTCATTTTTAATCTGTTTAATCATTATTCAACCTCTCACTCTTCAACAATTGTCTAAATTTTCTCTCAAGAGTCTTCCTGAAAACACTTCTATTGAGTTTTCATTTTTAGCTATTTTTCATTTGTAAAAGCTCTTCTTTGTAATCTATTTCTTTAGTATCCTGTTCATGTTTTGGTTGCATGATTTCTCATCTCTCTGTAGATACTAATGCTGTTTTGTATTTATTTTCAAGTTTTCTTATTTTTGCATAGTCTCTGTTGTCTGCAAGTTGCTTTAAATTTATTTGTTTTGGTCTCTTGCATTTCAAATTATATGCTGGCTTCCAATGTCTGATAACCCTTAAGTGTCTTCTCATATTTTATAGTATTGTTGTCTTCTCCTATGTCTTAATATTTTATATATAATTATATATATATATATGTATACATATATATATACATATATATATATAGAGAGAGAGAGAGAGAGAGGTTTTTTTTTAACTTTCTTTTTTTGGCTGCACTGCGCAACATGTGGGATCTTAGTTCCCTGACCAGGGATCGAACCTGCACCCCCTGCATTGGAAGCACAGAGTCTTAACCACTGGACCACCAGGGAAGTTCCTATATATGTGTAAATATTATTGTCTTCTCACATTTGACATATACTGTCTTTTCGTATTTTGTAGTATTTTTAATAGCTCACTGGCCCCTCTGAATGCATTAGCAGGCCTTATAGATTGTGAATTTCATTTAGAGTGATGAGGTTGGGCTATTTACTCAGGAAAGTTCAGATGTTAGCATCTTTAGAACTTCCTCTTGAGTTGGTATTATTTTTCAGAGACATTTAATCTCTTCCCTGGATGATGAAGGCCTGGCTACCAGCATATGGAGAGCTGAGTGGGAGAAAATGGCTAATTTACATAATTCTTCAATTTTCAATACAGTACTTATACCTTCAATTTTGTCTTTTTTCTTCCAGATCAGAGACCCTCTGTCTTACACACTTCAGAAAATGAACCTCCAGTCCTCAGTGAATATAACTGAGGTCGATTTAGAAATCTTATAAAAGATCAGAACTTGTCCAACAGAATTTGTCCAAGCATGTCTGTCTATAGACTTGTCACATTTTGGGGAAAAGTGTGGTTTAGAATTCCTAAGACCAAATAATAGTGTAATAAAAATAACATAAAAATATGGAGCATCAAATATACACATCAATTGTAATGGCTTATATTCCAAACATATATGTGTGAGCAGCCAACTTCACATTAGATGGAAATGATGATGGGTATTGAAGCCCTGGCTTTCTCAATTCTTGACCCTGAACATCCCATCCTTTCACGAGAAGGTGGCCCAGTGTGACACGTCACTCAAGAGTAGAACATGTTGATGAAATAATATAAAATGGTCTGCGTGTGCAATGTGCTCCTGCCCATGTCACTTTAGGTAAATGGGAATGCCTTTTCAGACTACATATCTGAGATGAAGGTGAACTTTAAGTGTAAAAGTAAACATTTGTTTTGGACACTAAAATAAAATTTAATCCATGGCATTTTTCTATAGTGGCCAAGTCCCTAAAGCATTCTGTTCAACAGAACCTACCTTTCCTAGGGTCTTATTTGTAAAGACATCAAAGAGTTGAGGAAAAAACATTTCTTTTCAACCAGAGTAATGGGACTTCTTTCCTGTTTTGAAAGATCTTAATTTTCACTTGAATTTGAATATTGTTTCCCTTCTGATGATATCTGACATTCAAACAGGTCTTCTTAATAAAATTTAGGCCACCTTCCTTTTGACTAATTGGGCATGATTAGCTCCATCAATCAGGCTTTCTAACATTTTTCCCCATAAATTAAGCTTTGGAGCTTTGAAAAATATGAAACAATCAAATTACTGTTCTTTGATAGATACAGTGTGTTATGCTGCAGTTTGGTTTATAATGGAAGCTCATTACCATATTCATTACTGTGAATTATGGGAGTTTCCTGGCTGGCCCTCATTAGCCATCTGGCTTTAAACATTGATTTGTGGTTACATATGTTATTTTTAGAAAAGAGCACCTGAACTTCTACTGAAAACATTTGTTTCATCTTGTTCTACATACTTTTAAAGGCCATGAGTCTCGCTGTTGCAAAAATCTTGTACATTCTGGTGTGTCTTCATCTTTGACTTATATTCAGGTATTATTTATCCAAATAACATGCTAGCCATGTCATCAAGTCTTGATCCTATAAGCTGCTTTTACTCAAGAAATTTCCTAGGAAGTGTGATAGGAAAATATACTAGGTGGAAGACGAATCTAATCCTATAGATTTTCATTCCATTGTAGTGGAAAATTTTATATATTTGAAAGTATATAAGGACTTTGATGTTGGAGTATTTTAAACAAGAGGATACTAAAAACATTCATTCATTAATTTAGTCATCAAATATCTACTAAGCACTTTTTAGGGAACAGAGACTATTCAAGGAGATGCTGGGGATGGAACCGTGAACAGCAAGGCTCCTACCACATATAGTTGGATAACAAACAAAGGAAAGGACCAATAATAAAGAAAAGAGTATGAAGGAGATAAATTGGACTTCATAATAGAGAGAAAGTTAGGGAAGAAAGGCTACTTTTGAAAAAGTAGAAAAAGTCTCCCTGAGGATGATATGAGGATTACCATGTGAACAACCAGTAGAAGAAACTTCTTGGCAGAATATGCAGTGAATTCAAAAGACATCAGTCCATAAAGAGCTGGATGTGTCATGAGACAGAAAAGAGGCCTCTGAGTCTAGAGCACAGGTAATGCAAACAGACTGTGATAGGAGATGAGCTTAGAAGTGCTGGCAGGAACCAGATCCTACAGGGTCATGGTAAGGAGCCTGGATTTAATTTTCATTGTGACTTACACAAACATTATGGCTATGATGTAGAAAAATGACTCTAGGAAGGCAAGAGTTGAAAGATGGCAACCACTTAGAAGGCAACTGTAATAGCCAAAGTGACAGATAATGATGATCTAGACTAGGGCAATAACATAGAGATGGAAAGGAATAGAGAGGTGTGTAGTTTTGGAGATGGAACCAACATGACATATTGATGCACTGCATGTGAATAATCGGGAGCAAGGATGACTTCTGGAATTTTGGATTGAACAAATGCATGGATAGAGGTACCATTTACTGAGATAGAGAATTCTGACAGAGGAGCAGAGTGGTGCACCAGGAGTTCATTTGTTGACAAAAATAAATTTAAGTTGTCTTTTAGACTTCAAGATGTTAAATAACAAATAGGAAGTTGTATATGCATCTTGAGGGATATAAATGAGTCAAGATAGACCAAGATCACCCTGGGGAAGAATATAGACCAAGAGAAGAAGGCCCAGAACAAGTACTTCCTTCCAGGAAGGAAAACAGAAACCATAATAGTTAGAATGATAGGCAACTGGTTATGCAGAAGTCAGAAGGTTGAAAGAGCAAAAGGAGGATGCTGAGGTGCCCAGAGGTGAATGACAGGAGGAAGGAGCTCCCACTCTCAGGCCTGGAGAACATAGGAAAGAGGCCGTTAACCAAAATCTATGAGCGAGGAGTATGGGACTTACAGAGCTAGTGCTTGGGCCTCTGGGAGGACACTCCATGCAGCTGGTGCTTGAACTTTTGAAGAGGGGCATGTCCAAGTAGATTCTCCCAGGTCTCAGGAGTAGCACAGTTGGTAAGAGATGGCAGTGTGCCTCCTACTAGGGCTGCCAAGGGTCAGCAATTTGGTGAGATTGGAACTGTGAGTGTTGGAAAAAGGTGGAAGTTGCAGCCAACTGTGAGCTATTATTGAAGATTTTTGATGGGGAGTAGAAAAGAGAAAACAAGCTCCTCGACCCCTCCTTACTACATCCAATAATCCTCTGGTGATTCCCATTGGTAGAACCTAATAGAAAGCCAGATGGTAAGGGAGTCTTGGAGATGTAGTTTGATCAATCTAAGTTCACCAGTATAGAAGATGGGCTTGGAGCTGAGAAATGTCTTCTAAATATTCCTTGATTTTCGACGTGAGGTAACAGTCCTGCTTTCATAGCAGGTATGCAATTCTTCATACAAGAAATGAAGGCTATTAAGGAGGCGTTATACTGATGGCCCTACAAGGGTGAAGTAACATCTCCTTGCCTATTGAGTAGACCTAGGTCAGGCATAGTGTCTCATCTAGTTTGTCTCTCACGCTCAAACCAGAACATGAGTTTCCTTCCTGTTCCGTCCTTAGAAAAACCAGCCTAACATTTTCTTGGGTACTTTATAGAAACATTTTTTGCATATATGGGTATTTCCTTTTTTCACTCATTCATTCAACATTGAGTTGTTTTTGGTGCAGCTCTAAGTATTAAAGGCATAGGGATGAATATGACAACATTCCTGTCCTTATGGACCTTAAATTTTAACAAGTTGTACTGTGTGCAAAAGGGAAGGATTAGTAATTAACATATAACACAATTTTTTAAATGAGATGTTTTCAAGCAGTGCTAAGTCCTATGAAGAATATAAAACACGGTGATTCAATACAAGTGACAGGGTGAGGCACTCTAGCAATTATGGACTCCACTTCACCAACATATTAGTACTATCACACAGTTTCAATCAAAATAGGCTAATTCTTTCAAGAAGATATAGCTACTAGCAGCTAGAAGGTTGGTCTAAGGAGGAGGAATCTGCACTAAGGCTTGAAAGATGAGAAGAAAAGACAGTTATGTGAAAATTGGTAAAACATTCCAGACAGAAGGGCTAAGCAAGTACAAAGGCCCTAGGCTGAAATGAGCTGGGCAAACCTGGAAGACAGAAAGGCCAGTATGGCTGGAGGACAGTGAATGGGGGAAGATGGCAAAATATCTGCACTCTTTCGTATCTACTTTATCTCACTTAACAAAAAAATCTTGGAAATCAGCCCTTATCAGAACTTCCCTCTTCTTAATGCCTGCATGTATTCTATTGTACAGGCATTTAGTTTATTTAAGCATTTTGCTATCATCAGATCTTTAGATTGTCTGCATTCTTCTGTTCTTACAAACAGTGTTCAGTGCGGTAGCAAATACAGATGTCCCCAATTTACAATGTTTCAATTTTACCATGGCACGAAAGCAATATGTATGCATTCAGTAGAAACTGTACTTTGAATTTTGATCTTTTCCTGGGCTGGTGATATGCAGTAGAGTACTCTCTCATGATGCTGGGCAGTGTCATTGAGCCGTGGCTCCCAGTGAGCCACGAGATCATACGGGTAAACAACTGATACACTCACAACCATTCTGTAGCCATACAACCATACTCTTTTTCACTTTCAGTATAGTACTCGATAAACTACATGCGATATTCAGTACTTTATTATAAAATAGGCTTTGTGTTAGATGATTTTTCCCAACTGTAGGCTAATGTAAGTGTTCTGAGCACAGTTAAGGTAGGCTAGGCTAAGCTATGATGTTCAGTAGGTTAAGTGTATTAAATACATTTTCAACCTACAATATTTTCCGTTTATGATAGGTTTATTGGGAGGTAAGCTCCTCATAAGTCAAGGAAGACCTGTATCATTGTACATATGGTTTTGCATGTTAACATGATTACGTCTGTACAAAAAGTCCTAGAGACGTGTGTGCCTTATGAATTTTGCTCTGTTCATTTTAAATTTTGGTAGATATTTCCAAATAGACTTCCAAAGAAGTTTAGCAATTTCGATCCCCACCAACAATAGCGCTTTCACCCTCATCCATCCAATGAACCATAAAACATTTGGGTTTTACTAGATCTGCCAGATGAAAATGGTATATCATTATAGTTTTGTCTTATATTCTTTATCAGAGAGCTCTAGCTCATTTTCATGTGTTTAAAAACCATTTGCTTTTTGAGTGTACTTGAACTCTCAGCTCATGTTCTTTGCCCACTTACACTGGACTGCTAAGTTTATTTCTGTTATGAGTTCATTACTGGTTGTCTTCTCCAGCAAACCCACAGGGCGAGTGATTATGCTCACAAATGGGAAGAAGCAACGAAGATCCTCATCCTCCCTCACTGTGCGGTAAACTATTAGCTTTGCTACCAGTTTAGAAATTGTAGTGGTAATTTTGGTTTCTTCCCTGTACTCTGGGCTGGGAAGCTGAAAACAAAATATTTTTAGTTGGGGGAAACCAAGATTCAGTCTCTCTATTCTCCCTCGGCTGCTTCCAGGTCCTAAATATTCGGCACAGAACTGAGAAACATCTCCCTCTTGCGAGGTATTCAGAGAAAATCCACATGTGATCATTGGAGACTGCTTTCTAGTTCCATGTATTTCTTTTCCCTGACACAAACTGCAGAAGTTCTTGGTGGAAATTTGTTTCACACTTGTACTTGTGGCTGGATGAACATGTGAGAATGTTTCTATAACGCATTGTATGTGGTTATAGCCATGAGTAATAGAACATAGATATGTTTAATCAGGAGAACCAAGAAGAAGAATATAATATATTATAGTACCTGTCTCAAAATCCTCCTGCACTTCTCCCCTCCCCTCGCAATATTTAGTCCCCCATTCAAACACATATATACAATTTTATATATATATATATATTGGAATCTATGTTTGCCAGGATTTTAAAACAGTAATCAGAAAGCATTTTTCTTCAGGATTTTAAAACAGTAATCAGAAAGCATTTTTCTTCAAGATTAAATGAAGATGAAATCAAAACTTCAGAGTGCATAATTCTGGAGACCACGTAATCACACATATGGAATATTTTTCTGTAGCGAAGCCCCCTGCAATTGATGTCATTGTAAATAAGCAGAATAGTCTCAGGTTTACCTAAATCCATTCCCACTTTCCTAAACTACAGATCATATATGTCTATCATATAAATTCGTTCAGACTCTGAATGGTGTTGGAAAGAATCTTCATAAAAAGGTTAAAAAGTCATCTCCAGGAATTACAAAGGTTTTCTTGAGAAACGTTTTAAATAATCAAGGGTATCTGCAACAAGGCAGTCATCCCCTAAAAGGCAGAGGGATTACTGAGTGTTAATTATGATACAATTTACTCTTTCAAGTTCTCCATTTTACTTCTTGTCCATGTCTTACTTTTTTTTTTTTTTTTTTTTGCGGTACGCGGGCCTCTCACTGTTGCGGCCTCTCCCGTTGCAGAGCACAGGCTCCGGATGCGCAGGCTCAGCAGCCATGGCTCACGGGCCCAGTCGCTCCACGGCATGTGGGATCCTCCCGGACCGGGGCACGAACCCGTGTGCCCTGAATCGGCAGGCGGACTCTCAACCACTGCGCCACCAGGGAAGCCCCATGTCTTACTTTTAATTAATGTCTCTCTTTGAGCTAGGAGAGCAGTAATTTTCTTGGCTGTTTCTTCACTAACAGATTTTCTATTCTTTCCAGCTCTTGATAGGCAGCTTCTTTTTCTACTAAGAGAAGCTGAGAAAAAAAGCATACAGCATCAAACATAGGGATGCTAAGGTCTGAGATATTGTTAAAATATTGTTCAATCACAGAACTTCCCTGAGCCAGTGCTGAACAATAGTTTTCTGTTTCTCTCTGTCCCATGGCTATCATTCATTTATCATTCTTTTCATTCATTCCTCTGTTTGATCATTTGTTCATTGATTTATCTGTTCATGCAACATTTGTTGAGTATAATTTGACTTCCACGCACAGGGTTAGGTACTGAGACTCACAAAATTGAACAAGATTCAGCCTGTTAGGCATTTCATTTATAGGCGAGACATGGGGATGAATAAGTGTAACATAAGTGCTTTATTCCATTTGAACCTCAAACTGGCCCTGTCAGTTAGTGCTATTGTCTGAATGTTTGTGTCCCTCCAAAACTCAAATATGGAAATTCTAACCACAGAGAAGATGTGATTAGGAAGTTTGGCCTTTGGGAGGTAATTAGGTCATGAGGGTGGAGCCCTCGTAAATGAGATTAGTTGTTTTATAAAAGAGGCTCCAGAGAGCTCCTTAGCTCCTTCCTCCATGTGGTATTACAATGAGAAGTCTGAGATTTGGAAGAGGGCCCTCAGCTAAGCATGCTGGTATCGTGACCTTAGACAGTCAGTCTCCAGAACTGTAAGAAATAAATTTCTATGTTTATAAGCCACCCAGTCCATGGTATTTTCTTGTGACAGCCTTATTGAACTAAGACAGGCTAAGTAGGATGTATCTTGATATTTTCACTTTATAGGTAAAGAAATGGAGACCTCATTACAAGGAAAACTTTTTTTTTTTTTTTTTACTTTTAGATGATGGGATGTTCACTAAACTTACTTTGGCCATAATTCCATGATGTATGTAAGTCAAATAATTATGCTGTGTAACTTAAAACTTGTATGTCAATTATATCTCAATAAAACTAGAAGAAAAAAAAAAAGAAATGGAGACTTAAATGATGGTTAAGTAAATTATCCAGTGCCCTACAATTAGTAATTGTAGGACCAAGACACAAATTCAGTTCTATAATTCCAAATCCATGCTCTTCTCATTGCCATGCTACATGGTGCTAATGTCCTTCCTTGAGAAACTCCTGGAGACAGCATTGCTGATGTAACCACTTTACTAACCCTTGCCCATCTGTGCCATGAAGTATGTCCACAAGCAGACAAATTCACTAAATAAAATCATGTTTTATTCCTTTTATCTGTTGATAACAGAAAGACAAGCTTACACTATGCCCCAAAGTTTTCCATAGCTGTGCTTTAGCAGGAGCAAACTTTAAAATCCAATTAAGCCCCATGCATGGAGGAATCAGACTCATCCTTCACAGCAAACTAACACACATCTTCCCAATGATGTTATCGACACCACACATTTTCCTTTCCTGCAACAAGTCAAATTATCATGGTGTTCCCTGCAGGGCCAAATTTTAATATATAGCAAGCCATGTTGTGATAAGCGTAAGAAAGATATAAAGCTAGATGTGTATCGCTGGCATAATATAAGCTGACTGACTACTTAGAAATAATTTATCCAAGAGCAGAATTTAAACATGAATGATGGAGATGCCAGGTCTGGACTTAGAAGAAACACACCCGTAGTTACAGTAATTATAAACAAATAGCATCAGGTTTGAGTAGGGCTTCACCCCCTCTCCTGTACCTTCTGATCTCTCCTGGGGTGATATATGATACAACCGAAAACTCGCCAAAAAGAGGTTTCCACATCCTGGATGTTGTTGGTCACATTACCCTAGCTAGACCAATAAGACTCAATTTGGGGATTTTTGTTGGGACAACAAGGAAAAAGAAACTCTCTTTTCTCCCTCCCTCCCTTCCTTCCTTCTTTCTTTTCTTGCTTGATTGGAAGCTGGGAGGATGTAAGGCTCCATAGAGCTTATAAGGGGCACAAGGCAGAAAAAGCCTGTCTGAGAGTTAAGCCAACACAGAGAAAATTTGATTTAAAAAAATGGAGGAAAACTGAATCTTAATATTATCATCTCAAACCATGACCCAGCCATGCCTAAAATGAGAGATACCTCTGTACTACTCTGGTAATTAAATCAATAAATTCCTTTTGATTTTCTCTCCCCCTTTCTGTTTCTTGCTCTCACTTTCTTCTTACACCAGTTTGATGTATATTTCTGTTACTTGTTACTAAGAGTTCTAATTCAGGAAAATAGCAACCAACCTTTCTTCTCAGTGACTCTGTATCTCTTTGTCTGAAAAATTACAGATTATTAGGGACAGTAGCCATTTAGCCCTATAAATCCTTAGCTGTGCTGTCCACAAGATTCAGCCTTGTCCCTTTTCTTGATATTTAATGAGCAATTAAAATAGGTTTTGGAGAAAACATAGCCTAGAATGATTTAAAATTTTATTTCTTTTTTAAATTAAAGAAAATTACAATACTGTGTTAGTTTCAGGTGTATAGCATAGTGATTTAGTTTTTTTTTTTCTTTTGCAGATTATATTCCATTATAGGTTGTTACAAGATATTGAATATAATACAGTAAATCCTTATTGCTTATCTATTTTATATATAGTAGTTCATATCTGTTAATCCTAATCTGTCCCTTCCTCTCTCCCCTTTGGTAACCATGAGTTTGTTTTCTATGTCTGTGAGTCTGTTGTATATAGATTCATTTGTATTATTTTTTAGATTCCACATATAAGTGAAATCATATAGTATTTATCTTTCCCTATCTGACATAAAATTTTACTTCTTAATGAAAAGCTAATTCTATTAGCTAATTCTAATTCTATTATGAAATCCTGAGACCAAAAACAGTTAAATGCTTGCAAGGTTAATGACATTTTCAGTTGCTATAATAAAATGCAATCTTTTACTTTAAAGATCACAGCCATTTAAAATGATCCAATAAACATGGTACACTGAGTTCATCCTAATGCTCTAGTCTCTTTTTCACAATCTCTTTAATCCTGCCAGTTTCCCCTGAAAAAACACCTCTGGTTTCAGTGAGATTCCATGAGCACATAGTTTTGTACAGTTTCCTTAATATTTAGAACCGAAAAGGGAAGAATGGTTTCTAAAAGTAAAGATCTCTGGAGCCCTACATCTGAAATCCCCAAGGTAGATATCATGTCTCAGTAGGTTTTTCTTTTTTATTTTATACCTTCATTCAACAACAACCATGACAACAACAGAATTTTTGAGGAACTATAGACTTTGTACACACAGATTGGCAAGACACATTCTCACTGTCTCATGGCAGAGAGGGATAAGAAAGTCAATTAGTAGAGTGCTTTTCGTTCGCTTTATTCTAAAAGTCTCCACGCTATTTTAATGCATTTATGTGAAAACTCCTCAGTCCCCAAAATTATAGATTGAATTTTGAGTAAGCAGTTTAAGCTTGAAACTAGTTTATCAGGCAAATATGTTGACTTGTCTGGTTTTGGTACCATATAAACACAAATATGTTGTATGGGCATGAAGCGTGGGCTAAGGTTTAATAAAACATGAAAACAACTTTAATACTTCAAGTGAAAGTCAATGTATAACGCATGGCAAATGCTAAAAGAGGTGGTAGGGAAACCAACACTTGTTATGCAATAATGTGCTAAGTACGTTTATAATAAGTTTTCTCAATTAATTCTCAGAACATCCTATGAGATTGGCACTGTCATCCCTGGGGACCCATTCTGCTCTCCCATCCCCAGGCAGGCCCCGTCCTCCAAGGCAGTTGTAAGGGCTAGGAGAGCCCTCTGGGGAGGCCTGGGTATTTCAAACCTCTACAACCAGGTACCAGGAGAGTAGGCACTTGCCATTTCTCAGTCCAGGGCTCCCAATTTTGAGGGTTTCCTTCCAAGCAGCAGTCTGATTAGACTAAGGGGCAAAGTGCAGATGTGCAACTACCTGATTTATTATTTACCTCTGACTCACCGAAGTCAGCCCCAAGAAGCAGCAGGTCATCATTACCAGATGCTCTCCCAGTGCTCAGGCACAAGGTAACCCTTTCCTGAACAATCATATTCTCTGTTGTGACATAAATTTTTGTCTGTAACCTAATCCCCTTTCAAACTCCCTCCCAGATAATTCTTAAGGCAACATTCATTCAATTACAAGGAATTGTTTTCTTTGTAATGTTAAAGCAAGTATCCTATTGTTAGGGCAACCTGATGTAGGGCATAATCGTGCAGGTTTGACCAACACCTTTATTCCTACCTGGGCAGAGTCCTACTTTGCTCCTGAGTTTTCCCATTCTGTGGTTAGAAGAATGAAAATCAGGTCATTGTTCTGCCTCTTTCTGGTGTTGTTTTGTCTTTGTCTCTGCCTGTGCCCTGGTTGAATTACATAGCTCCTCTCCTTCCTAGATCAACTCCTGCTCTTTCTACTAGTTAACCCTAGTTAACTTCCCATACTACAGATGACTCCTCTGAGCTCTCTCAATAACTTCCACTTTCCAAGTGAAGACAATGAGGTTCAGAGAAGTTAGTTATATCACTAGTAATACTAGACCAAAGATTTGAATTCATAATTTCAAAGCCCATATGCTTTACTCCACACTCTGTGGCTCCTCTCATGATTGCTTCATTTGTGATTGATTTAGAAAATAAAACAGTAACAGAATGGAGTTTTTGGATTATTTAACATGACTCATCCCCTATGGCCAATTATCCTGCTGTTGAACATTTTCAACAACACATAAATAAAACATATATGTTCACACATTATAATATTTTTCATTATTATTATTTCACCTAAAGACATCCTAAAATTGATTTGTTTTTTCCCTAGATTTTTAGTAAGAATCAATTGCATCATATAGCCTTGCAAGTTTTAAGAAAATTATGCTGCTTTGACATAAAGACCTTGTGAAAGGATATTCTCCAAAGGAGAAAAATGAAGTAATAAATAATATACAAGGTTAACTCTAGTTTCCTCAAAATAACTTCTGCCCTTGGTTGGGTTTGTATAATCTTATTGGCATTGGTATGTGTAAATATAACTATTGATGATGTTCCTATGCCAGGTTGCAAGTGGCTAACAATTATAGTTAGCACTGGAAGTTGAAAATATTTTCAAGGTTATCTATATTTTGAAGGTTTGCTTGTGGTTCGTTTTCTACAAAGTTCTTCTTACTGGATGGACAGGATTTTATTTTATTTGAGGGCTTTTAGGGCAATGTAATCTCATAAATAATTATTATTTTGGACTGTAAAATAGAATATATCCTTGAGATTCTGTTTCTTTTAGACCAAAGTTATTGATTGCTAAATTACTTCTCAGGTTTCTAAAAGCCATATTGTGTATGAATGTTAATCATTGTCAATAACTTCCACCACCTTCTTTTACTTCTATTTTATGCATTTAGCCAGCCTAATCTGCTAACAAGACAGATTGTGAAATGACTTTGTGATAGTCATTCATTTACTCATTCATTTATACAAATGATTTGAGCAGCTATTGTGTGTCGGGCACTGTGTTAGATAGTGAGGATGAACTAGCCAGCAAGACAGTCTCTGCCCCCATGGAGTCTAGTTGGGAAGACAGATGGTCAATTAGTAAGTAAATATCTCACCTACTATATGCGATCTTGGGGCTGTATAGGAAAACTTGAAAAGCAAAAACTGGTAAAAATAAAGACGGAGAACAGGAATCTACACTGTCCAGGTTCATCCTTCAAAAACACTCCCTTTGCCACATATTCCTGAATCTTAGCCATTGTACTTTTGCTGTATCACCTGAATAACATTGTCTTCCCCAAGAAAGTGGCAAACTTGGCCCAGTTAAGATAAAGAAGCAGGCAAAATTGGCTCTATTTATTTATTTAGTCACCCATTCCAATAAACATGTATTCACTTTGTTAGATCCTTTTTTAAAAATTAAAGTATAGATGATTTACATATTATATTAGTTTCAGATATATAATACAACAGAGATTAAATATTTTTAAAGATTATACTCCATTTCAAGTTATTATAAAATATTGGCTATACAATATATTCTTGTAGTTTATTTATTTTATACATAGTAGTTTGTACCTCTCAATCCCCTACTCATATCTGGCCCTTCCCCCCAACCTCTTCCCACTGGTGCCCACTAGTTTGTTCTCTATAACTGTGAGTCGGTTTCTGCTTTGTTATATTTATTCATTTGTTATAATTTTAAGATTTCACATACAACTGATACCAAACAGTATTTGGCTTTCTCTGTCTGAATTATTTCACTAAGCATAATACCCTCCAGATTCATCCATGTTGCTGCAAGTGGCTAAATGTCATTCTTTTTTATGGCTGAGTAATATTCCATTGTATATATATTTCTTCTTTATACATTCATCTGTTTGTTGGACACTTAGGTTGTTTCCATATCTTGGCTATTGTAAGTAATACTGTTATGAACATTGGGGTACAGGTAGCTTTTCAAATTAGTGTTTTCATTTTCACTGGATATATACCCATGAGCGGAATTGCTGGATCACATGGTAGTTCTATTACTAATTTTTGAGGAACCCACATACTGTTTCCCTTAATGGCTGCATATTAAGTATATCATGCCAGTCCCTTTTAGCCTGCAAAGTTTCTGCAGAAAAATCACCTGATTGCTTTATGGGGGTTCCCTTGTTTGTGACTCTTTGTTTTTCTCTTGCTGCCTTTAAAATTCTCTTTAACTTTTGCCATTTTAATTATGATATGTCTTGGTATGGATCTCTTTGGGTTTATCTTGTTTGGCACTCTCTGTGCTTTCTGTACCTGGAAATCTGTTTCCTTCTTCAGCTTCAGGAAGTTTTCAGCCATAATTTCATCAAATACCCTTTGGCCTCTTTCTCTTTTTCTTCTTCCAGGACCCTTATAATATGAATATTGGTATGCCTGATGCTGTCCTAGAGGTTCCTTAAAATATCCTTATTTTTTAAAATTTGTTTTTCTTTTTCCTGTTCTGATTGGGTGATTCCCATTATTCTATCTTTCAGATCACTTATTCATTCCTCTCTTTCACCTAGTCTACTGTTAATTCCTTCTAAGTGTATTTCTCATTTATTGTATTCTTCAGTTCAGACCGTTTCTTTTTTATATTTTCTAGTTCCTTGTTAAAATTCTTATTGTGTTTATCTATTCTTTCCCTAAGTTCAGTTAGCACTTGTTTTGAACTCTTTATCTGGTAAATTATTTATCTCTATTTCATTAGGGTATTTTTTTTTCTTGTTCTTTCATTTGAAACAAATTCCTCTGTCTTCTCATTTTGTTTAACTTTCTGTCTCTATGAAATTAGGTGATGCAGTTACCTATCCAGATCTCAAGGGGTGTCCTCATGTGGGAACGTCCCTATGCCATCTGCATAGAGAGCTGGAGCCAAAGTGAGCATGGGTCACATCCTCCCCCAGGGTGTTCTGGCAGCTATCACCTTGGTGTGAGGTAGGGCTGGAGATGGCAGGGCCAGAGCGAGGCCCTGTGTGAGCTGGGGCTTCTCATGCTCAATGGCCATCACTATCCTATGGGGATAGGCCCAAGGTGCTGGAGCAGAAACCCTGAGGGTCGGGTCTGGGCAGATCCTGTTCCCTCTCAGTGTGTGCTCTCCCCACCAGCAAAGGCACTTCACCCTAGTGGTGAGCAACACCTGAGCAAGAGGGTCTCAAGTGGGTGCCTGGTATGAGCCTGGTTGTGCACTGGGACGGTCCCAGCAAGCCAGTCAGAGCCCCAGGCAGTTTCCAATTCACTGCCTCTGTGCCCTCTCTGGCAATGGCTGCCCTTGCTCCATTCAGAGGCAGGGCCAGATCTGAGTTGACTTTGCTTCCTCCTGGTGCATGCATTCCCACCCCCCCAACAATGGTACCTTCACACTAGTGAAGAGCAGTGCCCAAGCAAGAGGGGTTGCAACAGGTTCCCAGTGAAGGCCAGGGCATTCTCTAGGGTGTTCCTGGCATGCCAGTCAGGGTCTCAGGTGGCTCCCAGTCTGTGGCCTCCTTGTGCACACTGGCAATGGCTGCCCTCCTCTTGTTCAGATGCAGGGCTGTGTCTGAGCTGGCTCTATACCCCACGTGTGCACTCTCCTTGGCAACAGCAGCCAGCCTCCAGCCTAGTGCAGAGCTGTGACAGAGCAAGAGGACCTGGAGCAGGCACCTGGTTCGGGCTGGGGGACATTCTGGGGTGGTCACAGGAAACCAGCCAGGGCCCCAGGCCATTTTCAATTTGCTTTCTCCACCTTGTTTCGGGAATAATCAAGCATGTGTGCGCTCTCTTCTTGATCTGCGTCTTAGTTCCTTATAGCCCTCTGGTAAGCTCCACTGGTTTTCAAACCAGCTAAGGAGATTTGATTTCCTGGTGTTGGACCCCAGGGCTGGGGTGCCTAATATGTGACTTGGACTTCTCACTCTCCAGAGAGGATCACTTAGCCTGTGATATCCCCCTCCTCTTCTGTGTCCCCTGTTAGGGTTGTGGGTCCCAACCTGATTGCGCTCCTCCCTTCCTACCTTACTCTGCGTGGATCTTTCTTTACAGCCGTAAAAGATCTACTATTTACAGATGTATTTTTGATGTGTTCGTGGGGGACGGTGAGCTCAGCATCCTTCTACTCCACCATCTTGATCTCCCTCCACTTCTGTTCGATCCTCTTGGAAGGGCAGAGTTGTAAATATTAAAAATATGTGGAGAAGGACTTCTGCTTCTGAGCAGAATGTGAGAGGTCAATACTATTACTTGAATAAACAAAATATTACACGAGTCATTTTCAAAACTTTAGAGAGCTGTGAAGGCAATGAAGACTAAATGAATTAAACTTCTAGAGAGAGAGAGAACATTTGAGATGACCTCATGATTGTCAGCTATTTTTCTCTTGGGGCATTTGTCAGTCTTGGAGATGCACTGATGCTTGGGTTTGACCCATGTGGAGGGACTCTGCTGGAAGAGGAGAAACCAGCAAAGCTTTTATAAACTTGGAATATAATCTTGGAGCATTGGAAACTTGAGGAGCCTCAAATGCATGCCTGGGTCTCCCCACTGTATTGAAATCTCCCAGTCTCTTTTGCAATAGCCAAAACATGGAAACAACCTAAATGTCCATTGACAGATGAATGGATAAAGGAGTGGTGTATTATAATAATATGGAATATTATTCAGCCCTAAAAAAAGAATGAAATAATGCCATTTGCAGCCACATGGATGGACCTTGAGATTATCATACTAAGTGAGGTAAGTTAGAAAGAGAAAGACAAATACCATATGATATCACTTATATGTGGAATCTAAAATATGATACAAATGAATTTATTTACAAAACAGAAACAGACTCACAGACATAGAGAACAGACCTGTGGTTGCCAAGAGGGTGAGAGGCATGGGGGAGGGATGGATTAGGAGTTTGGGATTAGCAGATGCAAACTATTTTTTATATATATATATATATATATATATATATATATATATATATATATATATATATATACTGAATCACTTTGCTGTACAGTAGAAATTAACAGAACATTGTAAATCAACTGTACTTCAATGAAATAAATTTTAAAAACTAAGAATTGTAAAATACTTTCTCAACATGACCAAATTTATATATATACATTTATATATATACATGTATATATACTTCATATATATAATGAGCTCTGCTTCACATAAGAAAAAAGGGGATATGAGAAAATATATATGCATCTGTTAATCTGTGCAAAAAAAAAAGGGAGTATAATCCTAGCACTAACGAAACTGTTTATCTATGGGGGGACAGTATGGAAAAGGGGTAGAAAGAATGGAGAAATGAAGAAGGAATAGTGAGGAGGAGAAGAAAGTGACACTTCTCTGAGTATCCTTAAGTATTGCTTTCTTTGAGCCCATTGTCTTCCAGTTGGTTTAGCAGAGAGGCCAATGACCAGGTTTTCTTCAGGATTGTACACAGGAAGCCAGCCGAGCTACAATACTCATTCCTTACTTTTGTGCTTTTTACACTAACTATATTATTTCACTTATAAAACAGCACATAGTTCTTTGTCTAGATTTTTTAACCTTAAAGTAACTAACACCCCATTTAGAGCAATGGTTAAAAGCAAAATCAATTTTAAGCACCAAATAGATCATTTTATTTCTAATTTGTTAATTATGAGTTTACAGTAACCATTCCCTTTTTTTGATAACCACAGGGTACCCTAGGCACTTTTCACTACTCTGGACAATCAAACTAATTCATAACTGGTTGACTTTACACAGGGGTTAATTATCTCCTTAACACATTCCTCTGTCTTTCTCGGCACTAACTGCTCTTAATTGTCTTCAGCTTGTGATGAGATAACGGGAGAAGAAAAAGGGGAAGACTGGGAACTCTAGTACCCTGCCTTTCGTCTTTTGTGTAGGTGAAGCAGTTACTCAAGCAATTACTAAGCCAGTTCAGAAGACTTCTCTTTTCACCCACCATGGCTTATATCTTGTGATATTTGCTACAAGAACATGTGATCACCATAAACCATGTGTCCTGATTATTTTGGCGTAACTCTATTTAAATTTGTAGATTTTAATTCAAGTTGCTAATGTTACTTAGCCTTGTTTCCTTCATATAGGCAAAAGAATTAGAGCTGAATTTGAATTCTGACTACTGCTTACTGACTTCAGGCAAATCTTTCTGAGTACTAGTTTTTCTGTTTGCCAAGCTGTAAAAAGAATAACTATATAATAAAACCTAAGCCACAGTGCCAGTTACTGATAATATTCAGTTAATCTTAGCTTAATCCATTTAAAAAATTTTATCTTCCTTCTGTAATCAGTAATAACTCATTTTCTATCACTATTTTTGAAAATAACGCAGAACAGTGTTTCCTAAGGTCATTTGTTTCATTCAAGGTTTGCAATCGCACACAACAGAAACTAACTCTGGTTGATTCAAGCAGGAAATTATTTAATTAAAGGATATTGGACAGATCACAAAACCTCCAAGAAAGCTTGAGAACCAGGCTTGGAGGCCACATAATCTGGAAAAACTGCTCCACACCAAGCCCCAGAACTCTCTAGAACAGCTGCAGTGGGCACAGGCAGCAGATGGTACATCCAGCTCCTCAGATCCTGGAGCCAGGATGATGCCACCAGACCACAGAGCCCGTAGTCTCTGCCTGTGGCCTTGCTAGGACTGAGTCCGTGCAGTCCCTGATTCTATATGTCACCACCTTCTGAATCATGCCTAGGGCAGGCTCATCAGACTGGACAAGCTTATGTCTTGTGTCTGTGCACTGACCATAGGGGTGACTGGAAGAATGTCTTTTAGGTGTTTTCCTCTTCAAGGGGGAAATGTGTCTGGTTTATACCATGGAGGTCCCCCCAAATAAGAAAGGGGTTTCAGGTACTGGTCAGCCAAAAAAAATGACAAATGTGTACCACAGAATTTGAGGAGATGCAATAAGCATTGCATGAGAAAATGAGGGTATGGGCTTCCCTGGTGGTGCAGTGGTTGAGAATCTGCCTGCCAGTGCAGGGGACATGGGTTCGAGCCCTGGTCTGGGAAGATCCCACATGCCGCGGAGCAACTAGGCCCGTGAGCCACAACTACTGAGCCTGCGCGTCTGGAGACTGTGCTCCGCAACGAGAGGCCGCGACAGTGAGAGGCCTGTGCACCGCGATGAAGAGTGGCCCCCGCTCGCTGCAACTAGAGAAAGCCCTCGCACAGAAACGAAGATCCAACACAGTCAAAAATAAATAAATAAATAAATAAATAAAATTAAAAAAAAAAAAGAGGGTATATCCCATGAGCAGATAAACTGGGGAAATGCTCTTTCCCCTTATTTTTTTCCCTCTACCCCACCCTCATTCTCTATCTTCACCTCACATAAACTGTCTCATTCCTTAGGCAACTTCTGTCTGTCTCACTCAAGAGTGTATATGAAATGTTAGCAAGGGGTAATGGCATTAGGCTACGGATAATCTTGAATCCCCTCTAATTTATTAAGGAGAAAAGGGGAATCAACTGTAAAGTCTGGTATTTATTATTCTTAGCAAATATAGTAGACTATAGATGACTTTGATACATTATGAGTCATAACACCATGCCTAAAGCATGCTTTAGGCCAAAGAGTATCAGAAAAACATTCTGCTCAAAAAGTGCAGTTTTGGAGCTTGCTCTGTGAACATTAATACTCAGCCAAGACCCCAGTGGATTTTGCTGTGTCCTCTTTCCTTTCTATTGAGTACAGCTGGTTGTGCTATTACTAATACTACTTTGTTGTGGTGTCCACTTAAGCTTCCAATATCTTTCCACATAATCTGCCATCAATTCTAAATAATTACAAATTTAAATAAAACTTTGTAACCAGCCAACATTAATTGCTGCTTTCCTCAATTACAAGGCTTCCCAAATAATTAAGTCCATAGGCTAGTTAATGTACAGTGCTTTCAATTCTAGCCGATTATGTCAATTACAAATCATTTTGTGGCATCTGGTAGTGCCGATTTGTGAGTTGTGCTATCACGTTACTGAGCTTTTATCCTGTTAATGACCCTGAAGCCACAATCCTCACATCATTCAATATAAATTAGCTGTGGTTCCATGCCTTACCAATGGAGTAGAGTGTGTGTGTGTGTGTGTGTGTGTGTGTGTGTCTGTGTGTGTGTTTCTCTTTAAAAAAAAAAAAATCTACTCTTTTGTTAATAGCCCAAATGTCTCTCATTCAATGATCAAGTCAAGGGTATTGCCAGAGATTGATTGGTGCCTTTAATGCCTTGGGGGGAAATTCCATTGTACTATATTTGCCATTGGCTCTCACCTCTAGAAAGAAAAAGACATTTATCTAAATTTAGCATAGAAGTCCCATGAGTGATCCTATCATCCCCATCTGGCCCAGTTTCTTCTGTTTTTGACTTACATCCCCTGATATAGTTTAAATTTCTCCTTGCTATCTCATTCTGAGCCCCTATCCCCAGTCCCCTCCTTCCTCAGGACTTTGCCTTGGTTTTGGATGAAATGGATACCAAGTAGAGCCTCCCCACTAGTATCCTAGGATGTCCCTGGACCTTACCTGTCCCCAGTTTTCGTTACCCCTGGTGGGAGAATACATGTCAAGGCATCTCTCATTCCATTGACAGTGCTGGTCTGGAGAAATTTGAAATGCATCTACACTATCTTTTCTCATTTTCCTTCTGACAGTGTTTCCAAAGTGTAAGAAATGAAAAAAAGGGAATCAACAGGAGACAAAAAAATGGAAGTTGCTTGTATAATCCATAGGCTACATATTTCAAGTTCCAAATAAACAAAGGATGGCCTAGATGCATATTTATAAACCTTAAGTTGTTCCTATTTGCTTTTAAGAACTGTAAAATTTATGGCATTTCAATATGGCAGGCACAGTGCTAGGTTATATTTGAATATACAACATAATACAATATAGTGTAATATACTGCCATGTACTATAAATTATATATGATATTATTAATAATGTGTAAACATACACACATAATTTATTTCTTACAACAACCCTATGGTACAAGGATTATGGGAAATAGTAATTATCTGGTTCGAGGCAATCGATTTTCCTGTCTGAAAAATTGGTCCCTAATTTGTATTTGACGTTTGTGTCTGAATTACTCCTTTAGGTTTTAATCTTCCTTCGATTTAAAGGAATTAAACAATGTTAGGTGACCTACTAGAACGACAGTTCTGCTTCTAGTAGCAGAAAATTAGGCTAGAATCCTCCGGAGATTTGCCAGCAAAATTAGCAGCAGAGGGTATAAAAGCAGCAACTAATTCTGCTAGAAAATGAACAGAAGGGAAGGCACTAATCTTATTAGCAGCTATGTCATTAGTCAAAACAGCAAGAACGTAGGAATGAAGTTTTGAAGACTATTTTCTTTTGAAGAGTCCCTGTTTCTCTTCTTATTTCAGACCAATGACAGGATAAAGGATAATGGTAGCAAAAGAAATTTAACAGAGGTGAAAAAGCAGAGTTGTATGATTGTTCTGTTGCATAATTCTGCAAAAACTGGACATGGCTCAAGAGTTACTTCAGGTATGCACGGCATTGATTGCCCAGATGCCACAAGAAGTTGTCACTGTGTTCAAAGTATACTGAAAGCGTTGTAAGAGTAGTCCCTCTGCATAGGGTTAGCCTGAGTGGGTAGGCTAATTGGAGTCAAATATGAAGGATGTGCATCAAGCCCAGGTACTCCTCAGAGAAGACAATCTGCCTTGTGCTGGCTCAGCCCACAGTCCAGAGGCCATGAAGATGGACCACAGACCATAGGGATGTGTTCAGTTCACTGACCTCTAACCACAGAGACTATATTATTGTGTATGTGGCCCAGCAGGTGAGGTGGGGTGGGTACTTTGTTTCTCCTTTTATTCAGTGTAAGGTTATAAGTCAACAAAAGCCTAGGGTTTGATGAGAAACCTACTTTTCTCAAAGGAAAAGGACTCAAAAACTATATAATGATCTCATACTTTACCAGTATGATAGACCTAATCTTAGACTATGGCTAGATGCTCAAACTTGGTTTACACTGAATTATTTCCCCTGATAAGAGTTGACCTGAATTTTATTTCTAGCATTTAGGGTCTCTGGTCTCTCATCTGTAAATTCTCTAAGTCTCCTTCCAACATTAACACTTGAATTTTTTAACAAATCAAGTCAGACTGACAAGAACTGGAACAGCTGAAACATGTAGACACAAGTGTTTATATGAAGTCTTATGAGGACATTAAAAAAATGGTATTTCTGAGTTGCCAAATATCATGGCATTAACTTAATTTCCAACTAGATACAATCTCTGGTGACTTGACACAGGCTCAGTATGAAATTTAAAATATAATTACGTTTCCATTTTCACATTCATTGCTGAATTGATAAAATATTCATTTTTTAAAATGCATATGGTTGTTTATTTTTCCTGAACACAATTAAGGAACTCCGAGTATCAATACAGTAATTCAGCCTGAATGACAATATAGTCTCATGTGATAATTTTCAAAGGAAACTGTGATAAAGCCAGAAGTAGTTCTGGGGAGATGAGCAAACCCATACCTAGCCTTGTCCTTGGCACTAGAGAGCTCAAAAATGTCATTTCTCGTCCCTCTTCTGTACTGTCTAGTTTACTCTGAAAAAATCATCGGCTAAATCCAGAATTCTCCATAAAACTACCCTGCTAGGAAAGTTGACCTGTTTTTCAAGCTGAAGGGTGGAGACTGGGCTCCCATATTGGCCTGCTGTTCGTTTGTATTTGCCCCATCTATACTCTTATTTTTTATTTTTATTTTTTTAAAATTAATTACTTTATTTATTTTTGGCTGTGTTGGGTCTTCGTTTCTGTGCGAGGGCTTTCTCTAGTTGCGGCAAGCGGGGGCCATTCTTCATCGCGGTGCGCAGGCCTCTCACTGTCCCGGCCTCTCTTGTTGTGCAGCACAGGCTCCAGACGCGCAGCCTCAGTAGTTGTGGCTCACAGGCCTAGTTGCTCCGCGGCATGTGGGATCTTCCCAGACCAGGGCTCGAACCTGTGTCCCCTGAATTGGCAGGCAGATTCTCAACGACTGTGCCACCAGGGAAGCCCTATTTTTATTTTTTTAATAGTACTTTGGTTTTCCTTTTGGGAGCCATTCTTTCATAACTCTCAGCCTATCAGATTTAGGTGGTTGGTGCCAAGATGGACCCATGCCTGGCTAACCAGCAAATTCATACATAATGATTCTTACCTTAGTTTACTTGAAACTCATCTGCCGCTAGACTTATTGGTGATATTATAAATTTCATTTCTTAAAAGCCAAAAGAATTCTACCTCTCTTATTTTAGAGCAAAGTCCTTTGCTTTCTACACAGGCAAATTCCATTTTGTGTGGCCACAGTGACACTAGGGTCATAGCATTTTTCATAGACAATGACACTCCCATACTTGCCCACTGTTTTGATTTTCTGAGCTCTGCTCAGTCTAAGACACTACTGACATTTTTTTTGAATTTTATTTTATTTTTTTCTACAGCAGGTTCTTATTAGTTATCTATTTTATACATATTAGTGTATACATGTCAATCCCAATCTCCCAATTCATCCCACCAACCCCCACCACCACGTTCTCCCCTTGGTGTCCATACATTTGTTCTCTATATCTGCGTCTCTATTTCTGCCCTGCAAACCGGTTCATCTGTACCATTTTTCTAGGTTCCACATATATGCGTTAATATACGATATTCATTTTTCTCTTTCTGACTTACTTCACTCTATATGACAGTCTCTAGATCCATCCATGTCTCTACAAATGACCCAATTTCATTCCTTTTTATGACTGAGTAATATTCCATTGTATATATGTACCACATCTTCTTTATCCATTCGTCTGTCGATGGGCATTTAGTTTGCTTCCGTGACCTGGCTATTGTAAATAGTGCTGTAATGAACACTGGGGTGCATGTGTCTTTTTGAATTATGGTTTTCTCTGGGTATATGCCCAGTAGTGGGATTGCTGGGTTGTATGGTAGTTCTATTTTTAGTTTATTAAGGAACCTCCATACTGTTCTCCATAGTGGCTGTAACAATTTACATTCCCACCAACAGTGCAAGAGGGTTCCCTTTTCTCCACACCCTCTCCAGCATTTGTTGTTTGTAGATTTTCTGATGATGCCCATTCTAAATGGTGTGAGGTGATACCTCATTATAGTTTTGATTTGCATTTCTCTAATAATTAGTGATGTTGAGCAGCTTTTCATGTGCTTCTTGGCCATCTGTATGTCTTCTTTGGAGAAATGTCTATTTAGGTCTTCTGCCCATTTTTTGATTGGGTTGTTTGTTTTTCTAAAATAGAGCTGCATGAACTGTTTATATATTTTGGATATATATATATCTCCTTTGATTCCTTTGTCCTTTGTCCTTTGATTCTTTTGCAAACATTTTCTCCCATTCTGAGGGTTGTCTTTTTGTCTTGTTTGTACTTTCCGTTGCTTTGCAAAAGCTTTTAAGATTCATTAGGTCCCATTTGTTTATTTTTGTTTCTATTTCCATTACTCTGGGACATGGATCAAAAAAGATCCTGCTGTGATTTATGTCAAAGAGTGTTCTTCCTATGTTTTCCTCTATGAGTTTTATAGTGCCTGGTCTTACATTTAGGTCTTTAATCCATTTTGAGTTTATGTTTGTGCATGGTGTTAGGGAGTGTTCTAATTACATTCCTTTACATGTAGCTGTCCAGTTTTCCCAGCACCACTTATTGAAGAGACTGTCTTTTCTCCATTGTATATCCTTGCCTCCTTTGTCATAGATTAGTTGACCATAGGTGTGTGGGTTTATCTCTGGGCTTTCTATCCTGTTCCATTGATCTATATTTCTGTTTTTGTGCCAGTACCATATTGTCTTGATTACTGTAGCTTTGTAGTATCGTCTGAAGTCAGGGAGTCTGATTCCTCCAGCTCCGTTTTTTTCCCTCAAGACTGCTTTGGCTCTTCGGGGGCTTTTGTGTCTCCAATACAAATTTTAAGATTTTTTTGTTCTACTTCTGTAAAAAATGCCACTGGTAACTCAACAGGGATTACATTGAATCTGTAGATTGCTTTTGGTAGTACAGTCATTTTCACAATACTGATTCTTCCAATCCAAGAACATGGTATATCTCTCCATCTGTTTGTGTCATCTTTGATTTCTTTCATCAGTGTCTTATAGTTTTATGAGTACAGGTGTTTTACCTCCTTAGGTAAGTTTATTCATAGGTATTTTATTCTTTTTGTTGCAATGGTGAATGGGAGTGTTTCCTTAATTTCTTTTTCTGATATTTCATTTTTAGTGTATAGGAATGCAAGAGATTTCTGTGCATTAGTTCTGTATCCTGCAACTTCACCAAATTCATTGATTAGCTCTAGTAGTTTTCTGGTGGCATCTTTAGGATTCTCTATGTATAGTATCATGTCATCTGCAAACAGTGACGGTTTTACTTCTTCTTTTCCAATTTGTATTCCTTTTATTTCTTTTTCTTTGATTGCCGTGGCTAGGACTTCCAAAACTATATTGAATAATAGTGGTGAGAGTGGACATCCTTGTCTTGTTCATGATCTTAGAGGAAATGCTTTCAGTTTTTCACCATTGAGAATGATGTTTGCTGAGGGTTTGTCATATATGGCCTTATGTTGAGGTAGGTTGCCTCTATGCCCAGTTTCTTGAGAGTGTTTATAATAAATGGGTGTTGAATTTTGTCAAAAGCTTTTTCTGCATCTATTGAGATGATCATATGGTTTTTATTCTTCAATTTGTTAATATGGTGTTTCACATTGATTGATCTTCATATACTGAAGAATCCTTGCATCCCTGGGGTAAATCCCACTTGATCATGGTGTATGATCCTTTTAAAGTGTTGTTGGATTCTGTTTGCTAGTATTTTGTTGAGGATTTTTGCATGTATATTCATCAGTGATACTGGTCTGTAATTTTCTCTTTTTGTAATATCGCTGTCTGGTTTTGGTATCAGGGTGATGGTGGCCTCATAGAATGAGTTTGGGAGTGTTCCTTCCTCTGCAATTTTTTGGAAGAGTTTGAGAAGGATGGGTGTTAGCTCTTGTCTAAAGGTTTGATAGAATTCACCTGTGAAGCCATCTGGTCCTGGGCTTTTGTTACCTGGAAGATTTTTAATTACAGTTTCAATTTCATTACTTGTGATTGGTCTGTTCATAATTTCTATTTCTTCCTGGTTCACTCTTGCAAGGTTATACCTTTCTAAGAATTTGTCCATTTCTTTCAGGTTGTCCATTTTATTGGCAAAGAATTGCTTGTAGTAGTCTCTGAGGATGCTTTGTATTTCTGTGGTATCTGTCGTAACTTCTCCTTTTTCATTTCTAATTTTATTGATTTGAGTCCTCTCCCTCTTTTTCTTGATGAGTCTGGCTAAAGGTTTATCAATTTTATCTTCTCAAAGAAGCAGCCTTTTGTTTTATTGATCTTTGCTATTGTTTTCTTTGTGTCTATTTATTTCTGCTCTGATCTTTGTGATTTCTTTCCTTCTACTAACTTTGGGTTTTGTTTGTTTTTCTTTCTCTAGTTCCTTTAGGTGTAGACTGTTTATTTGAGATCTTTCTTGTTGCTTGAGGTAGGCTTTTATTGCTATAAACTTCCCTCTTAGAACTGTTTTTACTGCATCCCATAGGTTTTGAATCGTTGTGTTTTCATTGTAATTTGTCTCTAGGTATTTTTTGATTTACTCTTTGATTTCTTCAGTGATCTCTTGGTTATTTAGTAACGTATTATTTAGCATCCACGTGTTTTTGTTTTTTACTTTTTTTCCCCCATAATTGATTTCTAATCTCATAGCGTTGTGGTCAGAAAAGATGCTTGATATGATTTCAATTTTCTTAAATTTTCTGAGGCTTGATTTGTGACCCAAGATGTGACCTATCCTGGAGAATGTTCTGTGCACACTTGAGAAGAAAGTGTAATCTGCTGTTTGGGGGTGGAATGTTCTATAAATACCAATTAAATCTATCTGGTCTATTGTGTCATTTAAAGCTTGTGTTTCCTTATTAATTTTCTGTTTGGATGATCTGTCCATTGGTGTAAGTAAGGTGTTAAAGTCTCCCACTATTATTCTGTTACTATCAGTTTCCTCTTTTATAGCTGTTAGTAGTTGCCTTATGTATTGAGGTGCTCCTATGTTGGGTGCATATGTTTATAATTGTTATATCTTCTCAGATTGATCTCTTGATCATTATGTAGTGTCCTTCCAAGTCTCTTGTAACATTCTTTTAGTCTATTTTATTTGATATGAGTATTGCTACTCCAGCTTTCTTTTGAATTCCATTTGCATGGAATATCTTTTTCCATCCCCTCACTTTCAGTCATATGTGTACCTAGGTCTGAAGTGGGTCTCTTGTAGTCAACATATATATGGGTCTTGTTTTTGTATCCATTCAGTGAGCCTGTGTCTTTTGGTTGGAGCAGTAAGACACTATTGATTTTGAAGGTCAAAAAGGCTAATTCTTAGAAAAGAATACCAAGAATTATGCAGTTAGGGCAGAGATAATAGTTAGTGAATGGAATGTAGCAACAACCTACAATGAGCTTTTCCTAGGAGAAAGAAGAAAAGAAAGCTTATTCACATATACAAGTCCACAACAGTGCAGTGAAATAGAAATCAGTGGTTGTTGTCATTGTGTACACCATAATCACTGAAGGAGAAAAAGAACACTGAGTGGCAGACAAATCTCTTTCTAGAGCTTTTGACTTTCTTAAGAGAGGTAGTATAGCATGATGGTTAAGGTCATAGACTTTGGGATCAAATTGCCTAGTTCCAAATCCCACCTTGGTCATTAACTAGTTGTGTCCTCTTGAGAAAGTTAATTAACTCCTCTGTGCCTTACTTTGTTCATCTATAAAGTGGAGATTAAAGCTATCACACAAGTTTTTGCTTTTCTGTTTTTTGTTTTAAGGAATTAGTGTATGCAAAATGCTTACAGCAGTGCCAGGCCTATAGAAAATGTTATTTTTATTCTTGTCAGGTAGCACTGCGCCACCTTGTTATTATTTGCTCTTTATATTCACAAATTTCAGGATCACTCTACAACTCTTAGATCTATATCTCTACCTCACCTAATCTCAGGTCCTTTTCTCATCTACCACATTTCTGACAGTGGTGCCTCTATTCTCAAGTCTAAACCCCAAACTTCCGGATCATCTCAAGCATTCCTCCCCATGTGATGGATCAAAGAGGAGTAACCCTCTCAGATTCTAGCCAAGGCCAAAACAGACACATGTCTCATCCCAACCAGCAGTGTGAGTTTGGGAATATCCCTGTGATTCTCTTGTCTGTAAAATTGCTCCCGTTGAGTCTATGCAGGGCTGATGCTGGAGTCCGCTCCAAGCCTTACAGGCAGTCCTCATGTTCTAGGGCCTCAGAAGTCAGTCTGAGTTAGTGGGTCCCTAAACTGTGAGCTCCCTGAGGTGAGTGAGGGAACACCTTCCTGTTCCCTGTATCCCCAAGCCCCACCATGGGGTTGATACTGGAATGCATACTTGTTAAGTAAATGAATAAGTGGCTTAGAGATAAGAGCAGCTTCAACTCTAGGGATAACAATTGCCTAATTGCCTCAAGGCTAGTCACTCACAGGGATTACCCCCAATAACCACTTTTTCAGTGGGCCAAAAATTAGGTCATATTGTTTTGTTTAATGTAATTTTTATTTTATATTGGAGTATAGTTGATTTACAATGTTGTGTTAGTTTCAGGTGTACAACAAAGTGATTCAGTTATATATATATGTATATCCATTCTTTTTCAGATACTCTTCCCATATAGGTTATTACAGAATATTGAGTAGAGTTCCCTGTGCCATATAGAAGGTCCTTGTTGTTTATCTAATTTATATACAGTAGTGTGTATATGTTAATCCCAAACTCCTAATTTATTATATTGGTTTATGGGTTTCTAAAATTGTTTATCATAGTTACTAGATTGTCCCAAGTGCAAGCTACATTTTATATGTTTATGATAATGCTTTCTTTTTAGTTTTAGTCTGGCAGGTTTTCTATTTCATGGATTAGTGCTGCACAAAGGCATATGCTTTATTATTTATTTCTTTTCATAGAAGTTCATTTAAAAAAGTTAAAAAATAAAATTGCTTGAACATGGTTCAGGTAACGAAATCTTTTGGGGGCCATCCTATGAGTACTTTTATAAGAGCTCTTTTCTTATGCAGTCACATTGAGAAAAACATATTGTCTGTATGTGTCACATTTTCTTTGTTTTTAATTTGTTGGTAAATTTAGAACAACCTTTGGCAATGTTAGCCATAGGTTATATTTATAAAGCTAGATTGAGGCTTCATTAATCACTGTGTCATGAATTTACATTAGGCTTAGGAAATCTTACAAATATTTATAACATTTAGTTTTTCAATAACTTGCTAGAAGGAAGATCTTGAATAATTTGTTAGTTAAGACATCAGTGAAAACAGATTCAGTTAATTTATTAAGGAAATAGCTGCTACAATCTCTCAGAGGAAAACCTCTTTCCTGTTATATTTATTGAGTTCTATCCCTAGTATGTGAATCTGAGAACTAGGCTACTTAAGACTGGAATTAGAAAAGATTATGGCAACAAACTGAACATTTAGATGGGCATTCATTATTTTTAGCCATTAAGTTTTAATGGCAGATATTTGTTAACTGTGCTCAATTTCTTAAAAGTAAATCCAGTTTTATTCAAGGCAGGAGTTGATGCAACTGGAGGGTAGATTTTCTTGGTAAGTCACAGAGGGGCTATAAGAGGTGCTGGAGTGTGCCTGCTATTATTCCCTGAGGAATTTTGTCTTTAAAGCAGATAATAGCACGACAGAAGTCATCTCATATGTAGTACCTTGCCATAAACTAAGTTGGCCTCGGGACAAAAAATTTTTTTGAAGAACTTTTCTTTAAAAAGGCCTCTGGATTATCAAATAGTTAACAAAAGTAACTCCTTTCATAAGTCTCAGGGCATCTCAAATTCAGTTTGGTTTCATGAAATCCAGAGAAGGGCTCTGTTTACTGTAAATTTGTGCCTAAGCACAATGCCATAAACCGGGCAAGAAACTGCAAAGTGCTCTCATGGGGTTCACTGTGATAGTGAACACCATAAATACAACTAAGCTGGGTGCTCCATTCATTCACTGAACAAATATTAAATGCAAACTCAGAGTTTCCTGCCTCTGCAAAATATGGACAAAAAGGCAGGAACCAGAATAGCTGATGTTACATAGCCCCAGTTTGATTTGCTACTGGTTGTATAATTAAAGTACAATGTATGCAAAACATAGTAGGATATAAAGCTAGAGTAATCAAGAGAGTATGGTACTGGCACAAAAACAGTAATATAGATCAATGGAATAGGATAGAAAGCCCAGAGGTAAACCCACGCACATATGGTCAACTAGTCTATGACAAAGGAGGCAAGGATATACAATGGAGAAAAGACAGTCTCTTCAATAAGTGGTGCTGGGAAAACTGGACAGCTACATGTAAAAGAATGAAATTAGAACACTCCCTAACACCATGCACAAACATAAACTCAAAGTGGATTAAAGACCTAAATGTAAGACTGGACACTATAAAACTCTTAGAGGAAAACATAGGAAGAACACTCTTTGACATAAATCACAGCAAGATCTTTTTTGATCCATGTCCTAGAGTAATGGGAATAAAAACAAAAATAAACAAATGGAACCTAATGAAACTTAAAAGCTTTGCACAGCAAAGGAAACCATAAACAAGACGAAAAGACAACCTTCAGAATGGGAGAAAATATTTGCAAATGAAGCAACGGACAAGGGATTAATCTCCAAAATATACAAACAGTTCCTGCAGCTCAATATCAAAAAAACAAACAACCCATTCAAAAAATAGGTGGAAGACCTAAACAGACATTTCTCCAAAGAAGACATACAGATGGCCAACAAACACATGAGAAGATGCTCAACATCACTAATTATCAGAGAAATGCAAATCAAAACCACAATGAGGTATCACCTCACACCAGTCAGAATGGGCATCATTACAAAAATCCAGAAACAATAAATACTGGAGAGGGTGTGGAGAAAAGGGAACCCTCTTGCACTGTTGGTGGGAATGTAAATTGATACAACCACTATGGAGAACAGTATGGAAGTTCCTTAAAAAAACTAAAAATAGAATTACCATATGACCCAGCAATCCCACTACTGGGCACATACCCTGAGAAAACCATAATTCAAAAAGACACATGCACCCCAATGTTCATTGTGGCACTATTTACAATAGTCAGGTCATGGAAGCAACCTAAATATCCATTGACAGATGAATGGATAAAGAAGATGTGGTACATATATACAGCGGAATATTACTCAGCCATAAAAAGGAATGAAATTGGGTTATTTGTAGAGATGTGGATGGACCTAGAGACTGTCATACAGAGTGAAGTAAGTCAGAAAGAGAAAAACAAATATAGTATATTAACACATGTATGTGGAATCTAGAAAAATGGTACAGATGAACCTGTTTGCAAGGCAGAAATAGAGACACAGATATAGAGAACAAACATATGGACACCAAGAGTGGGGAAGGGGGGATGAATTGGGATGATTGACATATATACACTAATATGTACAAAATAGATAACTAATAAGAACCTGCTGTAAAGCACAGGGAACTCTACTCAATGCTCTGTGGTGACCTAAATGGGAAGGAAAAGCAAGAAAGAGGGGATAGGGCTTCCCTGGTAGTGCAGTGGTTAAGAATCCGCCTGCCAATGCAGGGGACATGGGTCTAAGCCCTGGTCTGGGAAGATCCCACATGCCGCGGAGCAACTAAGCCCGTGTGCCGCAAACACTGAGCCTGCGCTCTAGAGCCCGCAAGCCACAACTACTGAGCCTGCGAGCCACAACTACTGAGCCTGCACACCACAGCTACTGAAGGCCATGTGCCTAGAGCCTGTGCTCTGCAACAAGAGAAGCCACCACAATGAGAAGCCTGCGCACCACAAGGAAGAGTAGCTCCTACTCACCACAACTAGAGAAAGCCCGCGCACAGCAACGAAGACCCAAAGCAGCCAAAAATAAATAAATTTATTTTTAAAAAACAAAAAAAAAGCAAAAAGAGGGGATATATGTATATATATGGCTGAGTCACTTCACTGTACAGCAGAAACTAACACAACATTATAAAGCAGCTATACCCCAATTAAAAAAAAACAGAATAGGAGTTATTCATCTGACACTTATTTCGCTCTTAACCATAAGAAAAAGCATTGAAGTAAGGGCATGAGAGCAAGAATAAGACCCAGTGCCTACCCTCAAGGGTATATAGCACTTACTTGGTGTAGAGAAATCATGTAAAAATGAACGAACACTGTTAGTCCAAAAACCTGAAGCACCAAATCAATACATCCCCACTTCAACCCTTCTGTTACATATGGTCCAAGTGGTAAAAGCTACTGCAGGTGTGGGTAGTGCTTCCAATTACATATTGGGGCCCTTCAAGTTCAGTATAGTTTATCAGGTTTCCCTCCACAGTATGGCTGCCCTGCTGATGTCTACCTGGTCTTCCCAAGAAGAGCTCAACTGCATTTATAAAAAATAGCCTTGTGTCTCCAAGAAGCCGGTTCAGTTGGTCTTTGTGGCAGAAATCCTAGCTGTGGCCTCTCGCTTTGGCCACACTCCTAAACACTGGCTTCTTGACTCCTATGCACTCAGCCACAGCTTATGAGCCATATCACCTTGCTTCTTGCTTTCTTTCTGGTCCTGGCTAACCCTGGCAAAGAGTCAACACTGTGTTTTTTATCATTGTACCAGGGTCCACAGCATGTCTGCCTTTAGCTCAGCTCCCTCAGCTGTCCTGATGCAGCATTTGGTAAGGTGGGATAGGAAGGGCTTTGTTTGGGGCTCAGATAAGAGTTCTGACCCACCTTTGCTGTTTACAGAAGCTGTGAGATCTTGGACAAAACAGTTAATCCTCCCAGACTCTAAGACTACTACTTCAAAGCAGATAGTAATTTTTAACTTCCTCTGATTGTTACGAGGATTAAATGAGCTAATGTAGGTAAAATGCTCAGCATGTAATTGTGCTAAACACACAAGAGTTAGCACTTTCTTCTCTTTTAGACTCTCACTTTAATTAGCCAATCTCCACACTTGTGCACCTGACAGTTTACCAGTTTAGCTCTTGAATATTCATTTACTACATTTGTCAGCCAAGCTTCCCCAGACCCTCCATGGAGAGCCCCAGGTCCCTTTCCCACTGCCTGTCAGGGAAGAGGGCAATTTCCATTACCAATGGACAACGCAGTGCCTGTGAAATTAGTGGTTCCCACAGACAACTCACACATCACTTTTTGGGCACAATTAAGATTGGTTCAAATAAAGGGATGTTGAGTATAGGAATGAAAGGCTTAGCTTAGGCCAAGCCCTGCAATTCCTCAAGAGCCTGCTGGAAAAGGTCAAGCAGAGAGGAGGTTGGCTTTATTTCCTTTGGGTCCATATCCTATTCCTCACATCCAGAAGCAAGCATGACATTGTGTTTGAAGGCTGCCAGGGATTCTAGGGCCAGACTGCCTGGGTTCAAATCTTGATTCTGCCATTTACCAGCTGATGACCTGGAGTGAGTTATTTAACTTCACACCTGAGTTTCCTCATCTATAAAGCAAGGATGGTGTCTACCTAATAGGGCTGTTTCAAGAGTCACTGAGATCAGTTCTGTGAGCTGCTTAGAACAATGCCTGGGACACAGTAAACACTATGTGTTTTTAAAACAGAACACATTTAAAATGCTAGGTACTGAAACTGTCCTCAAATCTTGAAGAATGCATTCATGCACTAGTTCTTTCCTTTTGCCTCAACTGCACCCAGGAAAGCTCTTCTGATGCCACCCACAAAAATTCTGCAGGTTGCCGCTCTTGCCATGTCTGCTCAAAACTGCACTGATCTAGAAATACAAGCTCAGTATGTGCCTCCCATGTCTCCATCAGTACATGAAGGGTATGGGCTTCATGACGTTAGACTGAGTGATCTTCCTCGAATGGATTGCTCAAGACATCTACCTGACTAAAGAAACAGTGCTATAGGTCTTTGTAAATATAAAAAAAAAAAAAATCTTTAAAATTAGAATGCTACTTACGGGCTTCCCTGGTGGCGCAGTGGTTGAGAGTCCGCCTGCCGATGCAGGGGACGTGGGTTCGTGCCCCGGTCCGGGAAGATCCCACATGACGCAGAAAGGCTGGGCCTGTGAGCCATGGCCACTGAGCCTGCGCGTCCGGAGCCTGTGCTCCACAACGGGAGAGGCCACAACAGTGAGAGGCCTGCGTACTACAAAAAAAAAAAAAAAAAAAAAAAAAAAAAAAAAAGAATGCTACTTACCCTTGGGGCAAATTGGATGACTTTTAATGATAAAGTTTATACATGCTTAGACCTGTGATTGTTTTCTCCATCCCCCTCTGAAGAATGTATTCTGTTACACTTGCATCCCTCAAAGCCCTCTGCTCAGATCCCTTCTGCCATGCTGCCTTCCTTGATTTCTGAAACAGGTGAGCCTTCTCCTGTTTAGTTTACCTTCTTTCTTAAGTTCCTTTCACTCAATATAGTAATGGAGTGCTCTCCAGGTGCCAGGCACTCAGTCAGGTACTGAGCGACAGCAATAAACAAGACACACAAGGGCTAGCTTGTCCTGGAGCTTTCAATTTTGAGAATAAGAATTGTGTTTTCTTTGTTTTGTAGCTCTGTCTAAACAGCTGGTAAAATGGTTTTCACTTAAAAGGACATTTGGTAAACTTGTTAGCCTCAAGGAGCAGTTAACACAGAGTCAGGAGAACAGGACGCTGTTAATATATAAAAAGGCTGTGTTTTCTTGGATAAGCGACTTACATGTTTGGAGTTTCTGATTCTTAACTGTGATGTTAGGTTTGGCCTGTGTTGCCTTCAAAGACCCCTGCCTCTTCCAAACGTCACTAAATTGTGTTTGTGAAATTTTAAGATAATTGCAGGTAGATACATTAATGTTAGCTGCCTTTTAAGTGAGCGGTGGGAATTTAAAAATAAGATAAATTACTAAAACATCTCTGAAAGAAACATGAACGTTTCTAGGATCAGTTTTATAGGTTGCTTTTTAGGTATTATAACTTCAGTATTTAGATTTTTTGTTTCAAACTAGAAATATAATAACAAAAAAAGAGTTAAGGCAACAGCAGGTAAAGGATAGGTTAACATTGTGTCTTTTAAAACTGCTGATAGGAAATTTTAGTTTCAACATAAATATTTGGTGATAAAGTCTCTTTTCTTCTTGAATGAGGTAAATCTATACTCATCCAAAAGCAACTACACAGGGGGTGAAAGTATCCACAAAACTTAGCTCAGTATGAGTCTGAAGTAATGACTTCCATGGCCAATTAGGCTTATGAATCCAGGTTCCCTGAAAATTGTATGTACTTGTATTTACAGTTTGATTTGTATATATTAAATGACTGATGATCAAGAGAAAAGAATATGTTGTACAATCCATATTTCTATGATTTTTAAAAAAGCAGCCTAAATACCACCATAGTAAATTTTATTGAATGCAAAATGTCAAGGAAAATATAAGTCCAATACTTCCTTATATCAAAAATTACAGCTGGGTTATACTCATATAGACCTTTAAGATCCTAAAAGACAATTCATTAAAAATCTGCCATTTTGCAGAAGCCTAGAGAAAATAAGTGACCTTCCCAAGGTCACTCCAGAGCCAGAATTCTAAACTTCTCCTTTGGTCAATTAATCCCAAACATTTTGTACTCTGTGTGTGGAGCAAATGGACACAGATCATATCTGTTACCCATCCTTTAAAGATACTCAGTTTAGAAAGCTCAGAATATCCATACTTTACAAATCTTTGTTTTAGCCATTTATCTTAGTCAAGCTGCTTATTATTAAGTTAAACCTTTCATTTCTCCTTATAACCTAAACATTTCTTTTAATTTTAAGAGTCCTCCCTTTCTCCTTCTTCTTTTTCTATTTCTGTATTTTGTATAAAGCTTACCTTCACTCACTTTTCTCATAATCTCACTAGACTTGGTCCAGCTGTTGGTGCAGCCCTTGACAAGCTCTATAGCATCTCCATTTGGGATTCTTAGAAGGAGTTTACTTTTGATTTTGAAAGCTGGCACATATGCACTTATATCTGGTATTTCTTATTTCACTTATTTTTGAGCTGCTATCAAAGATTTAATGTTGACTGTGTAAACTTTATCTTTCTCATCTGACACTTTGAAGACAAATTCCTTCATCCTGGATCATCCCAGGGAACCACACTATCAAGTCCTGGATGAAATGCCAGATATTACGTGACAGATGTGTTTGCCAGTGGTAACCCTTTTGAGGGCATAAGGTTGTGGGGAGATAAACACATAAAATGACTGCAGGAGGGGGCTTCCCTGGTGGCACAGTAGTGGAGAGTCCGCCTGCCGATGCAGGAGGCACAGGTTCGTGCCCCGGTCCGTGAAGATGCCACATGCTGTGGAGCGGCTGGGCCCGTGAGCCATGGCCGCTGAGCCTGCGCGTCCGGAGCCTGTGCTCCGCAACGGGAGAGGCCACAACAGTGATGGGCCTGTGTACCGCAAAATAAAGAAAAAAAAAATGACAGCAGGAGAAAGTAATTAAATTTTTGATGCTACTTAGGCAAAGAAAGTTGTTACATTAAGCTTGTGCGGGTGGTTAACTATCAGCTTCTCTCATTCTACGTTGGTAAAACATTCTCCTAGAAACACTGGAGAATCACTCTTCTTCACCTCTGCTTCCATAGGGAAATGAAGTCATTTCCCACATCCATATGAACCTATATGTTTATAATGTCTTAGCTCCCAAAATACACTAATTGCTAGAAAGGAAAGTTAATCTCTGAGACTGAGTTAATACTATGCTTCTAGAACAATCAATGTGAAAAATTGATGGGGAGGAATTCTGCTTTAGACTATGTCAAACTAGCTTATATTAGACCAAACCTCTCACTGACTAAAATTGTGAAAGCTTCATAAAAAAATGGCTGAAGCCATCCAAGAGCTTCCAAGAAGTTTCTCTCTGTGCTTGAGGTGCTATAATGCTGAAGAGAAGGGTAGAACAGAGAGAACCTGACATCTGGCTGAACATTTCTCCTGAGCCATTTGCTGATCTGTAAACAATGGATGAAGTGAAGAAAAACTAAGCAGAGATTTTGGCAGGCTCACAAGGCTGATGAGACAAAAATTTGGGTTTAGGGCCCACCAGAGAGGAGGGCTGATAAAAACTGTACACTTTCAATGAGCTCCCATGAAGCCTTAAACTTCAGGGCAAACAGGGAACATACTTGCCTTCACAAAAACTGAAACCAAGATTTGAGTCATCTCAATCCCCAATTAGATTAAAATGATCTGCCTCTAACCTAATTGCCTAACAGAAACTAAAGTATGTTCTCTCTAGGAGGAAGATGACATCATTTAGAGCGTCAAATTATCTCTACAATCTTTCAGAAACAAGGTCTGGGATTTAATTTTAAAGTTACCAGGAAAAAAATAGAAGACAGTCCTTGTGAGCTTAGGTTAGGCACAAATTTCTTAACTACGATGTCAAAAGCTCAATCCATCAAAGAACAAATTGGTACATTGAACATTCTCAAAATTAAGACCTCCTACTCTTTGAAAGACACTTTCAGGAGAATAAAAAGTGAAGTTATAGAATGAGGGAAAATATTTGTAAATCACATTTCTGATAAAGGACTTGAAACCAGGGTACGTAAAGATGTCTCAAAGCTCAATAATAAAAAAACAAATTATTCAATTAAAAAATGGGCAAAAGATTTGAAAGGAGACTTCACCTAAAACAAATACAGATGACAACTGAGCGTATGAAAAATGCTCAACATCCTTAGTCATTAGGGAAATGTAAGTTAAAATCACAATGAGATACTACACGCTCTAATTATAATGGCAAAAAGAAAAATAAGAGACAAAACCAAATACTTGCAAGGAAGTATTTAAAGCCACTGGTATTCATACATTGCCAGTGGGAATGGAAAATGGTACAGCTAATTGGGGAAATAAAAGGTTTTCTATTTCTTATAAGATTAATATAAGACCTAGCAATACACTTAATACACTTAATATAAGACCTAGCAATCCTACTCCCATTTATTTTCCCAAGTTAAATAAAAATTTATGTTCACACAAAACCTGTATATGAATGTTTACAGTGGTTTTATTTGTAATCACCCCAAACTAGAAACAATCATAGAGGGAGATTTTAATCATGTCTCTCAGTAATAGATTGAAGAAACATACAAAAGTTAGCTAGAATATAGATAATTTAACAACATGAGTTAAAAAATGGAACTTACTGGTATATCTAGGAAACTCTACTCAAAACTTCAGAATATAAATTATATTCTAGTGCTTTTGAATTATTTACAAACTGAGTTATGCTAGACCATAAAACATGTCTCTACAAATTTCAAAGAACATAATAGTGAGCATATTCTCTGACCACAGTGAAATGAAGGTAAAAATCTATCTAAAAAATAGGAAATCACCAAATGCCCAGAAATTTAAAGTATATTTATATAAAATCCATTTGTTAAAGAGATCACAATAAAAATTAGAAAATATTTTGGAGTGAAGTATATAAAATAGAACATATCAAATATTGTAGAATGCAGCTAAAACTTATGTTAAAAGGTAAATTTATAGCTTTTAGTGCATGTATTTCAAAGAAGGAAAGGCTGAAAATCAATGATCTAGGTATTTGCCTCAAAAGGTAAAGAAAAAGAAAACACCAGTAGAGCCCCCAAAAGCAGAGGAAGGAATAATATATAAAAGTGCAAAAAAAAATAATGAAATAGCAATAAATCCAATAATAAGAATAAACAAATGTAAAAGTTAGTCCTTTGAAAAGGTTAATAAGAAAGATAACCCCCTGGCAAGAATGATGAGAGAGAGAGAGAGAGAGAGAGAGAGAAAGAGAATTCCTAATACCACTTGTAGAAATGATGACATCACTATAGATTCTTCATTTGTTACAAACACATAGCTGAATAGTATTAACTTTTTGCCAACAAATTGAAAAGTCAAATAAAATGGGCAAGGTGACTGAAAAACACAACTTTTCAAAAAATGATGTAAGAAGAAATAATATATGAATATTCCTATATCTAATTTAAGTAATCAAATTTCTATTTAAAAGCCATCCTACAAAAAGCTTCAGGCCCAGATGGCGCCACTAATGAATTCTTCTAAACATTAAAGGACAGAATAGTATTAATCTTATACAAACACTTCCAGAGAACAGAAAACAACAGTCAGCTTATTTTTTGAGGCCAGCATAATTTTGAGTGCAAAATCCTATAACAATATTACAAAAAAGAAAAATTACAGTCTCTTTCATGAACATAGATGTAAAATAATCCTAAACAAAATGCTAGCAAACCAAATCCAGTGATATACAAAAGGAAACATACAGCATGGCTAACAATGTAAGTTTGGTTTAGTTATACAAGAATCAATCAGTATAATTCACTGCATTAAAAGACCAAAGAGGAAAAATTATATGATATCTCAATAGATGAATTAGAAACATCTGATGAAATTTAATACCCATTCATAATAAAGTCTCTTAGCAAAATAGGAATAGAAGGAAACTACCTTAATTTGATAAAGTTTATCTATTAAAAAAGCCTATAGATAGCATCATCCTAAATAGTGAAAGAGAAGAAGCATTCCCCTGAGGTTGGGAATGAGATCAGGATACCTGCTAGCTATACTTTTATTCAGCATTGTTTTAGAGGTTCTAGCCTGGGCAACAGGTCAAGAAAAACAAGTAAAAGATGTCAGGATTGGAAAAGAAACTGTCATTATTCACAGTCAATATGATTATATTCAATGAAAACCCCAAAGAATCTATAGATACACTATTAGAATTAATAAGTGAATACAGAAGTTTCTTGATACTAGAGCATTATACAAAAAACATTTTTTTTTTTTTTTTTTTTTTTTTTTGCGGTATGCGGGCCTCTCACTGTTGTGGCCTCTCCCGTTGCGGAGCACAGACTCCGGATGCGCAGGCCCAGCGGCCATGGCTCACTGGCCCAGCCGCTCCACGGCATGTGGGATCTTCCCGGACCGGGGCACGAACCCGTGTCCCCTGCACCGGCAGGCGGACTCTCAACCACTGCGCCACCAGGGAAGCCCCCAAAAACATTTTTATTTCTATATACAAGCAGCAAGCAATTAGAAAACAAAATTTCAAGAATATTTAAAGTAGCATAAAATTCAAATACCTAAAAATAAACCTAAAGACAGATGTACAAGACTTCTTATACACACTCACACACCCACACATGCACACTATAAAACATTATTTAGAGAAAATAAATATGGTGTAAATAAAAGGGTATATCATATTCAAGCACTGGAAGCTATGATATTATAAAGATGTAATTTATCTTATCTACAGATCAATTGAATCCCAACCAAAATCTATTTTTTTGTGTGTGATTTTTTGAGGGGTGAAAATTGACAAGCATATTATAAAACATAAGTGGAAATATAAAAGACCTAAGATAGCCAAGACAATTTTGAAGGTCAGAACTGGAAGACTTATGTGAGCAAATGACAGAATAGTAATTAGGGCAGGGTGATATTGGTGCAAGGATAGAAAATAGGTAAATGAAACAAAATACGGTTCAGAACCGACCCCACATATATGGATATCTGATTTATTACAAAGTTGTCAATGCAGAGAAATGGGGGGAAATATTCTTGCCAAAAAATAGTGGTGAGTCAAAGGATAACAGTGAAAAAATGAGTCATTACCTCTACCTCACACTTCCAAATAAACTCAAGATGGGTTGTTGGCTTAAATAATAAAGGTAAAATAATAAGGTTTTAGATTGATAATATAGAAAAAATATCTTTATTCCTTTGAGGGATGAAAAAACTTCTAAAAAGTACAGAAAAAATGCCATCTATAAAAGATAAGATTGAGGGCTTCACTGGTGGCGCAGTGGTTGAGAGTCCGCCTGCCAATGCAGGGGACACGGGTTCGTGCCCTGGTCCGGGAGGATCCCACATGCCACGGAGCGGCTAGGCCCGTGAGCCATGGCCGCTGAGCCTGCGCGTCCGGAGTCTGTGCTCCGCAACGCGAGAGGCCACAACAGTGAGAGGCCCGCGTACCAAAAAAAAAAAAAAAAGATAAGATTGAGAAATTTGACCTCCTCCTTAACATAAAATTCCATTCATCAAAGGAAACAATTAAAAAAGAGAAATGAACTCACAGAGTGGAGAATATATTTGCAGTACATAAAAACAAAGAAAGGTTTGTAAATAGATATATAAAGGAGTCCTATATTTCAAAATATAAAGACAGACCAATTTTAAAAAATGGGCAAAATCTGAAATAGGTAATTCACCAAAGAGGATATCTAAATAAACTTATGACAAACGTCATTACCCAACATCATTAATCACTAGGGAAATATTTACAAAATAAAACAACAATGTTATGCCACATATACCCCCCAGGTTGGTTAACTTTTTTTTTTTTTTTTTTTTTGCGGTACGCGGGCCTCTCACTGTTGTGGCCTCTCGCGTTGCGGAGCACAGGCTCCGAACGCGCAGGCTCAGCGGCCATGGCTCACGGGCCCAGCTGCTCCGCGGCATGTGGGATCCTCCCGGACCAGGGCACGAACTCGTGTCCCCTTCACAGGCAGACGGACTCCCCACCACTGCACCACCAGGGAAGCCCCAGATTGGTTAATTTTAAAAAGACTCACAATATGGCAAGTTGGCAAAGATGTGGAACAACTGGAACTTTCATATTCTCCTGGTAGAACCACTTTGGAAAACTGGTTTGCATCCTACCCTAAAGCTGAACAGTTGCATATTTTGACTTAGAAATTCAACTCCTACATACATGCCTAACAGAAATACACACATATGCATGCTAAAGACATATACAAAAAGTTACAAGCAGCATCACTCATAATAGTCCAAACCTGGAGATAACTCATAAGTCCATCCACAGTGGAATGGATAAATATATTGCAGTATATTTATATAAAGAAATACTATGCTGCAATAAAAAAGAACAAATCACTGATATGTGTAAAAACACAGATTAATCTCACAAATGTAATGTTGAGGAAAAAAGACACAAAAGAGTAAATAGTATATAATTCCATTCATATAAAATTCAAAACCATTTAAGACTAATCTGTGGTATTAGTGTGAATAGTGGTTACCTTTGGGGTGTGAAAGGGTTGGTGTCTGGTAGGGAGCACAGGGGTTGTTTCTCTTGTGCTGTGAAGACTTTGTTTCTTGATTTTTGTGGTAAATACAAAGGTGTGTTCATATTACAGAAATCAATCAGTTAGAAAAATTATGATTTTTACATGTTTGTGTATGTGTGTTATTACTTCCATAAAATTTTGTTTGAATAAAACTAGTGGGGAGACTTAGGAGCAATTCCCATTAAAGGGATAGCAGAACGGCAAGGTTATTTTCCATTTCCAATTTTTTTAATCCAAAATAATAAATAGCATAATTTAGACAGAATTAATTAATGGAAACAGATAATCTTATAGAAGTTTTTATTTCTTTCATCAGAAAGGCAGGTTGTAAGCTAGCACATTATAGGAAAATACTTTTTAATATATATATATATTTTTTGCGGTACGTGGGCCTCTCACTGTTGTGGCCTCTCCCGTTGCGGAGCACAGGCTCCAGACGCACAGGCTCAGTGGCCATGGCTCACGGGCCCAGCCGCTACGCGGCATGTGGGATCCTCCTGGACTGGGGCACGAACCCATGTCCCCTGTATCGGCAGGCGGACTCTCAACCACTGCGCCACGAGGGAAGCCCTACTTTTTAATATTTATAATTATTACATTTCCTTTGTTCTTTATCGCGTCTCTTAAATGTATATTCAAGGAAGTGATGGCTATTTCCTTGGGAACACTATGTTCTTAAAAAAAGCAAGCAAAGCATTTCTTGTTTGATCACATTTGTGATTCTACTGAAGAGTGTCCAGTCAATAAAAATTCACAGTTTCCCGTGGAGATAAAAGTGTTTGCTTTGGGGCTTCCCTGGTGGCGCAGTTGTTGAGAGTCTGCCTGCCGATGCAGGGGACACGGGTTCGTGCCCCGGTCCGGGGGGATCCCACATGCCGCGGAGCGGCTGGGCCCGGGAGCCATGGCCGCTGGGCCTGCGCGTCCGGGGCCTGTGCTCCGCGACGGGAGAGGCCACAGCAGTGGGAGGCCCGCATACCGCAAAAAAAAAAAAAAAAAAAAAAAAAAGAAAGTGTTTGCTTTGTTACAAAACAACCAAATAAAAAATGTATCATTTTAGGATTAGGCTTTAAATGTCCCTGAAACTAGCAGGAGTTTTCTACAACCAGTTAAAAATAGGTAACGAGAATTGAAGGACAGGAATGAGGCTAGTGAAAGATCTTGAGCAAGCACAAAAGACAAATTGAACTAAGAAGAGATGCTTTCCTTCTCTAAGAATTAAAAAGAATACAATTTTGTGACAGAAAATTTAGAAGGTATATGGAGGGATACAAAAGAAAAGAAAAACCATCTATGATCCCACTACCCAGACGTTAAAACCTACCTATTATTAGAATTTATTTTCTTGGTCTATATTTGAGTAGGATTTACTGTATTATAACTGTATATATACTGTATATATATGTATAACTGTATAATATATACTGTATTATAAATGTCTATAAAATAAGTGTGGATTATCCAAAAAAAATTAAAATCCAAATGCGTATCTGGACCATATCATTGCATCTAACTTCTTATCTAAACATTTGTTGAACATTGTATCACCTGGAGTTCCAACAGGAAACAGTTACACATAGTAGCATAATTTGAGGAAGGTTTATTTACAAAGGACTAGTTAACAAAGATGTGGGCGTGGTAATGGAGAGCAGAGGAACCAGGGCTGGCATGAGCAAGACTGCTCCATCCTCAGTCCTGAAAGAAGACAGAGTTAATTGTATAGGAGACCACCCTGAGAGATCAGTGATCTTTGGTGGAAGAACCCAGTCAGTCTACAGTCATTTCATAAGGAAGATGCTAATGAATAAACTCCCTGACAAAAGGGTCCTGTAGGACATCATCTATACTTTCCAACCTTATCTCCTATCATTTTCTCCCCATGTCTTTGTATGCTGAATTTCTTCACTTCAGTTGGATGTCTACCCAAATGTTATCTCATCAAAGAGGCCTTCCCTGACAAGCAAAGTAGCCAGAAGAGCCCTGTCCTCCTTCCCCCAACTCCTTACCCTGCTTCACCTTACCTTATAAACATTATTGCCACTTGATATGGTATCTTTTTTTTGCTTACTTCACTGATTGCCTCCATTGTCAGAAGGCAAGATTTATGAGGACATGGATTTTGTCTGTGCCATGTCATCTGTATCTTCAATGCCTAGAATAGTGTCTAGCTCATAGCAGGTGCTCAATAATTTTCATCTTTGAGAAAATACTTAGTAAACTCCCATGTACCATAGAAACATGAAATATCATCATTTAAATTACATATAACACTGTGTAAATACACACTTTTTCGGAGATTATCCCATTTTCACTCATGTGCCTTTATTAGCACAAATAACTCATTTTATATCTAATTATATTTCCTACAGATTCTACTTCCAGTATACATCTCTAACCTGTTCACTTCTCTCCATCTTTACTGACATCATTCAAGACTAAACTATCATCTCCCACTTGAACAAATACAATAGCCAACTGGTCTCCCTGCTCTATTCTTTCCTCTTTCAATCTTCCCGCACACAGCAGCCAAAGCAGGCTTTAAAAAATGTGGTATCTATTCCCTGCTTAAAAAGCTTCAAAGGCTTCATTTTGCTCTCATGAAAGAATTTAACATCTTTAGCGTAACCTAGAAGGAACTACATAATCTAATTCACCTTCCCCCTCTAATCAATCCCTTTTCTTTCACTTATAATAAGCCAGTGGCCACTCTGGCTTATTCTGTTTCTTGAACACCTGAGGTCTTCCCTGCCTGAGGGCTTCTACACATCTCTCCACTGCCTGGAACTCTCATTCCTCATGCCTTTCCTATCTAACTTTTACTCAATCTTCACATCACAGCTTAAAGATAACTTCCTCAGGAAGCGCTATCCTGACTCCCTGATCTTCATGGGGATCCTCTATCTTAAGTGCTTAGAGCACTCCATAATTTCTTTTCCTAAATTTTTTACAATTGTAGTTATATTTTATTTGTGTGACAATTTGTCTAGTCTGTCTTCCCCACTAGACTATAAGCTCCAAGGAGGTGGAGCTGTGCCAGTTTTGATCCTGCTATCTCCAACAGTTATAACTGGAATGTACTGACTTAATTTTAGTGTCTCACTTTTGAATGAATAATATAATTTATAAAATTCTCACCTTTAATATTTCAAAATGTATTGTCCTTGTATGAGAAAATGGCATTTAAAACTCAATTCTGTGTATCAACTGCTTCTATTGCCTAGCAAGGCAATTCTTATTAATAGACCCAGAATAAACACTTCTGAAGAATTCATGAATATCCCCAAATGAGACTTATTCTTCATGTCTAGTTAGATTCTTAGCTCCTCAGGTTAAGGGGTGATGGCACATGGCCCAGGTCTCCACACAAAATGAAAGTATGCTGGATGGAGAAACATCTCTTTTCTTACGGCATTCTTTTGTCATCCTAATGTTAAATGGTGGTATCACATAGTTTTCCAGGCTGAAATGGGGTTCTGAATTTTACGGGTTGTGAGAAAATGTCCTAGGGTTGCTACTAACTCAGGTAACTCATTGGTGGCTTTGAAAAAGAGTCCCCTTCCTCAGGATATTTTGCTTCCATCTGTTTGCAATTGTTATATTGCTGATTTCATTGGAATTTTATGGCCAAAATTGTTCTAATTATTACACAAATCTGCATCATCCACAATGTGAAGGGTGCCCCCTGGGTGGTGTCATTGTACCTGCCCCAATGTCCATGGTAGTCTTGGGAGGTACAACAGATATGGAACATAATACTGAAAATGTGTTACCCATTGCATACTTGTGCAGTGGTTTTTCTTCACCAGTGATATTAAGTACAGGAAATGTGAAAAATCTTTCTTTGTGCTCATGGGGATTTTTCTGAAGAAATACTATAACCTCATAGATAGGCCTTAAATATTTGATTTTCCTATTCTCATTTCTTCTTCTTAAACTCTATCAGTTTTGCTTGATTCCATTTTGCCCATGTCACCCTGATGGATCTCTTACTTCACTTTTAGGACAGTCCTTTAAATTCACTCTTTCAATTCATCCCAGAGGGCAGCATCTTTCCTGCCTTGAGGAAACAACAACAAACAACTCAGGTAGTCTTCAGGAAAACTTAGAGTAAAATGCAATTAAATTTTAAAGTAGTTGTTTTGTTGGCATGAATTTTCTCATTTGCAATGAATTTTATCCTCTCATCCAGCATTTCCTAAAGTAGTATTCTGTAGGATGCTAAGAAGAGTAGTGGAAAAAGTATACTATGCTGTAAAAATTAAGGAACTTTTGGTTTGTCACATTTAATATGCTTTATAAATTCTTCTAATGGTTTGGGTTTTGTTGGTTTTACTTATATCTTTAATTAAGTTAATGTGTATTTGAATTTAAAGTGTTTTGCAATTTAGCCATAAACTTTTTGTAGCACCTGTTAACAAAACCCTGTAAAAGGCTCTGCAGAACACAGGTTTGGTAAATGTTGCTTTATTGATTGGTCCGTTTGTGTGTGCTCTTGGGAAGAAGCCTCCTGAAATGGAAAGGCATTGACTAACAACTAGTAGACCCAGTTTCCAGGCCTTGTTTCTATTAAGCAGTTAAATACCTTGGGCAATGAACTATATCTTTCTATGTCTAGTTTTCTTCTCATTGAATATTTTTTCAAAAATGTGTCAAGTAAAAGTGTGGCCAAGATGGCTGAGTAGGAAGACTCTGAACCCACCTCCTCCAATGGGCACACCATAATTACAACTATTTAAAACTATTTTCAGAGCAACTATCTATGAAAATGGGCTGAAGACTACCAGAAAGGATTTTCCACAAGTAAAGATATAAAAAAGGAGCCACAATGAGATGGGTAGGAGAGGCAGAGACACAGTATAGTCAAGACCCACACCCCGAGGTAGGTGATCCGTAAATGGCAAGATCATCATAACTGCAGACATGCTCCCCAAGGAGCAAGGGGTCCAAGCCCCACCCCAGTCTCCCCAGCCCGGGCTTCCTGCCCAGGATGATGAAAGGAGAAAAACCTACAACCAAGAATACTCTACCTGGCAAGGCTATCCTTCAAATTTGAAGGAAAGATAAAGTTTTACAGACAAGAAAAAGCTAAAAGAGTTCATCACCACTAACCCAGCTTTAAAATAAATTTTAAGGGAATTTCTATTAGCGGAAAAGAAAAGACCACAACTAAAAAAGCAAAAATTACAAAAGGAAAATTCTCATTGGTAAAGACAAATATGCAGTAAAGGCGGTAGATCAACCACTTATAAAGCTAGGAAGGTTAAAAGACATAAGTAGTAAAATCATCTATATCTCCAATAAGTAGTTAATGGATACATAAAACAAAAAGGTATAAAATAGGATGTCAATATAGATGGCCAAAAGGCACATGAAAAGATGTTCAACATTGCTAATTATTAGAGAAATACAAATCAAAACTACAATGAGACATCACCTCACACTGGCCATCATCAAAAAGTGTATGAAAATAAACACTAGAGAGGGTGTGGAGAAAAGGGAACCTTCCTTCACTGTTGCTGGGAATGTAAATTGGTGCAGCCACTATGGAAAACAGTATGGAGGTTTCTTAAAAAACTAAGAATAGAGTTGCCATATGATCTAGCTATCTGACTCCTGGGCGTATATCCATAGAAGACTCTAATTTGAAGAGATACATGCACCCCAATGTTCATAGCAGCAACATTTACAATAGCCAAGACATGGAAGCAACCTAAATGTCCATCGACAGATGAATGGATAAAGGAGTTGTGGCTTATATATACAACGGAACACTACTCAGCCATAAAAAGAATGAAATAATGCCATTTGCAGCAACAAGAATGGACCTACAGATTATCATACTAAGTGAAGTAAGTCAGAGAAAGAAAAATACCATATGATATCACTTACATGTGGCATCTAAAATATAATACAAATGAACTTCTTTATAAAACAGAAACAGACTCACAGACATAGGAAACAAACTTATGGTTACCAAAGGGGAAAGGGGGTGGGTGGGGGTCAGATAAATTAGGAGTTTGGGATCAGCAGATACAAACTACTATATATAAAATAGATAAACAACAAGGTCCTACTGTATAGCACAGGGAACTATATTCAATATCCTGTAATAAACCATAATGTAAAGTATAATAATATGAAAAAGAATATATATATAAAACGGAATCACTTTGCTGTACACCAGAAACTAACACAACCTTGTAAACCAACTATACTTCAATTTAAAAAAAAAGCAAAAAATGGGGAAAAAAATATGATGTCAAAAACATTAAACTTTGTGAGGGGGAATAAAAATGCAGGATTGTTAGAATGCATTCAAACTTAATAGACCATCAACTTAAAATAATCATATATATATATATTTATATCTAGTCATATATGAACCTCATTGTAACCATAAATGAAAAATCTATAAAAGATACACACACAAAAAAGAAAGGAGTTAAAACATAACACTAAAGATAGGCATCAAATCATAAGGAAAAAAGCAAAAGAAGAAACAAAAAAGACCTACAAAACAACCCCCAAACAGTTACCAAATGGCAATAAGAACATACCTATCAATAATCACTTTAAATGTAAATGCTCCAATCAAAAGATATAGAATGGCTGAATGGATACAAAAACAAGACCCATATATATGCTGTGTATAAGAGACATACTTTGGATCTAAAGACACACAGAGACTGAAAGTGAAGGGATGGAGAAAGGTATTCGATGCAAATGGAAACAAAAGGAAAGCTGGAGTAGCAATGCTTATATCAGACAAAACAGACTTTAAAACAAATAGTGTAACAAGAGTCAAAGAAGGACATTACATAATGATCAAGGGATAAATTCAACAAGAAGAAATAACAATTATAAATACATATGCACCAATGCATGAGCCCCTAAACACACAAAGCAAATATTAACAGGGGCAAAGGAAGAAATTGACAGTAACACAATAATAGTAGGGAACTTTAACACCCCACTTACATCAATGGATAGATTACCCAGACAGAAAATCAATATGGAAACCCTGGCCTTATATGACACATTAGAGCAGATGAATATATATATTTGTGGGTATATATAACACACACACACTCATTTATTTATTTGTAAAACATTCCACCTGAAAGCAGCAGAATACACATTCTTTTCAAGTGCATGGAACATTCTCCAGAATAGATCATATACATGCTAGGCCACAAAATAATTCTCAGTAAATTTAAGAAGATTGAAATTTTATCAAGCATCTTTTTCAACCACAACAGTATTAGACTAGAAATCAACTACAAGAAAAAAAAATTGCAAAAAGCACAAACACATGGAGGCTAAACAATATGCTACTTAATAAACAATAATTCACTGAAGAAGTCAAAGAAGATATAAAAAAATACCTGGAGACAAATGAAAACAGAAATACAACAATCCAAAATATTTGGGACACAGCAAAAGCGGTTCTAAGAGGGAAGTTTACAGTGATATAAGCCTACCTCAGGAAACAAAATCTCAAATAAACAATCTAAACTTACATCTAAAGGAACTAGAAAAAGAAAACCAAATAACAGCCCAAAGTTACTAGATAGAAAGAAATAATAAAATCAGAGCAGAAGTAAATGAAATAGAGACTGAAATCTCTACTAAAATCTATTGTAATTTTTATACAACAACAAGAAACTATCAAAAAAAATGAAGAAAACAATCCTATTTACAATTGCATTGAAAAGTATAAAATACCTAGGAATAAATCCAACTGAAGAGGTAAAAGACCTATACTCAGAAAACTATGACATTCTTGAAAGACACTGAAGACAACACAAAGAAATGGAAAGCTATGCCACACTCCTGGATAGGTAGAATTAATGTTGTTAAAAGGATCATACTACTGTAGGCATCTACAGATTCAGTGCAATTCCTATAAAAATATCAATAGCATTTTTCATGGAACTTGAACAAATAATTCTAAAATTTGTATGGAAACACAAAAGACCCCAAATAGCCAAAACAATACTGAGAAAGAAGATTGAAGCTGGAGGTATGCTCCCTGATTTCAAGCTATACTAGAAACCTACAGTCATCAAAACAGTATGGAGCTGGCACAAAAACAGACACATAGATCAATGGAAGGTAATAGAGAATGCAGAAATAAACCCATGTTTATATGGTCAATTAATCTACAACAAAGGAGGCAAGAACATACAATGGGGAAAAACAGCTTCTTCAATAAATTGGGAAAAATGGACAACTACATCTGAAAGAATCAAACTGGACTACTTTCTCACACCATATACAAAAATAAACCCAAAATGAATTAAAGACGTAAATGTAAGACCTAAAACCATTAAAATCCTAGAAGAACACATATGCAGCTCATTCTTTGACATTGGTTTAGCAATATTTTTTGGATGTCTCCTCAAGGCAAGGGAAACAGAAGCAAAACTAAACAAATGGGACTACCACTAAAAATCTTCACATAATGAAGAAAATTATCAACAAAATGAAAAGCCAGCCTTCTCCATGGCAGAAGATATTTGCAAATGATATATTTGATAAAGGTTTAATATCCAAAATATAAAAGGAACTCATACAACTCAACATCCAAAAAACAAACAACCTAATTTAAAAAATGGGCAGAGGACCTGAATAGACATGTTCCTAAAGAAGACATAGAGATGTCCAAAAGACACATGAAAAGATGCTCAACATCACTAATCATTAGGGAAATGCAAATCAAAATCACAAGATACCACTTCACACCTATCAAAATAGCTATTATCAAAAAGACAAGAAATACAAGTGTTGGTGAGGATGTGGAGAAAAGGGAACACTTGTGTACTGTTAGTGAGAATGTAAATTGTTACAGCCACTATAGAGTATGTGGGTTCCTCAAAAAATTGAAAGCATAACTGCCATACAATCCAGTAACTCTTCTTCTATTTTTCTGGAGAAAATAAAAACATTAATTTGAAAAGATATATTCACTCCCCTATTCATTGCAGCATTATTTACAACAGCCAAGATATGGGAACAGACTAAGTGCCCATAAATGGATAAGTGGATAAAGAAGAAGTGGTGTATATACACAGTGGAATATTACTCAGCCACAAAAAGAATGAAATCTTGCCATTTGTGAGAACATGGATAGACCTAGAGGGTATTATGCTAAACGAAATAAGTCAGAGTAAAACAAATACTGTATAATTTCACTTATATGTGGAATCTAAAAAACAAAACAAACAAATAAACATAAAACAAAAACAGAGTCATAGATATAAAGAACAAACTGGTGGTTGCCAGTGCAGGGCGGGGGGGGGGTGGGTTGCTGAAGTACATAGGTGATGGAGATTAAGAGGTTATACAACAAATAAGTCATGGGGATGTAATTTACAACATAGGGAATATAGTCAATAATACTGTAATAAATTTATACGGTGACAGATGATAACTAGACTTGTAATGTATAAAGATATTGAATCACTATGCTGTACACTTGAAACTAATATAGTATTGTAAGTCAGTTATACTTCAGTTCAAAATAATGTGGCAAGTCAATATTCTTATTATTTAGCCATGTACTGGGCTGCCGTAACAAAATATCAAAAACTGCGTAACTTAAAACAACAGAAATTTACTGTCTCACAGTTAAGGCGGCTAGAAGTCTGAAATTAAGGTGTTGTCAGGGCCAGGCTCCATGATAGCTGTAGGGAAGAATCCTGCCTTGCTTCGTCTAGCTTCTGGTGTTTGCTGGCAGTCCTTGGTGTTCATTGGCTTATTGATCCATCACTCCAGTCACATGGTCACCTTCTCCCTGTGTGTCTTCACATCATGTATGTCTATCTTTGTGTCCAAATTTTCCCTTTTTATAAGGACACCAGTCATATTGGATTAGGTCTCATCCTAATGACCTCATTTGAACTTGATTACCTTTGTAGAGACCCTATTTCCAAATAAGATCACATTCTGAGGTACTGTGGCTTAGGACTTCAACAGTATCTTTTTGGGGGGCAATTCAGCATATAACAAGCAGCCACCAACAAAGCTTGCTTTTTCACGTGAAATACATTAAATTTGCAAATACTGCCTTTGTTAGGAACCACACTTGCTCCCCAACCCCATACTCCTCACTCTAGCTAGCTTTCCAGTTATCTGCTTTGCTTATCTCCGGGTTAGTCTAAGACTCTGCTGTATAATATATGATCCCTGTACCAGCAGCATCAGTATCATCTAGAAGTTTGCTAGAAATGGAAACCCTAGGCCTTATCTCAGACCTCTTGAATCAGAATCTGCATTTTAAATGATCCCCAGGGGATTCATATGCACTGTATTGAAGAATTAGCTCCCATGAGAACAGTAGACTCCTAAAACTGAAGTAGGAAGTTGCCTCTTCTCTTAAACCTTATTTGACCCTGAGGAAGGCTCTCCAGGTGTTCCCTGTGCTGCCTTCCTGCTTTCTTGTCATCTGCTCCCCTGACTGTCCTGACCGTGTGGACCTCTGTTAGCATCATATGGTTTGACTCATATCTTGGTATCTATCTTCCTCATTGGTCCTTCCCCTTTCCTGGATACCCACCTTGTACTTATATTCTGCCACTGCTGCCTAAGCACCAGCATGCTATGAATAATTATAAGTGACACTGCACCTGAGTACAAAGAGTTATAACAAAGCAAGTCAAAGACTATCAAACAGATGTATTATTGTATCCTCAAATGACTCAGAATGTTGGTTTCATTAGTTTCACAATGTGTATGATAACTCTTTCCCCTGTTACTAATATAATCCACAAAGCTAAAAACAGAAGCTGCCCACCAGCTGGGAAAGTGTGTGATATAAAGCAAAATCAAAATATTATGATATTGAAGTTATAAAAGTATGTATATAATTATGCTGGCTCTATCTTACATTGGATTCTCTCTGAGGTAGAAAATGAAATCGCCTTCCTTTGATAAAAAAGTAAAATTCCATTTATACCAGATACCATTTTTAATAGAATTTCAGTTAGAGGAAAATAAAAGTGACTGGCAGAAAAGCAATCAATAAGCCATAGGAGACATGACATTTTTATGCTATGTGTAAATTCTAGTTCACTAATAAGAGGAAAAAAAGACATACTAAATTTATTATACTTCATCATTATTTAAGTGTTATTTTTAATAAAATTTTAGGATGAACTCCCAACTTTTCTTTTTTAGAAAATTAATTTGGGTCATCTTGATTGCTACTCACTCTATTAAGATAAGATTTTATTACCTGCTTATGAAAAAGATGCATTTTTTCCTATTGTTATTTACATATGAATTTTTATGTCTCATAGAGCTGGAATTTTTCTTACTAGTCATACTTATTCCCCAGTTTTTCATCCTATTTTTTTATACAAAGCCAAATAGTGTCTTACATTTAATGGTATATTGCCACTATCTATATGCAATCACATGGAATTATTTACCTTTACTTTTAAAATCTGTATCTGGTTCCTTTTCTTAAGTCAGTTTTTTTAAAATGTGAGCAATATTTTAAGTGGAGTTGTTTGCCTGAAACTTGATCATTAATAATTCTTGCCAGCCAGTTAGATTGAGATTTTGAGATACAAATGGAAAACAGTCAACAACAAATACTGTCTTTCTTATATAGTATATGTTATGCTCTTCCATTAAATGTGCTTTTGGTTAGGCATCCTAGAAAGCAAACATTTATGACCAGGAAAGTGCATGCACTGAAAAACAGAGCAGGCTAGACAGAGACTGACATTTTACACTGAGAAAGGCAAAGATAGACTCAGACTAGACAGAATTGGAGCTCGGTGTTTCTTGTTCTGTAGTAAATCACTTATACGGCTCTAGGCACTTAATTAACCTCCCTGGACCTCATTTTCTATCTATACAGGTAGGCCTGTACTTATTGCAGAAAGGTGCTTTTGATAGGAAATATGGAAATGAACTAAATAGAAACTTGAGTAAAAATACATTCCTATTCAGTAGTCATTAAACAAACAGGGTGAACACCTATTTCCAGGCAATACTGCTGACTTGAGGAGCTAACTCACAATCTAAGGAATATATCACACACTTGGAACTGAGGGCAGTGTGAGGCAGGAGAAAAATCTTATGATGTGCAGTTTGGAAGGACCGGGCTTAACTCTAGGTGAACCTGGGTATATCACTAAACTCTTCCATCTCAGTTTTCTTATCTGAAAAATGAAACAATATTTTTATCTGCCTGGAAAAGAGAACTATAAATTGAAAGTGCTATACAAACATTAGTTGTTATTATTTTTATTAATTTATAGAAACTTAAAATGTGCAAAACTATGTTGCCAACTGTCAACTAAAAGAATGACTGTAGTGCTTTAAACTTTATTATATAGTTAAAAAGGTACAGGATGGAAAGTAGGAATTATTGTAAATATACTGCACATAAAATATGATATGGAAATCCATAACTGTAATTTATTTTCTCAACTCCAACATAGAATTTGCTAAAAATCTGGGCAATCACTCATCTCTTAACTATAAAGCCCTTGCAGATGAAAGGTTCTCTGTGAATTCAAAGTAACATTGTTGACAAGGATTTATCATAATTCTCAATACACAGACTGGGTGATCGGACCCTGAATAAGATCTGTTCTCTTTGGTAGCTGCAATAATTTTGCATGAGTATTGCTGCAACAGGAGTCAGGATCTATCTGCTTCTTGCACAGGCAGAGATAAGCTCCTATATCCTGAGAGGTCTGCTGTATTTTATAAATGTCCCCTTACTGACTCTGGCTGGACCTGGAAGGGTATCCTTCCAAAGGATGCAGAGTTACAAGTGAGGTGGAAAGAAAGGATGGAGAAGCATTGAAGGGGTGTTCCAAGTGAGACAGGTTAGAGGAATCACCAAACCACAGGTTATAATCTAATAGAGACTTTGTGCAAATCTCATCACCACTCTGCTCCTTGGTTTTATCCTATAGTAAAACATTAGGAACAATGGTCTCTATGGATCATTCAGAGAAGTATATGAAATGACAGGTAAGCACAGAGATGGTGCCTGTTACATAAGAGGTGCCCTATCTTTATCATCATCATCACCATCATTTTATTCTCTCTTCCTTCCTCTAGGATCAGATCCTCTGGGACTAACTCACTCTGGAGTTAAAACTGTGCCTGTAGCCAGTTTTTCTTGCTTCCAGGATGGTGACTTTAATTAATGTTCTAAATCTCTCAAAGATAATCTCATGTTATTTGTTATCTACTGAGTCTCTCAGGTTCTCTCAGCTGTTTCCGCTCTGTCATAGGGGAAAATGTGGCCATTTTTCTCTGTTCCTTCTATTAAGAAATATTTGTAATTTGTAACTCTGCTTCCCCTTTCATGTGTCTGTTGCATGATTTTAAAGTTATTTCACCTTCTCTGTCACTTTACCATGAATAGAATTTCTACCTTTGGCAACCAGTTTGTATCTTCTTAATCCGAACTTCTTTTGGAATCATTCTTCAATCAGCCCCTGATTTTTCTTCAGGACATTGAAATACAATAGAGTACAGTTTTTTTTTTAATCTTAACATTTAGAAAAAGCTATTTCTTGTAAAAGCTAGTGATTTAATAAAACATTTTCATTTTATTTAAGTAGTATTTGTATATGCCATCCTTCTGTACTCTAATAGTTAAGAGGTGATCATGAATATTTTCATTATTAATGTTTTATTAATATAGAAAATAGCCTATGTTCTCTTCATCTTTGTGTCCCTGCTAGAGCAAGCAGCAATTTTTTTTTTTTTTTTTTTTCGGTACGCGGGCCTCTCACTGTTGTGGCCTCTCCCGTTGCGGAGCACAGGCTCTGAACGCGCAGGCTCAGCGGCCATGGCTCACGGGCCTAGCCGCTCCGCGGCACGTGGGATCTTCCCGGACCGGGGCACGAACCCGTGTCCCCTGCATCGGCAGGAGGACTCTCAACCACTGTTCCACCAGCGAAGCCCAGCAGCAAATTTTTTAATGAATAAATAAGTAAAGGATTTTTATGTAGGAAAAGGATCTCTGTAGTTATAAGTTTATTTATGGTAGAGAAATTATGAAAAAAAAAAATAAAGTGAAGCTATAACAAAGAAAAATCTAATCAAGAAAGTCAGAGATTAATCTTCACATCATAATTATGACTTAAACACCAATACATCCAGTGGGCTTATCTGAAAGCATGAGTACTGTTTTCTGCAGATAAGGTAACAAACAAGAGTATGTATTCTGCTATAGAATTCTGCAGTTCAAATGCTAAAAAAGAAAACCCAGGTACCATAATTTTCCTTCCAGAATCTTTTGCTCACAGGATATTTAGAGATAATTCTCTAAAAAGAGTAAAATTAAATTATATGCAAAGAAGAATAAAATACTAGACTGTTGAGGAAAGACACCCCACTGAGAAAGCATTTGTGAGGGTCTTAGCTGCACTGTGAGGGGAAATTTTAAAATTACAGTGTACAGGTGAATGAGAGCTACCACAAGTATACTGAGTCACTGAGAAATATGAGCTAAAGACAGGGAGATTATTGGAGTTATTTACTGAAATCAGTATCACTTAGCCTTAAAAATTAAGATAATCCAGGATTTGTTTACCAGGTTACAAATCATAAGGATTCCGTGATCAAAAGCATTTTTTGGAGTAGTGATGGTATTAGTAGCAACAATATTAATTATAAAAAATTAGAATATAGCATAATTAGTTTTCAAGACACTATTTTCTCCTATCATTCTGAAAGAATTAGGAAATCATATTAGAGTCAAAATTTTCCAGAAAGAGTCATGGAAAACTCCCCAAATTCAAGCAAAAGGATTACTTATCAACCAAAAAGGGAAGAAAGATAGGATGCTTGCAATTCACTCAGGAAATAATAAAAATAGCTAACAATGGCTTATAGCCTATTATATGATGAAAACTGATAGACCGTCACAAAAATCCCACAAGGTAGGTGCTATTATTATAGCCATTTTACAGATGGGGAAACTAGGGCACAGAGACATAGTGTAACTTGCTCCATGTCACACATCTGGTTAATGAGAGATATGGAAGTTGAATTCTGACAGCCTGCGCTCAGAACCCAGACTCTTATATTCTACATAATACTGTTTTCCAGACAGCAAAATCCCAAAGTACTATTCATTCTGAAAAAGATAAATGTTTAGACATTGGGGTACAACATGAAGCATTTTCCAGAACACACTCAATTCAGTTAACAGCATTAACAATTCTACTTTAAGAAAACCCAGTTCACATTAATTAGGTCTGATTTTTCAGTTTGTCTTTGTTGAATGTCCCCAGTCTGGGGTCACACTATTACTACTGTGTACAGCAGTCATGAACGTTCAGACCACCTGGGAGAAACAGGATGCAGAGAAAATTTCAGGCCTTGCCTAGAAGGAGTCTTCCAATGTTGTCTGGGACCCAGTGGCCACAGATGGCAACTATCCTGCTGTGCTTCCAAATAGGGCCAAATGCCCACCAAGATGAGGACACTATGCAGTTACCTACTCCTTCAGCTGACTCAGCTTTGCTTAAATAATTAAAAAAATTTTTTCTGGCACAACAAGAAGCCCAAAGGTAGGGACACTCCAAGGTTAAATTCAGTGGCTACATACTATCATGAAGGATCCAGGTTCTTTCCATTTTGTCACTCTGCTATGCATAGTGAATTGGATTTGTCTTGTCATAAGGTAAGAGTTATAGCCAGTCTGGTAATGTCCAGACAAAGTGGAAACCATCTTTTCTAGACCTTTTCTCATGTTTTATTACTAGGTCACATGTCCACCCTAGGCCAACACTGGCAAGGGGAATGGAGCTGCTATGATTGATTGACAAGAAGCCTTATAGCTGGGGACAGGATCCCTTTCTTTAGTCATTTGGAAGACAGATAGAAACCCAAACACCTTGCTCTGCCAGCAAGGTAAAGGAGAAAGGATTGGGGATGGGCCACTAACAGTGTGAACTGTAGGAGAATCAACTGCTCATTTTGAGACTGTTCACCTTTAAGTTAAAAAGGAAAAAGAAGCTACCTTCAATTCCAAACGCTATATTCGTAATACTGTCCATCTTTCTGTTTATGAGAAAGGTTCATTGGTGTTTTCTACACTCAGATATTTTTCATATTCCTAGCTCTAATTTAATTTTAACTTTGCAGGAAAAATATTATGCAAATAAGACACTCAAACAGAGGAAGCAAAAGCATGATGCACTAATACTTTAGCAGTTGAAGAGGGAGAGAAGAACCTGAAGTCTCTTAATAGATCAAATAACTGTTTAATGGATTGTCTTCCTTTCTCATGAAAGTTCAAATTTTTATCACAGTTAAGGAGAGAAGAATGGTGGAAAAAGCACAGAGAATTTGGGATTTCCAGTACTTAAGCCCTGGCCTGCCTTTTTCTCGTGTGCTCTTAACTGACACTCCATTAATTTCCCTCTTTCCATTGGTAAAATAAGGATAATGAGAATCTACTACAGATTTATCATGAAGCTCAAATGAGATATTGTCTATAAAAGCATTTCATCAGTCAGAAATATTTTCAGCTACAAGCAACAGAAAATTAAAATTCTAATACTTTTTTTTTTTTTGCAGTACGCGGGGCTCTCACTGTTGTGGCCTCTCCTGTTGCGGAGCACAGGCTCAGGATGCGCAGACCCAGCGGCCATGGCCCACGGGCCCAGCCGCTCCGCGGCATGTGGGATCTTCCCTTACCGGGGCACGAACCCGCGTCCCCTGCATCGGCAGGTGGACTCCCAACCACTGCGCCACCAGGGAAGCCCCAAAATTCTAATACTTTAAACAACAATTTTTTTTTCTTATAACGAGACATCTGCAGGTAGGTTGGCAGGTATATCAGCTCCATGACATCACCAGTGTCTCAGGATCCTTTTATCTTTCCATTTCAACTTCCTTAGCAAAGTGGGCTAATTGCTTCATGCTCACAGCCTGGCTGCTGGATCTGTAGATATTGCCAAGTTACACGCAGAAATAAAAGGGAGAAGTATCCATGAGCTTTGTCTGTTCCTGTCTTCTCAGAACTCTCGCAGCAGACTTGCACTTATATTGTATAGTCTCCAGAACTAAGTGGCATGGCCACGTCTACACCTGGGAGGCTAAACAAGTATTTGGCTTTTCAGCCTCTATAGCTGGAGAGAGCTGGGAAAAGAAGGTTGGATAAGGTAATCAACGGTGTCTGCCACGTGCATTTTGTAAAGCGCTAACTCTGGGTAAATGTTAATTACTAGTGTTCTAGTTGAAAGTTTCCTGAAAGTAAATCAGTCACTCAATAGATGGTTGATGAAAACTAGTAAATACATGTAAGAAGAAGAGAAAGTTAAAATGCTAGCTTATTTAGAGGGATACCTAGTTTCTACTTTATCACTGTGGTAAACACCACTAGGTCATACCTGTTACCTTTCTCACAGCAAGGCATGTCCAAAACAGGCCTCCAAGTGAAATGCTACAAAAAACGTGGATTAATTGGGCACCATTTCCTACTCTTATCATTATGTTTTACAAGCAGATGAAATAATTTGTGCCCTTTCCCAGCCTCTTTTTAGTATTTGTTAGTAGAATGGAATGTCAAAAAGGACTTACAATGCCTAAAACATTTAGAAATTAAAATAGTATGCAGTAGTACCATGACCTTTTCAATATGCTGGATTTGCAATTGTTCAGCCATTCCTCTTGTTCTTTTTCCCTGACTCTTCTTAATGAGAGGAAAAGGTGAATTGGCACCTAAAGTATGGAGTACTCACAGGAACAAAACAGCACATCATTAAAACAATTCAGAGGCAACCCTGCACTGCTTCAGAGTGGCAGGGAAACAAAAGAGGGTAACTTTATTCATTGTGACAAGGCTGGGAGAATGGATTTAGAACCTTGCCTTACCAATTTTCCTCTAGTGTGCTCTGCAGGTAACCTGGTCTGCATACAAACATCTATCCATGATCAATATGTGACCCTGCCTATTCCAAAGAATAAAAACTAATAAATCCCCTGATGGTACTGCTATTTGGCTCCTCTGAAGGGAAATAGTTGCTTTCGTGTCATTATGGTTCCATGACGTCTCTTGAAAGAAGTCTTCTGGGGATGCCCAAGCCCCTCTTCTGCGTTTCCCTAGCACTCTGCATGTGTTGCCATGTAGAAATCACCACATGTTACTGCAAGTTTCTATTCACCCACTTGGTTTCCCAGGTAAGTGTGATTTCCTGAAGGGCACCTAGCACATGCCTGGGACACAGGAAGAATTCACAAAATGTTGGCTTAATAAATGCCACCCTGTGCCAAAGAGCAGGATAAGTCTGCAACCAAGAGGCCTTCTCTCCAATAGTCAGAGGGTCTTCATCTCTGAAGAGACTTGAGGAAACACAAGGCATATTGGATGTGTGAAGTCTCTGCTCCGCTATCTCCCAAGTTTTATCCCAAAGCTGATTTTGGTATAGCTCTCCCTATACCATAGAATTAGACTACCTAAGAATTCCACAGATGTAAGCAGCTATAACGCCATTCTGCTACTTTCTTCCAGTGAAAGAGGAGACAGGTATTATTTTTAGATAATAATGGTAATTTCACAAATCAAAATAAAATTTAAAAACCCACTGCCTCACCCTTTTATTTTTATCCTTCTCCTTTCTTGCATCATTCCTCAGAGGTGGGTAGCTTCAGAAACTGATAGCCAAGGATGATTAGGAAGAGTCAGTCTCAAAACAGGTGTTTGCACATACATGCTAAATAGGTGTCTGCGCAGAGCAGGTGCTGGCATATGGGACTATATATAGCAGGGGGAAACTATTTTTCTAATTCTGTTAAAAAGGAGGGGATGGGCAAGCCATAACACATGTAACAGTGAATGATAAAGCATATTATATTGGTTGAGGGAGAGGCCTCTGAAGGGAAGGATGGGAGTTCAAATCCCAGAGCTGCCAATTTGTAGCTATGTGCCTTGGTTACTTAACTTCTTCAGTCCTTGTTTTCCATCTCTGTAGAATGGGGATAATGCTGGTGCCTACATCACATGGAGCTGTCAGGAGAATGAGAAGCCATGTACAGGGCTTGGCTATTGGTGAGCTCTCAGTAAACATTAGCTGTCAATATGAACTACTACTATGTGACAGTGGCCTGACATTGCTCTTCTAGGACGTTGAACGTTTAGAGTAGAGCAAGTGCAAGGGTCAGGAGACCTGTGCTATAGACTCAGTTCTATGAAAAACTACAGACTCAATGCTGCGCAGTTCCTAGGGCCTCAGTTTTCTCATCTAATAAACGAGAAGAGTTTGGATGAATGACTTCCTGGAGTGTTCCGGAGACTCTGGATTCTAGCAACCAGTGCAAAACAATCTCAAGACTTAGTTCTGATCATTTTCTGTGAGATTGGATATAGCAAAGATTGGTCTCCCGGGAGCATCCCTTGACAGGTACATGCTTTAAGCCTGTATGAGGTGCATGCCCACAAAAAAGGAAAGTGCATTTCTTACTACAAAGCTACTGCCAACCCACAAATGAACACAGACTGTCCTAACTGGTTCCAACCTCTCCACAGCTCTGTTTGGGGTTCCTGGACCCAATTCCTACATGTGTGTTTTGGAGTGGGGGTAGGTGGGGCTCCCACACAACAGCAAGCAATTCTCAGACACCAGCAGGGTATCCGAGAATTCAACTCAATTCTGATGCTATCTACCCAGAGGCAGCATCAGACTCCACAGGTTAAGGGCTCAGTCCTACAAGATGCGACCCACCTCCATCCCCAACTATAGTTGCCAACAGCGAGCCCAGGTTGTCATCTGTACTTCTGACCAACTGGCTATAAATCAGCGGTTCCCTTCACTCCCTTCTCAGGTTTGATAATTTGTTAGGAAGGCTCACAGAACTCAGGGAAACACACACTTATGTTTATCAGTTTAGTAAGGATATGATAAAGGATACAGATGAATATCCAGATGGAAGAGATGCATAGGGCAACGTATGTTGGGAGGGCTGAGGAGTTTCCACGCCCTCTCTAGGCCCACGTGTTCAACAGCCCGGAAGCTCTCCCAACCCAGTCCTTTTGGGTTTTTATAGAGACTTCATTACATAGGCATGGTTGATTAAATTATTGACCATTGGCAACTGATTCAGCCTCCAGCCCCTCTCCCATCTGGGAGGTTAGGGGTGGGACTGAAAGTTCCAACCCTCTCATCATATGGTTGTTTTCTGGTACCCCAGCCCTCATTCTTAGGTGCTTCCTGAAACCCACCTCATTAACATAACAAAAGACACCGTTGCTGTTCTCCAGTCTTAGGAAACTCCTTAGAGGCTCTGGGGAAGAAACAGGGAGGAAGACTAAATACCAGGTATATTTCTTATTATAAAGTACAATATCACAGCCACCTAAGTCCTCCCAGCATCCAATGTCTATTTTCCTTGGTTACTGCCCAAGGACACCTTTCTAGTTATGCTTCACCCTCTAACTTTCATTCTAATAATGCTTTGTTGGTTTCCCTGCTCTAATCTCCTGTTCTTCCCCACCAAACTCTCCTTTAACACTTTACAACTCCTTTTCCATGGCCCCAAATCATAATCAACATCCTCAACTTCTTCAAGCAACCTTCCCTCAATCCTTTCACCTGCACAGACATTTGGCTATCACCCTGTAAAACCACTGGTCCTGCAACCTTTTTGAGTAGAGGCTGTGTCTTCTCTTCCACACACCGTGCAGCTCAGCACTGGAAGCAGAGCGTGCAGCCCATTATTTCTGCCTCTAGTCTCTTATAAATGCAAACTCCTGTCTCTGTGAAGCTCATGACAACTGGACTCAATCCCCACCTTTGGCTTCTCCTCACTCATTAAGTGGTGACTTTTGCAACTAGCTCACCGTCTCCCTCTCTCTCCCAATTCCTGTGATTGTGCTACGGAATTCAAAGGTGTATGTGGCTAGCCGTCCCCCGGCACACAGCCTCTCAGGCCCATGACCGCTGTTTGCTCAAACATCTCCTTCTCTCCAGCTGAGCCACTCAGTTCCATTTTCACATCTTGTACCCTGTCATGCCACTTCCCAAATCTCTGATTATACCATCCTATGCTTCAATCACAGCTCCTTATTTTTCAAGATTGACTATTCACTTACTTTCTCTATAATTGATCATCCACTTCATCAAAATAGCCAGTCCCTTGACCCATCTACTTTCTCTGTACTCATAGGCCTTCTCCTGCTTGATGTCCTCCTAATCAAGCTTAGATATCACGGTCCATAGTTTTCCCGTCACCTGACAAAACCCCAACCTCGGATGAATTCACTACCTGCTATTTGCACCTATACTTGAGCTGCTGAGATAGCTGTAGAAAAAGAAATTACATAACCAGACAAATTGATATCAGTATAAACCCATGCTTTCTATCCATCAGGATAGACCAGGTTATGTTGTGGTAACAAACAAAATGAAACAAGATGAAGCAAAACAAAACATAAACAACAAATCTCAAATATCAATGGCTTGATACAAGTTTATTTCTTGTCTATGCTACAAGTCCAGAATGGGGTTCTGCTCATCTTAGTCATTCAGAGACTCACGGGGATGGAGGCTACATCTGAGTTTGTGCTTCCTAGGTCATTGCAGCAGAGGAGAAGGAGACATGGTGGCAAATGCACTGGCTTTGAAAGCCTTCTGTTCATCTTATATTGGCCAAAGGAATTCAGATAGCCATAGCTGAGTTTAAGAAGTTGGAGAAGTGCAATCTTACCATGTGCCAGGAAAGAGAAGAACCAAATATGAGTATAGATAGATAGTCAGTGGCTGCCACAGTAATCAATTTCAGCTGCTCCTGGTTTCTTAATGTTTTTCCAGTTAGCTTCCTCTCTCCATGGCAATGATTTCAAACTCCTTTACCCTATTCATTCTCTTATTCTGCCTTATTCTCACGCTCCCACAGACGTTCAGGTTGGAGAGAGATGAGACTAGTCTTAGGACAGTGGCTGTGGGAATCTATCATCTAGTTTCCTCATCTGTAACACTGAGGTAGTAACATCTGTCAACCTTACTTCAAGGCCAAGGAAGTGTAAAAATCAGCTGAGAACATATTTGGAAGTACTTTGAAAAGTCAAACACTATACTTTGTAAATGTAAATTCTTATTATCATTATTATTAATTTCAGAATACTTAACATGCAAAAAAATGCAAAACAGGGATATTAGCATTGCATTGGTTTAGAATTTAAGCTCCACATGGCTGACTTTTTTTTATCTGTTCACTGATATATTAATTCCAACACATAATAGGTACTCAGTAAATACTATTGAATGAATAAGTTTTTATAAAATATGTGGTCTGATTAATATCATAGCATCACTACTGTAAGGTGATAAATACTTTGATCTAAGTTCATATACTAGGAACTATTACCTAGTTCTATATACAATTGAATATTTTCCTGTTTATCCAGTATCAGAACTGTGTGTTGAGAAGTGTAGGGGGTTGGTTATCTCAAAGAAATAAGATTAAAGTCCTATCTAATGGCATTTTGAAAGTAAAGTTTGGCTTGCTAAATTTTCCATATTTTAAATGTTGCTCAAATTCATATGAGTTTTGTATAAGCATAATAAAATAGTATCATTATCATAAATTTAAAATGCATTATTTAACATATGTGGCAAATGTTTGCCAAAAATGTTTTCATTGTATATTAGACAAGGCAAATACATCACTTAAAATATGGCATGATAATTTAACAGGAAATAGTCACAGTTGATCTTTTTTTAATAAATTGGATGTAAGTCAATATTTACTCAGCAAATTATCAGTCATTTTTTAAGTTTATACAAAATAGTTCTTGTCTTCATTTTTTAAAGTTACATGTAGTATACATGAACAGATAGGCAGTTATTATTTATTTGGTTTCCCTTGCAAATGCACTGCTTGCTAATATTTTCAAAAACAACTATTTCCGAGTTGTTAATCTTTGAAAACATTCATAACTCTGGGCAATTTTTTCAACTTGCAAAATTCAAAACGCAAGTCTATTTCTTTAGCTTTTTATTCTAAACTTTTTTTCATATGTTATGGTTCTTTCTCAGAATGGACATTTAGATGATGTTTAAAGTGGCCACCATAAAGGAACAGTCTTCCTGAGAAGTGACATCCAGCTGTGACAGCCCCAGAGCTGCCGGTATTGCTGAAGCAGAGCCTTGTGCCTCACTGTGACCCCCAAGCTACAGATATCAAGTAAGTCAGGTTTACTGTGTTACCAAAGACTCAGGGTTCTCCCACATCCCCATTCTTGCACAGAGATCACTGAGATGCTCCATTACACCTGCTGAGGGCAGCATTGATTATCTCTTTTGACTTAATTCTCCTTATCAAAATCATCCGTCTTAAGGTTCACTACCTTTAAATCTTAGGTGATATCTTGCTACTCATCTAATAAGTGAAACAAACTACACTGTTAATGGACACTTGATGCGTTTACCTTCAACAACTTAAAACATGTTTGAGCATCTATTATGTACAAGTGATATGCTAGGCTCTGCTTGTCTGTGAAAGGAGCTAGAAAAAGATCTTCTCGAACATAGGCAAAACATCCTCTGACATAAATCATACCAATGTTTTCTTAGCTAAGTCTCCCAAGGCAATAGAAATAAAAACAAACATAAACAAATGGGACCTAATCAAACTTACAAGCTTTTGCACAGCAAAGAAAACCATAAACAAAATGAAAAGACAACCCACAGAATGGGAGAAAATATTTGCAAACAATGAGACCAACAAGGGCTTAATTTCCAAAATATACAAACAGCTCATACAACTCAACAAAAACAAAAAACAAACAACCCAATCTAAAAATGGGCAAAAGACCTAAATAGACATTTCTCCAAAGAAGACATACAGATGGTCAACGGGCACATGAAAAGATGCTCACCATCGCTAATTATTAGAGAAATGCAAATCAAAACTACAATGAGGTATCACCTCACACCAGTCAGAATGGCCATCATTAAAACGTATATAAACAATAAATGCTGGAGAGGGTGTGGAGAAAAGGGAAGCCTCTTGCACTGTTGGTGGGAATGTAAATTGATACAGCCACTATGGAGAACAGCATGGAGGTTCCTTAAAAAACTAAAAATAGAGCTACCATATAACCCAGCAATCCCATAACTGGGCATATATCTGGACAAAACTATAATTCAAAAAGATACATGCACACCTATGTTCACAGCAGCACTATTCACAACAGCCAAGACATGGAAACAACCTAAATGTCCATCGACAGATGAATGGATAAAGAAGATGTGGTACATGTATACAATGGAATACTACTCAGCCATAAAAAAGAACAAAATAATGCCATTTGCAGCAACATGGATGGACCTAGAGATTGTCATGCTGAGTGAAGTAAGTCAGACAGAGAAAGACAAATATCATATGATATCGCTTGTATGTGGAATCTAAAAAAGGGGTACAAATGAACTTATCTGTAAAACAGAAATAGAGTTACAGATGTAGAAAACAAACTTATGGTTACGAGGGGGTAATGGGGGGAGGGATAAATTGGGAGATGAGGATTGACATATACACACTACTGTATATAAAATATCAATAGATAACTAATAACAACTTACTGTATAGCACAGGGAACTCTACTCTGTAATGGTCTATATGCAAAAAGAATCTAAAAAAGAGTGTGTATATATATATGTAGAACTGATTCACTTCGCTGCACACCTGAAACTAACACAACATTGTAAATCATCTACACTCTAATAAAAATTAAAAAAAAAATCTCTTTAAGGATTTCTACCTGTAGAATTACATAATATACAATTTTATTACATTTTTAAAATCTAACTAAAGTTAACCAAAATTTAAGGAGAAGGTATTACGGGCCAGTCCTTGTGCTGGGTTCTGTGTATACACAAGTGAATAAGATTCCTTCCATGCCCTCAAGGAACCCACAGTACAACAGGGCAGAACTTGCAGATGGGTGCTTGCAGGCCCAGTCTGGCAGATTGCTTTAGCAAATTTGAGACTAACCATGAAATTGTGAGACTTCATATAAAAACCTAACTTTCCAATTGCTACAGAAAATCATAACATCTGGCACTGCTAGTCCCACATTCCTGGCACACCCACCTGGCACTGAGTGGCAGCCTCATTTTGTCGAGTGTGAGTTTTACAGTTTGTCATAGTCTTCACCAGTCCCTCTTTTTTCCTGACACTAAGGTTGAGTCTTAGTGGCCATTTATCAATGAGTTTGAAAAAATACTAGAGAAAATTTTTTGTACATATGTCTACATCAAAAGTGGGAAATGAAAGTTCCAAAGGACCACATTTTAAGAAAAATGGAGGAGAGCAACCTCTGTTAAAGAAGTGAAAATAACCCAATATATTAACTGTGCAACTAGTAGGCTTTTATCACTCATTTACTTTATCTGCTTCTCCTCTTTAAGCATTTGAATGCAGGGGCCCTGTTTTAGGGGATACTGGTATAAACTGTAAGATGGGAGGAAGAGATAGAAGAAATCATATGGGGTAATGGGATACATAAAGAGAGAGTGATAATTAGTAAATTTGAAAGGGCTTCAATCGGATGGTGGCAATTGTGGATAGGGTAGGAAAGGTCACTCAGAGACAACTGAACCAAGCCCTGAAGGTGGGAGAGCATTTAGTGAATATTAATGAAATAAGTGGTAGAGTGAGGTGCCATGGAGGGCAGGGGTGAAGGGGTGATTATACAAAAGCTGTAAGCTCTGATGCATAAAATACAATATTTTATATGGGCTTCAGGAAGACTAATATGAATACCTCTATCTCATCCTTTTGGTGGCTCCTTCTTAGAGCCATTATAGACCATTTTCATCATGCTTTTCAAGGCCACCCCTGAGTAAGGCTAAAATGTAGTGCCACTCCATTTTTGGATGGTGCCAGTATGCCCTACAGAATCATCTCAAAATCAGGCCCAAGTTGTGTCTTTATCAGCCAGAGGATCATAGGGAATTCCCCCAAGGACTGTAGGTATGGGTCAAGGGAGAGGTGACAAAGCAGCAGGAGGAGGTGCCATGAGAAAAGAGCTAACTGCTCACGTAGCTTTTCTGCCTTTGAGCCTCGCTTGAGCATGATCTCGCTTATACTACTTCCACTTGATTATGGAGTGACGCTGCCCATGCCCACTGTGGCTCAGGGAATTCAACAACTTCCAGCTCATGATGGGCAGCTCAGACTGTATGGTTGCTTGATGCGCTGTCATTCAGTCTTTACTTGGATCCAGATTTACTCCAGGAGTTATTTCTCAAAAGAAGAATTATCTGTCGAAGAGAGCATGTTTCGCTCTAAAACCTCAAAGGTTGCACTGTAATTCTCTCATCTGGATTTGTCAGAGGCTTAATACAGCATTTCCCTTTGTAGCAAGTGGCCTTTATGAATTGATATAGAGAAGAAAGCATTTGTCAGATCAATAGTGGCATACTTGATGCCAAAGGATGTGTTAATTTGCTCCAGGAAAAATAGCACATTTGAGGCAGTAGTTGTCATTGATGTCACAATCTGATTAAGTTTATGATAATCTACTGTTTTTCTTCAAAAGCTCCAAAATTTCTCCAAAATTCATCTTTCTTCTGCACAAGACAAATAGGAGAGATTTATTGGAATGTGATAGGAATCACCACCCCTGTATCTTTCAAATCTGGTGATAATATTAATCTCTGAAGTTCCCCCAGGGTTGTAGAACTATTAATAATTTACTACTTTGGTAGAAAAGGACAGTTTCAGGAGCTTCCTCTTGGCCTTTTCTATCATAATAACCCTCACTTGAAGAGTCAGGAAGTGAGAGTTCTACCAGTTGCCAAATATACTTTTAGGAACTGGGGAAATAACCACAAAGCTAGGTTTACAGATCCTCTGGGCCCTCTGAGAGAGGAACGTAAGCCAAAATTCTATTCATTATCTAGCATTCCTAAGTCCCCACACTAACTGGTGGCACCTGAAATTTTGGGGGTCATTTCAGAGCCAGTGTCCAAAATTCTTGAAATATCTGGGTATTTTCCTTTCTCCAGAGTATATAATCACCCTGATAAATGGATGCATTTCCTTTTGGGGAAAGCGAGAAGGAAATTTTATAGTACATTTTTGTTAACAGTCTTACTGGGTCTTTCCTCAAAGGTCCCAGCCTCCCCTTCTTTTAAGGGACCCTGTTAACTAGCTTAGATCTGAGGATTGGTGAGTCCATGACTCTCTACTGTGGATATTTTAGTAAGATATCTGTCCACTAGATTTATCTTTTTTGATTTGACAAATGAACTAAGGATTATTAGCCTGACAATCCATTTCAGTCCCAGGGACACTATGATCAAAAGTCACTGACAAAGATCTCTGTGGATAAGGTCACTCAGATTAGAACTTTGGCCTGTTGTCCAGTACAATAATCTTGACTACCTTGTTTCTCTGGCGGGTAAGTGCTGTCAATTGGCCTCTGCAACTTCCAGTAGTCCTTCTGTTATTATTACACTCTCATGACTAATCTGAAAAGTGACAGACTCCACTGAGACTTTCAAGGATGCTGGTGTTTCCCTTACTAATATACTTTTCAATACCTTCCTGATGGGAGTGTTCTCTGGACTCTCCTTGGGGCCATGGTAAGGGGCGGATGAGCCAGTTATAGATGATTAATCCATGCCAGCAATTTTATCTTCCTAATCCTTTGAATTTCTTCTTCTTATACCAATTTTCTTTAATGAAGACCACTATTGGTCAACCAATCAAGCAAACTCTTTATAGCGCTGTTCCCAGTCACTCAAACTAAACCATGAATCTAGAATATCTATGTTACCATCAATTTATGGTAATTGCACACATACCAACATATTTGCCTATATCCGAAATTATGTTGCTTCTTCTCTTGTCTAAAACCATTAGATTCCATTCCCAGTAATGTTTCCCAGGTTTCTGATATCCTCCCAGGATCTGCTGGGCTCTGACTATAGTTTTAAGTCTGGGGGCAGTAAGTAGTGGAGGTAGACCATGAAGAGAATCTGGATCCCTGTGAAAGGTAACTTTTCAGGATCTTTAGCCTAGGGAAGGCTACTTTCAAACAGGGAAGAAGGGCAGCTCAGTGGGATTTAGACGCTGGTGACTCTGAGAGTCACTGGGATCCACCTAAATGTCCTCATTCCAATTTTGTTCTTTCTCAATCAATGCCCAAACTTTTACGTAAGAGACCTGGCAAGTCTATGAATTCCATCTGGGTTATAACTGTGCAACCTACAGGATAAAAATAAAATATACATTAGCCATATGGCTATAAGAGATATTTTTAGGGCAGTCTTAGAAGCTCTCTGGTTCTCTGTGCCTTAAGCTGAGAATTTGAAGTCCTAACCTTTTATTTAGAAGAAACCAGCCCATACCATCATCCTTACAGTCCTTATTCCCTCTAAAATCCTACTGTAACAGTTAGTAGTCCCTTGAAGGCTTTTCTGCAATAAATACTTCATTCCGGAAAACTATAGATAATTATCTTGCCACTGCTTTCTATAGACTACTAGTATTCCATTTTTCATTGGCAATGAAGTCTTAACTGCTTTTTAATCTAAGGAGGTCAGATAACTAATCCCAGATTCCTGTCTTTGAGTTTCTGCATCCGGGAACTCAGGAACCAAACACTGTTTTATGAGTCAGGGTTTTGCCAGGAAAGCACTTACCTCTTTAGTTTATAACAGGAAGAGATGGTTAAATACAAAGTGAATTACAAACTTACAAAATTGTTGGGAGAAGTGCGGCAATTAAGGTTCATGGTAACATACTGATGGCTTTGAGGAAATTTGGAAATCCAGGAATGACAGTAAGTAACTAGAGATTACAGTTACTTGAAGTACCAAGGTAGATAATTCACAAAAGCTCACGCAGAAGCATCTGTAAAGTTCATGTCTTACTATCAACTAAGACACCTACCAGCCACTGCTGGGGAAGAATAATGGCTGTCCTCTCTTACGCCTTCCAAATTTTGTGGAAGATACCTTTTATTGGCAGAATCTAAAGGAGGCAGCGAGGGAGTTGAAGCATCGTATTTTCCAGAATTCAGACACTATAATACAGGGAAGAGTTTGGATGGATGGAGATCATATTGAGTGTAAAGTTAATATTTGACACAGTATATAACTATCAGCTTCTCAAAAATATTTTACATGTGGCAACAAAAATTAATATATGAACATTTAACTTTTTCCAACTGCCTTTCCAATAAGTAGAGGATTATAGTTTGCCCATGATCTGTTTCTTCTTTTTCCTCACATTTCTGAACCAGTTATTTTGAGCCTTTAAGATGAGATTAAGTAGGTAAGAGGTAGATAGAGAAGGATTAAAGGATCAGGGGTAGTGACTAGGGAGGGAGATTTTAGGCAGGTTGGAAAGGCTCAAAAGTAGCAGCAATATGAGAGCTTTGGATGGAAGGGGAAAATGATTTTTAGAAGCATTTAGTGAAATATATGTTTATTTCACAGTTCTTAAAAAACACAAATAAAGGATTTTAGTTATTTTGAGATTCCTTTGGCTGCTGCACTTTGTATGTTTGTTTACTGCAGAGATTCTCTAAGTGTCCCCAAGAGCCTTTCAGGGGTTCTGTGAAATCAACGTTATTTTTGTAATACCAAAACATTGTTTGGCTTTTTCACCGTGATGAAATTTATACGGATGTGCAAAAGCAATGGTGGGTAACACTGCTGGCAATTGAGCAAGAATCAAAGCAGGTCACCAAGCTGTACTAGTCGGAGTCGGTATGTTCTTCACCACCATGCACCCACATTATACAAATAAAATTTAAATGCCACCTTCACTTAATAATGTCCTGATGAAGTAGTAAAAATTATCATTTTATTAAATATTAATCCTTGAGTATACCTCATTTTAATATTCTGTGTGACAAAATGGCAAGTACATCTGTAAAGTGCTTCTGCTACATACAGAAGTGTGATGCTGTCTCAAGGAAAAGCACTTCTGTCATTGAGTTGTGAGATGAACTAGCCAGTGTTTTACATAGAGCACCATTTTTACTTGAAAGAATGACTGACAAACCATCATTGTTCAGACTTGGGCATTTGGCAGACATGATGTTCAAAATGAACAAAATGAGCCTGTCACTTCAAGAAAAATAATTTATACTATATGTTGACAGTGATAAAAATCCAAGCTTTTAAGTAAAGATTAACATTTTGAAAAACTTTTATCTAAACTATGAGCTTGACAGTTTCCTAATACGTATGAAAAGACTTTTCTAATGAGATTGGTGGTGTTATTAAGTAATGTGACATTTTGTATTGGATAACGATCTGTGTCAAGGTTTAGAAGATCTGCATAACTCAGTGAACCAATATTTTCCAAAGGACCAGTGCATGACATTACAAAATCATACATGGGTTAAAGATCCTGTCAAAGGACGAGACAGTAGACTTTAATGTTACAGACTACCACTGATATGGTTTCAGATGCCACCTTGCAACTCACCTTTAAGTAGCTACTACTTGTTGAGTTTTGGTGTGTTATCAAAGAAGAATATCCACTATCCATCTCCAACTGAGAGGGCTATTAAAATACTTCTTTCTTTTCAACTGTGTATCTATGTGAGGCTGGATTTTCTTAGTATACTTTAACCAAAGCAACATATTGCAACAGTGTATGCAGAAGTAGATGTGAAAATCCAGATGTCTTCTATTGAACAGCATGTTAAAGAGACTTGCAAAATGTCAAACGATGTCCTTACTCTCACTAACTTTAATTTTATTTCGAAAAATATAGATGATTTTAATTAAAATGTTATTTATGGTAACATGCAATGGATTTAATCATTATTAAATAAATTCATCAATAATTATTTTTAAAATGCTTCAGTTTTATTTTCAGATACAATAAATAATGGTAGCTATAACTCACATAAATAAAAGATTCCTGGGGTCCTCAAGATGTTTTTAGTGTAAAGGAGTTCTGCGACTAAAAAGTTTCAGAATTATTGGTTCACAGCAATACCCCTCTGAGACCAAGTGAAATGGATTATGGAATTAAATATGCTGCATAAAATACTGAGATGCATTTGTGTATAAGTGCTTCCCTTATATTAATATGTGTTGTACACATCTACTGGTATAAAAATCTAGGACACCTTAAAAATTACCATGACTTCTTTTAAGAAAAACACATTGGGTCACGTTACATATACAAATTAATTTAGAAATAGATAAACAATATAGGAGAGTGGGAAAGTACCTGACTTTGGAGCCAAATATAAACTTAAATCTCAGTTCAGCCATTTCTTTACTGTATTATCTTATACTTTTATACTCATACTTTTACTTAACCTCTTAGTTTTACTTTCCTTATTGTAAAATAGAGATAATAATACAGACCTCATGGGAATTATTATGTTAAAGCAGAATTATGTTTAGATATTACCTAGAATATACGCTAAAGTGCTATAAGAGTGAGATAAAAAATTACAGCAGTTCAAACAAGATTACTTTTATCTCTGTTAAAAGTCTAGTTGGTCAAGAATAACTAGATATTTCTGTTCCACACAGACAGTCAGGCAGCCAGGTAATTTTCATTGTGTTGCTTCTGAGTTCCCAGGGTTCTTGTTCTATATGCATGGCCAAGCTAGTTTATGGACACATCTGTATGTCATCCAGTAGAGAAAGGGCAAGAGAGAGACAACACAGTACAAGAAAATTTTATTTAAGTGATGCAGAAATTGCACATTGCATTGCTCACATTCTTATGAAAAAAACTTAGCTATATGGCCACCTACCTGTAAGGTAGGTTGAGAAATTGTCTCAAGGTAGAAAACCATGTGCTTGCCTGAAAATTCATTACTATTGAAGAAGAAAATACACTAGAAGCCAATTATCAGTATACAGAAGCTAATGTGTGTTAAATACCTAGTACAGTATCTGCTAATTCAGAGATGCTCAACAGTCGGTGTCTATTTTTATTATAAGAATAATAATATAAACAAGCGTGTGTTTTGTCAAATAAGTTAAATGGTTTATGAAAAGGTCTCTGAGAGAGCTTTTCAGCAAAGCCATATTTTTAAGCAAAGGCAGAAGTTTGGCACAAATATATATTTCTTGGCTTAATATGAAGGTTCATAGCCTCAGGGTGCACTTCTTCCACTATGCTGCAATGTTTGAAAATTTTACCATTAGGGTCTAATTTCTTTGAATACCCTGGGAGTGAGTGATCAAATGTTATTATGGGCTATTACCATCTTAGGATAAATTCATTATTATCTCCTGTCTCACTCCTCCCCCTCTTTCCCTGCATTCTTGTAAAAATCCAAAAGAATACATATGGAGAAGGAGGAATTTCCCATTTGAGTAGGGGAAGAGAGGAAACTAAGCAAGGAAGGCCAGGACCCTCTTTATAAGCTCAAGGCAGGTACTTGTCAGAACAAGTGAGGAGCATAATAGGTGAATTTTAGTAGAAAAATGGGGGAGTGTGGGGTTCTGAGTCAGGGCTCAGCCCTGAGAGGGTACGTCTTAGTGAAACTGTAAGAGCACTAGGTACAAATGGCCAACTGGCACATGAAAGGATGCTCAGCATCACTAACCATCAGGGAAATGCAAATCAAAACCATAATGAAATATCACCTCACACTTGTCAGAATGGCTATTATCAAAAAGGCAACAAATAACAAGTGGTGTAGAGGATGTGGAGAAAAGGGAACCCTTATGCATGGTTGATAGGAATGTAAATTGCTGTAGACACTATGGAAAACAATATGGAGGTTCCTCAAAAAATTAAAAATAGAACTACCATATGATCCAGCATTTCCCATTTCTGGGTATTCATCCAAAAAATGTAAACACTAATTTAAAAAGATATATGCACCCCAATGTTCATTGTAGCATTAATTACAGAAGTCAAGATACAGAAACAATTTAAGTGTCAACTGATGGATGAATGGAAAAAGAAATGGATAAATGGAATATTAGCCACAAAAGAGAATGAAATCTTGTCATTTGTGACAACATGGATGTACCTTGAGGGTATTATGCTAAATGAAATAAGTCAGACAGAGAAAGACAAATACCATATGATCTCATTTATATGTGGGATCTAAAAAACAAAACAAATGAACAAACAAAACAAAACAAAACTCACAGACACAGAAAACAGAATGGTGGTTGTCAGGGGGATGGGGGTGTTGGAGGGTGGGAGAAATAGGTGAAGGAGGCCAAGAGGTACAAACTTACAGTTATAAAATAAATAAATCATGAAGATGTAATATACAGCATGGTGACTATAGTCAATAATACTGTATTGTATATTGCATATTTGAAAATTGATGTCTTAAAAGTTCTCATCACAAGGAAAATATATTTTTTTGTAACTTTGTATGGTGATGGATGGTAACTAGGCTTACTGTGGTGACCATTTAGCTATATATATATATACACTCACACACATATATATATACAATATATACATACATATATCTTGAATCATTATGTTGTACATGTAAAACTAATATAATGTTATATGTCATTTATACCTTAATAATAATAATAAAAAAGAGTATTAAGTGCTCCTGAGGGGAGAGAAGGCAACAAAAGGGGGCCCCAGAGGTGCTGATATCAAAGTAGCTATTTCACGCTTTTTTCCCAGGGACAGCCATACTTCAGAGGCTTTGCTGCAGCTACATTTAGCTAGAGAAAAATAAGGTATATGAAAGCTCCCAGGGCTTCAAGCTCTTAAAAAGCTTGTGTAATTTCTGGGTTTTGCAGTTATTTAATTAAGGCAAACAAGAGGGTTATAAATTCAACAACTTTGTGATTGAGATTAATGTGCTCAGAAGTTAACCCTTACCTTCACAGGAACTGAAAAGTGAACATTAGACATTCAACATTCTCTAAATTAAATCTGCCTGCTTGGTGGCCTAGAACAAAACATGGCTCCTAGAATTTAACCTTTTCAATGGTTGGTGCCAGAGCCAGATTAAGTGGTGGCCAGTTAGGACATTACCAAGAGTTGAAATCTGTAAAGGGTGGTAAAGCATCAGTAATAATGTAACAAAATGGATAAACATGATTTTGTTTTCAAGCAAAATTTCTTTTGGCTATTCTGCTATTAGAAGGAATAATTTGAATATGTTATGTAGGATTGATGTCAAAGCCAAAGAGTTGGCTTAGAATTCTTTCTGTTTTCATTTAAACTGAGAATAAAACAATAGGTTATAGATGTCAAGCTGTGCTCACAGTCCAAAATAAAGTGCTAAACAGCATACAAAGAAGGTTGACCAATTTTGCAGACTTAGGCAAACATTTGAGGACATAAACAGGTTTGGGTTGAAGATGTTGGGGAGGGGAGTGCTTTGCGGAGAAAGTTGTTGGAGTATTATGGCCCCATCTTCAGTAATGCTGGAGTGGTAGGGTGTCCTACTCCTCTACCTCAGGAAGAAGAATGTCAGGAAAACTACTTAAAAAGTTTGACTTATATCCCTAAAGTTTGCAAGGAACAGAGACTGGAAAAGTATAAAAGTGAGAGACTGTGGCTGGCTTGCTACTGTCAAGCAGTTAAGCAGTCTCTGGGTAGCAGCAGGTGGATAAAAGTCCTAAGGGTCGCTATGGAAACCACTCGGTTGGCTAGCCACACTTCCAGAGATTTGGCTGGTAAAGTGACAGTGAGCCCAAGTGGATTCAGGTAGATTCTTATTATGTAGCAAATTCAAGGTCACCAGGGTGTCAGTTCTCCATGTCTCTCTCCCACAGGACAGGGGTGGAGATGATACCAAATAAGAAGGGTGATGTGGGTAGTGGCCAGTCTGATGTCAAGGAGCCAATCCTGAACTACAGCCGAGCAGTGTTATAGACTCACACAGAAGCCTATATCTGTACCCTAAGGAGGGAGGGGAGAAGTGGGTGGAAAGCCCTGTGCTTGGCTAAAATCAGGGAGATGGATGAGAAATGGTCTCATGGCAGTTTCTCACAAGATAGAAGGCAGATGAGAAACTGCGCTGGACAGCTCTTCACATGGCTGCTTATCTCCCGTTGTTTTGGGAATCACAGGGCATTCAGCCAAGACTTGGATAACACTGTGATCAAACCTTTCCTATGTGGCCTATGTGGAGAACAAGGCTGTCACGGTGCTGAACTGAAGCTGACCCAAGTGTGCCTTGGTATGACAGATAAAAGAAGGCTGCTTTGGGAAGTGCTTTGGATTTTGCCTGAAAAGACAGCCTGGAGGATGGATGACATTCCCAACAGTGGAGATCAACTACGTGCAAATGACCAGGAATCATGAGATGCAAGTGGAAAGAGATTGATCTCCAAATTACATGAAATGCAGTTGGATATTTCCAGTTGGTAAATATCAAAAAAAAAAAAAATTCAGAAGCACCCGATAGGGAAAAAGTCAGCCTTGAACGTGCACGAAGCCCAGAGGACACCTAATGTCTTATTACAACAGCACCAAGACAGGCCTTTCCTACTACCTAGCGTTTCTGTCTAACCCCACCCCCAGAGAAGAAGTCAGTCAGGTGAATGGAAATGGAGTGCTCTAACAGAAGTATAAGTCAGAGAATAAAGAGGCTGATTGTGCATCCATTTTACCACCATAGGCTTTCAGCTAGAAGTAGCCTAATACAGAGGAAGAGAGAAGATTTCCATTGGATTAAAGTTTGTAGTTTTGACTACCATATTGGAATGAACATTTTAACAACTGATATTGTGCTGTGACTAGAAGTTCCTGGAGGACTTTTAAAACATTATCTACAAGTGAACATAAAAGCCAGGATTTCATCCACTGACAGGGAAAGAACTAGTGTACAGAGAGGATTTAAGAGAACTTGAGGAAAAAAATAACATTGTTTTCTTTTTGTATCTTATTGGGTTCTGCTTTTTTTTTTTAACATCAAGTCTATATCCAAGAGTATGCCTGAATAACAGTAGATGGTGAGCAATTGACTTTAATGCAAAGCAAAGTGGGTGTCCTTTGCTGAGTGGGGTATGCAAGTTTGGGCTGGAATTGAATTGCCTAGGGAAACTGAGGGAGGACTGAGCCTGCCCCCAATCCCACCTTCCCCCCAAAAACCTTCAAATAAATATTAAAATAATATTTAAGAAATATAGATTTGAAGGAGTGGCAAATTATTAGCCTGTTAGCTGCAGCACATAAATTGGTACAACCTTGGACCAAGATTTTTCTTCCTAGCTAGACTAAGAATCAAGATGGAGGTAACTAAGTGAAATAGATTTGGAATAAGAAGAGGTGGAGCATGTCCTTTTCCAAATCTTGCTGCCTCTATGAACAATTCATTTGGGCTTTCAAAAACTCATCAGAAAATAGTACTGTCTTCCTTGGTTGGTTTATGGTTTATGTTTTATTATTAGGACACATAGTATCCAGCAAGTTTCAGTGTTTTTGAAAATATGAAACAACTTTTACATACAACTGCAGGTTTCATGTAAAGATATGGTTAAATGCTTTAGAAAAATAATTTGTTTAAGCCAAGAGAACAATTTGTTATAATCAGGCACCATTTAATGGTTCTGGAAAAACTGTGTCTAGGTAAACACTGGTGGGTGTTCATGACTGGATGAAAACCTGGGTAGCAGGCCACTAAAAATAGTGCTTAAGAGTTTCAAATGATCTTGTCATTTTCCTAGTAACCAATCAGGATGTTTTTCTCTTCATCCCATAGATCCAATATAACTATTCAACCTTTGTTTTCTAAATGCCAAGACTCATACACCTCAAATCAACATAGGAGCTTAATATTGACACTGACATTTAATAGAATGATGGAACTAAAAAGAGACTTGAATCATTTGTTTGGTTCATCCAAGTGAATGCCCCAGACCAGTAATTTTCATTTATTTTTGTGACATCTTACATTTAATTGAGGGAATCACAAGGGGACTTTTAAAATACTCCAATTTAAGTTTAAAGCAATATGCCTTAACATGCTCTTAGCAGGATGCTTTGGTATAATAAAATAAAGCAAATAGTGAAGGTATCTACAGTCTAAAAGGTTCGATCTTAGTGTCTGAAACCTGTCAAACTGGAAAGTTGTCTACCTATGGTTTCCAGAAATGGAGAGCCAAGAGGTTCCCTCAGCAACGCTTTTCAGTAATTTATTACATGTCTATTAGAAAAGCAGATAATCACCATGGTAAATACCTTGTCTAGTGTCCCAAGTACTAGCTGAAGGAAAATTCATATACTCCACACAAATATAATGGGGATAAACAGAATTTTGTTTAGGGTATAATAACTCAGGGCTATCACCATATCCTTAAAACTGAGGATGGGGCTTCCCTGGTGGCGCAGTGGTTGAGAGTCCACCTGCTGATGCACGGGACACGGGTTCCTGCCCCGGTCCGGGAAGATTCCACATGCCGCGGAGCGGCTGGGCCCGTGAGCCATGGCCACTGAGCCTGCGCGTCCGGAGCCTGTGCTGCGCAACGGGAGAGGCCACAACAGTGAGAGGCCGGCATACCGCAAAAAAAAAAAAATAAAAAAAAAAATAAAATAAAACTGAGGATGGAGGGGCATGATGGTGATGACTGGACAGACAGCAGGCAGAAGGGTCCCCATTAACTTGTGTTCACAAAGAACAGAGTTTTGAACACGAGACAGGCTAGGACCTGGGATCCTTTACTGGAGCACTTGCACCTAAACAAATGTCTCCCCGAGCAACAGACTACAAAGAAACTATAAGAGACTAAAAGCAACTGCATGCATATGAATAATAAGACACAAAAAGGCCGCAAACCAACTGCCACTTTTGAGATGCTGGGAGCAGAAGCAGGATACGGTGCATGATCCCTGCACACAGCACCACCGAGCGGGTGGACAGATCACCTAAGCTACCCCTCCAGCCCGACCCACCCATCCTCCCCTACCCCCACCCCATTTAAGGAACCAGCCATCCTCCTCTGGCAGTGAGCAAGGGAAACTGTATTTGTTTTTGCTCCCTCATGCTGCAGCGTGAGTCCCAATAAAGCTTTGCCTGAATTCCTTATCTGGCCTCTTACCAATTTCTATTGATTAAAGAATCTAAGATCCAAGTCAGTAACAAACACATAACATCTATTCAAACCTTATACACTACTATCAAAATGAAACTCAAGAGGCTCCCTTCTAATGCCAAATATTGCTCACATTCTTTCAAAGGTGTTCTTGATGTTAATTTAAACATGATTGTTCCTGTGTGAACACTGTTTTCAGGCTGAGTACCTGGACAATTGGTTCTGGATCTGGACTCACTTGGATGGCTCTGGACCTCTTCCTACTTGGAAACAATTATAAAGTTAAGAATGAAGAGTCATCCAAATACAGGCTGTTCCTCCTTGTCACTGGAAGGCATATGTAACTCATTTAATCACTTCTCATCATATTCACAGTCTCTGCACAGTTCCAACTGTATTTCTCTAGGAATCCTTTGAATTTCCCTTCTGAATCATCATTGGATGTTTACACTCTGCTCACTGCACCACACCTTCAGAGAACGGCATCTTTCTGACTTCTGCAAGAAATTCAAACCTACTAATTATGATGTAATCATAATTATATCATGATTTGAGGAGTGTTCCTGAAGATTCGTGGGATCTGAGGAAAAAAACCACATTGTACGTTTCGGTGCCATCCTACTACTGCCTACACAACCCCTCCCTTGCTCATTTACATTTTCTTTCTCAGATTCTCTTCTAGTTGTCACTTGCTGCCTTCCCAAAGCCTGTGTTCCTGCCATGTGACACTCTCCATCCCGTATGGAGCCCAGGATTAGTTGTAGAGTCCTTCATACCTGTTTTGACTTCTTATTCTCCATACCTCTTTCTTTTGTTAATAGTGCCTCTATTTCTCTTCTCACACGCATGCCATTTTGGGCAAACTGTCAGTCAAGGTGTCCTGGAGTCCCTGGTAGAAGAGCCTCAGGATGTAAGCTGGGCCAATCAGCCATCATCTTCCAGTGTTTGAATAGCTGCACCCTCAAGAAACTGCCTCTTAGGTGCTCTTGTTCCTTTCCTTTCTAAAGCCTTTCCTCTTCAATTCTCTCAGCTACCCCATATATTTCTTTTTTACTTACGTCAGCAGAGCTTCAACCAAAGGACCCTGAGTAATACAAAAATAGTGTCTACTTTCTTGCCTCAACTGTCTGGGAAAAGCACTTTCTCTGGAATTCTGACAAATATTGTTTTTTAAATTGAAGTATAGTTAATTTACAGTGTTGTGTTAATTTATGCTGTACTGCAAACTGATTCAGTTATACATATATACATTATTTTTTAATATTCTTTTCCATTATCATTTATCACAGGATACTGAATATAGTTCCCTGTGCTGTACAGTAGGACCTTGCTGTCTATCCATTCTATATATAATAGCTTGCATCAGCTAACCCCAAACTCCCAAAGAGTTTTGGGAGTCTGACAAATATTTTTTTCATCTTGTTATAAAATATCAGGAAAATTCTCACAGTTCTCAAACTTAGCAGGTTTTTTTTTTTTTCCTTTTTTCTTTTTTCTTTTTTTTAAGAGGGGTAAGAGAAGGAGAAAAAAATCTCAACTATCATTTATGGGCTGTCCATGGGGAGAGGAGAAGGAGTTAAAGTTGATACACAAACTACAGGCAAATATACTTAAAGCTGCCCACAGAGGCTTTAGTATTTGTCCTACGTGGGCTGAGATATGCAACTGAGATGTGTTCTAAAGGCATAATTCACTGTATGATGGAAAGATTTTCCTAGAAGTTAAATAGTGATTTGAACGTAATTGTTCCTTTTCTTTTTTTTTGCATTTTTTAACATCTTTATTAGAGTATAATTGCTTTACAATGGTATGTTAGTTTCTGCTTTATAACAAAGTGAATCAGCTATACATATACATATATCCCCATATCTCTCCCTCTTGCGTTTCCCTCCGTCCCTCCCTATCCCACCTCTCTAGGTGGACACAAAGCACCAAGCTGATCTCCCTGTGCTATGCAACTGCTTCCCATTAGCTATCTATTTTACATTTGGTAGTGTACATATGTCTATGTCACTCTCTCAATTTGGCCCAGTTTACCCTACCCGCTCCCCACGTCCATTCTCTACATCTGTATCTTATTCCTGTCCTGCACTTACATTCTTCAGAACCATTTCTTTTTTTCATTTTTTTTAGATTCCGTATATATGTGTTAGCATATGGTATTTTTTTTTCTAACTTACTTCACTCTGTATGACAGTCTCTAGGTCCATCCCCCTCACTACAAATAACTCAATTTCGTTTCTTTTTATGGCTGAGTAATATTCCATTGTATACACGTGCCACATCTTCTTTATCCATTCATCTGTCGATGGACACTTAGGTTGTTTCCATGTCTTGGCTATTGTAAATACTGCTTCAATGAAAATTGTGGTACATGACTCTTTTTGAACTATGGTTTGCTCAGGGTATATGCCCCGTAGTGGGATTGCTGGGTCATATGGTAGTTCTAGTTTTAGCTCTTTAAGGAACCTCCATACTGTTCTCCATAGTGGTTGTATCAATTTATATTCCCACCAACAGTGAAAGAGGGTTCCCTTTTCTCTACACCCTCTCCAGATTTTATTGTTTCTAGATTTTTTTCATGATGGCCATTCTGACTGGTGTGAGGTGATACCTCATTGTAGTTTTGATTTGCATTTCTCTAATGATTAGTGATGTTGACCATCCTTTCATGTGTTTGATGACAATCTGTATATCTTCTTTGGAGAAATGTCTATTAAGGTCTTCTGCCCATTTTTGGATTGGTTTGTTTGTTTTCTTGATATTGAGCTGCATGAGCTGCTTGTATATTTTGGAGATTAATCCTTTGTCAGTTGCTTTGCTTGCAAATATTTTCTCCCGTTCTGAGAGTTGTCTTTTCATCTTGTTTATGGTTTCCTTTGCTGTGCAAAAGCTTTTAAGTTTCATTAGTTCCCATTTGTTTATGTTTGCTTTTATTTCCACTTCTCTAGGAGGTGGGTCAAAAAGGATCTTGCTGTGATTTATGTCATAGAGTTTTCTGCCTCTGTTTTCCTCTAAGAGTATTATAGTGTCTGGCCTTACATTTAGGCCTTTAATCCATTTTGAGTTTATTTTTGTGTATGGTTTTAGGGAGTGTTTTAATTTCATTCTTTTACATGTAGCTGTCCAGTTTTCCCAGCACCACTTACTGAAGAGGCTGTATTTTCTACATTTTATGTTCTTGCCTCCTTTATCAAAGATAAGGTGACCATATGTGTGTGGTTTTATCTCTGGGCTTTCTATCCTGTACCATTGATCTATATTTCTGTTTCTGTGCAGGTACCATACTGTTTTGATTACTGAAGCTTTGTGGTATAGTCTGAAGTCAGGGAGCCTGATTCCTCCAGCTCTGTTTTTCTTTCTCAAAATTGCTTTGGCTATTCGGGGTCTCTTCTGTTTCCATACAAATTGTGAACTTTTTGTTCTAGTTTTGTGAAAAACGCCACTGGTAGTTTGATAGGGATTGCACTGAATCTGTAGATTGCTTTGGGTAGTAGAGTCATTTTCACAATGTTGACTATTCAAATCCAGGAACATGGTATATCTCTCCATCTGTTTGTATCATCTTTAATTTCTTTCATCAGTTTTTTATAGTTTTCTGCATACAGATCTTTTGCCTCCTTAGTTAGGTTTATTCCTAGGTATTTTATTCCTTTTGTTTCAGTGGTAAATGGTAGTGCTTCCTTAATTTCTCTTTCAGATTTTTCATCATTAGTTTGTAGGAATGCAAGAGATTTCTGTGCATTAATTTTGTATCCTGCTACTTTACCAAATTCATTGATTAGGTCTAGTAGTTTTCTGGTAGCATCTTTAGGATTTTCTATGTTTAGTATCATGTCATCTGCAAAGAGTGACAGTTTTACTTCTTTTCCAGGTTGGATTCCTTTTTCTTCTCTCATTGCTCTGGCTAAAACTTCCAAAACTATGTTGAATAATAGCAGAGAGAGTGGGCAACCTTGTCTTGTTCCTGATCTTAGTGGAAATACTTTCAGTTTTCACCATAGAGAATGATGTTGGCTGTGGGTTTGTCATATATGGCCTTTATTATGTTGAGGTAAGTTCCCTCTGTGCCTACTGTCTGGAGGATTTTTTTTTATCATAAATGGGTGTTGCATTTTGTCAAAAGCTTTTTCTGCATCTATTGAGATTATCATATGGTTTTTATCTTTCAATTTGTTAATACGGTGTATCACAGATTCATTTGCATATATTGAAGAATCCCTGCATTCCTGGGATAAACCCCACTTGATCATGGTGTATGATCCTTTTAACATGCTGTTGGATTCTGTTTCCTAGTATTTTGTTGAGGATTTTTGCATCTATGTTCATCAGTGATACTGGCCTGTAGTTTTCTTTTTTTGTAGTATCTTTGTCTAGTTTCAGTATCAGGGTGATGGTGGCCTTATAGGATGAGTTTAAGAGTGTTCTTCCTGCACTTCCCTGGTGGCGCAGTGGTTGAGAGTCCACCTGCTCATGCAGAGGACACAGGTTCGTGCCCCGGTCCGGGAAGATCCCACATGCCGCGGAGCAGCTGGGCCCGTGAGCCATGGCTGCTGAGCCTGCGTGTCCGGAGCCTGTGCTCCACAATGGGAGAGGCCACAACAGTGAGAGGCCCGCGTACCGCAAGAAAAAAAAAAAAAGAAGAGTGTTCCTCCCTCTACTATTTGAGAAGCATAGGTGTTAGCTCTTCTCTAAATGTTTGATAGAATTCGCCTGTGAAGCCATCTGGTCCTGGGCTTTTGTTTGTTGGAAGACTTTTAATCACCGTTTCAATTTCAGTGCTTCTGATTGGTTTGTTTATATTTTCTATTTCTTCCTGGCTCTGTCTCAGAAGGTTGTGCTTTTCTAAGAATTTGTCCATTTCTTCCAGATTGTCCATTTTATGGGCATACAGTTGCTTGCAGTAATATCTCATGATCCTTTGTATTTCTGCAGTGTCAGTTGTTAATTCTCTTTTTTCATTTCTAATTCTGTTGATTTGAGTCTTTTTCTTTTGTTTTCTTGATGAATCTGGCTAATGGTTTATCAATTTTGTTTATCTTCTCAAAGAACCAGGTTTATGTTTTACTGATCTTTGCTATTGTTTTCTTCATTTCTTTTTTATTTCTTATCTGATCTTTATGATTTCTTTCCTTCTGCTAACTTTGGGGTTTTTTTGTTCTTCTTTCTCTAATTGCTTTAGATGTAAGGTTAGGTTGTTTATTTGAGATGTTTCTTGTTTCTTGGGGTAGGATTGTATTGCTATAAACTTCCCTCTTAGAACTGCTTTTGCTGTATCCCATAGGTTTTGGGTCATCATGTTTTCATTGTCATTCATTTCTGGGTATTTTTTTATTTTCTCTTTGATTTCTCCAGTGATCTCTTCGTTATTTCGTAGCGCATTGCTTAGCCTCCACATGTTTATTTTTTACAGTGTTTTCCCTGTAATTGATATCTAGTCTCATAGCGTTGTGGTTGGAAAAGATACTTGATATGATTTCAATTTTCTTAAATTTACCAAGGCTTGATTTGTGACCCAAGATATGATCTATCCTGGAGAATGTTCCATGAGCACTTGAGAAGAAAGTGTATTCTGTTGTTTTTGGATGGAATGTCCTATAAATATCAATTAAGTCCATCTTGTTTAATGTGTCATTTAAAGCTTGTGTTTCCGTATTTATTTTCATTTTGGATGATCTGTCCATTGATGAAAGTGGCGTGTTAAAGTTCCCTACTATGACTGTGTTACTGTGAATTTCCCCTTTTATGGCTGTTAGCATTTGCCTTATGTATTGAGGTGCTCCTATGTTGGGTGCATAAATATTTACAATTGTTATTTCTTCTTCTTGGATTGATCCCTTGATCATTATGTAGTGTCCTTCCTTGCCTCTTGTAACATTTTTATTTTAAAGTCTATTTTATCTGATCTGAGTATAGCTACTCCAGCTTTCTTTTGATTTCCCTTTGCATGGAATATCTTTATCCATCCCCTCACTTTCAGTCTGTTTGTGTCTGTTGGTCTGAAGTGGGTATCTTGTAGACAGCATATATATGGGTTTTGTTTTTGTATCCATTCAGCCAGTCTATGTCTTTTGGTTGGAGCATTTAATCCATTCACATTTAATGAAGTTATCAATATGTATGTTCCTATTACTATTTTCTTAATTGTTGGGGTTTGTTATTGTATGTCTTTTCCTTCTCTTGTGTTTCCTGCCTAGAGAACTTCCTTTAGCATTTGTTTTAAAGCTGGTTTGTAGGTGGTGCTGAATTCTCTTAGCTTTTGCTTCTCTGTAAAGGTTTTAATTTCTCCATCAAATCTGAATGAGATCCTTGCTGGGTAGAGTAATCTTGCTTGTAGGTTTTTCCCTTTTATCACTTTAAATATGTCCTTCCACTTCCTTCTGACTTGCAGAGTTTCTGCTGAATGATCAGCTCTTAACATTATGGGCATCTGTTGCTTTTCCCTTGCTGCTTTTAATATTTTTTTCTTTGTATTTAATTTTTGATAGTTTGATTAATATGTGTCTTGGCATGTTTCTCCTTGGATTTATCCTGTATGGGACTCTCTGAGCTTCCTTGACTTGACTATATCCTTTCCCATATTAGGGAAGTTTTCAACTATAATCTCTTCAAATATATTCTCAATCCCTTTCTTTTTCTCTTCTTCTTCTGAGACCCCTATAATTCAAATGTTGGTGCACTTAAAGTTGTCCCAGAGGTCTCTGAGACTGTCCTCAATTCTTTTCATTCTTTTTTCTGCTCTGTGGTAGTTATTTTCACTATGTTATCTTCCAGTTCACTTATCCTTTCTTCTGCCTCAGTTATTCTGCTATTGATTCCTTCCAGAGAATTGTTAATTTCATTTATTGTGTTGTTCATCATTGTTTGTTTGCTCTTTAGTTCTTCTAGGTCCTTGTTAAACCTTTCTTGTATTTTCTCCATTCTACTTCCAAGATTTTGTTTCATCTTTACTATCAATACTCTGAATTCTTTTTCAGGTGGACTGCCTATTTCCTCTTAATTTCTTTGGTCTGGTGGGTTTTTACCTTGCTCCTTCATCTCCTGCTTATTTCTGTTTCTTATTTTTTTTTCCTTACTGTGTTTGCGGTCTCCTTTTCACAGGCTGTAGGTTTGTAGTTCCCATTGTTTTTGGTGTCTGCCCCCAGTGGGTAAGGATGGTTCACTGGGTTGTGTAGGATTCTTGGCGGAGGGGACTGGTGCCTGTGTTCTGGTGGATGAGGCTAAATCTTGTCTTTAGGGTGGGCAGGACCATGTTCAGTGGTGTGTTTTGGGGTTTCTGTGACCTTATTATGATTTTAGGCAGCCTCTCTGCTAATGGGTGGGGTTGTGCTCCTGTCTTCCTAGTTGTTTGGCCTAGGGTATCCACCACTGTAGCTTGCTGGTTGTTGAGTGGAACTGGGTCTTTGTATTGAGATGGTGATTTGTGGGAGAGCTTTCGCCATTTGATATTATGTGGGGTCGGTAGGTCCCATGTGGACCAATGTTGCCCTGAACTCAGCTCTGCTCTCCCACCTCAGAGGCTCAGGCCTGACACATGGCCTGAGCAGTAATACCCTGTCAGCCACTCGGCTCATATGAAAAGGGAGAAGAAAAAAGAAGGAAAGAAATAAAATAAAATTTAAAAGTTATTAAAATAAAAAAATTATTAAGAATAAAAAAATTAAAAAGTAATTAGAAAAAAGAAAGAAGAGAGCAACCAAACCAAAACACAAATCTACCCATGATAACAAGTGCTAAAAACTATACTAAAAGAAAACAAAACAAAACAAAAAACGGATGGACAGAACCCTAAGACAAATGGTACAAATGGTAAAAGCAAAGCTATACGGACAAAATCACACAAAGAAGCATACACATACACACTCACAAAAAGAGAAAAAGTAAAAAATATATATATAGAAAAACAAAAAAAGGAAGAGAGCAACCAAATCAATAAACAAATCTACCAATGATAATAAGCTCTAAATATTAAACTAAGATGAACATAAAACCAGAAACAAATTAGATGCAGAAAGCAAACCCCAAGTCTACAGTTGCTCCCAAAGTCCACTGCCTCAATTTTGGGATGATTCATTGTCTGTTCAGGTATTCCACAGATGCAGCGTACATCAAGTTGATTGTGGAGATTTAATCTGCTGCTCCTGAGGCTGTTGAGAGAGATTTCCCTTTCTCTTCTTTGTTCACACAGCTCCTGGGGTTCAGCTTTGGATTTGACCCTGCCTCTGCATGTAGGTCGCCTGAGGGCATCTGTTCCCCACCCAGGCAGGACAGGGTTAAAGTAGCAGCTGATTAGGGGGCTCTGGCTCACTCAGGCCAGGGGAAGGGAGGGGTACAGAATGCGGGGTGAGCCTGCAGTGGCAGAGTCTGGCGTGACGTTGCACCAGCCTGAGGTGCACCGTATGTTCTCCTGGGGAAGTTGTCCCTGGATCATGGGACCCTGGCAGTGGCAGGTTGCACAGGCTCCTGGGAGGGGAGGTGTGGATAGTGACCTGTGCTTGCACACAGGTTTCTTGGTGGCAGCAGCAGCAGCCTTAGCGTCTCATGCCTGTCTCTGGTGTCTGCACTGATAGTTGCAGCTTGCACCCGTCTCTGGAGCCCGTTTAGGCAGTGCTCTGAATCCCCTCTCCTTGTGCACCCTGAAACCATGGTCTCTCGCCTGTTAGGCAGTTCCAAACTTTTTCCTGGACTCCCTCCTGGCTAGCTGTGGTGCACTAGGTCCCTTCAGGATGTGTTCACGAAGCCAACCCCAGTCCTCTCCCTGGGATCTGACCTCTGAAGCCTGAGCCTCAGCTCCCAGCCCCAACCCGCCCTGGCGGGTGAGCAGACAAGCCTATCAGGCTGGTGAGTACTGGTCAGCACCAATCCTTTGTGCAGGAATCTCTCTGCTTTGCGCTCTGCACCCCTATTGCTGGGCTCTCGTCTGTGGCTCCGAAGCTTCCCCTCACGCCACCCCCCCGTCTCCACCCGCAAAGGGCCTTCCTAGTGTGTGGAAACTTTTCCTCCTTCACAGCTCCCTCCCAGAGGTGCAGGTCCCGTCCCTATTCTTTTGTTTCTGTTTTTTCTTTTTTCTTTTGCCCTACCCAGGTACATGGGGAGTTTCTTGCCTTTTGGGAAGTCTGAGGTCTTTTGCCAGCATTCAGTATGTGTTCTGTAGGAGTTATTCCACATGTAGATGTATTTTTGATGTATTTGTGGGGAGAAAGTGATCTCCACGTCTTACTCCTCTGCCATCTTGAAGGTCCCCTCTGTAATTGTTCCTTTTTATTTGAGGACTCAGACTGTCAGCACTCATTATGCTGTAGAGCCCTCCTTTTTGTCATGTGATTAATCAGAAAAGTTAATTGTACCTTCTTTTCAGCTAGGAAAATGCACTGTTAATATGTTAATGATTTTATTGTCCTGGATTTCTTCTATATAACTAGATTTCTGAGTAGAAATTATCAATCAGTTTAACTGAAACTCATGTTCAAAGAAAATATTATGCAACTCTCATCAAATGAGCATCCACTGTTTCTTGCAAAGGTTATAATACTAAAGCTAGGTTTTCATTTGGTCTTGCAAATGAAATTCACAGAGAAACTTAACAGTATTCCAAAATTTTGGTCTGGCAAGTATTATCAAGGAAATATTTTCAAGAAATAGAAATGTTTAAGAAATAAATATTTATCTAGGCGACGTGAATAGGCATAAATGGTGGGATGGTACTTACCAGATGGAGCAAGTTATCTGGGTTTTCACATAAGGTGAAAGCATACTATGAAGAAAAAATATTATATAAAGTGTAGTAACTCAATAAAAGTATATAATTCAATAAAAATGGAAATTGGCTTGAATTATACTTCAAGTTGGTCTAATATTGTGATTGATTATCTTGACTGTAACAGAACTGAGTCTTACAGACTTAACAGAACTGTAACAGATTGATTGATTATCTTGACTGTAACAGAACTGAGTCTTACAGACTTAAGATATTCTAAAGCAGTCTACATGTTGCCATGGAAACTGCCCCAAGTATATTCCTACACTATTTGGGGGCATTTCCATTGTACTGATTGACAAGTGCCTGATAGAGAGACTGTTCAGTCAGTGGCTTACCAGAGTAGTTTTGCACTGGACATCTGAGGAAAAGATATTTGCTAATAAGAATATGTATGATTTCACAAAATTAAATAACAAGGTCAGCCTCAGGGATCAGGACAGGTGGTCAATCCATTCTCCCTAACTCTCACATAGAAGAGTGCTCTCACCTAATCCATTCCTGTCACTTCGAGTAGTAAGCCTACACAAAATGCAAACAAAGAGTCATTTATACATTGATTCATTCAACAATGCCTACTGAAGTCTTACTGCTGGACACTGTCCTAGGTGCTGCTGATGTAATAACTCAACAGCACAGACCAAGCTCTAGCTCTTCTAGGATCATTTTCCTAAAGCCCTTCAAGGGCTCCACCTTACTTACAGGATAATACTCACATCCCTTATTAGGAACAATTAGTCATTCTTGACTAGGCCTCTGGAATGGAGAGATTTACAATACAGTTTGGAGAACATGCAGGCAATGGGAGGCCTCGAATGTTGGGAGAAGGTAGGTAGGACATGAGAGAGCCAGAAGGAAGGCAGGAGTCTGAAAGGCTAGGCAGGACCATAGACTGGACTTGAGGAAGTGTGACTTCTGGCTCCAGCTGTGAGCTCTGTGTAAGTTCTCCCTTTCTCTGCCCTGGCTCCCCATACCCCTGCAAGCTCCATGAGGATGGACAGAATTATGGTACCCTCATCTTGTACCCCTATTGTGTGACCCAGGCCTACACATAGTAAGAGTTTAATAAATCTTCCAACACAACGGTCCTAAGTATCTGTGGAAATTTAAGTTTCTAAATCCAGTTCGGGTCAGATTTTTCTCTTCTGAAAATGAGGTCATACAGATTCTTGCAACACAAAATGTGGTCCACAGACATACAGCATTGGCGACACCTTGTTCAAAAAGAAGAATCCCAGGTCTCACCCAAAATAACTGACTCAGATTCTTCATTCAAACAAGATCCCCAGTTGATGTATATGGACATTAATGTCTGAGATGTGCTGGCCCAGATCTTTTTTTTTTTTTTTTTTTTTGCGGTACCCAGGCCTCGCACTGTTGTGGCCTCTCCTGTTGCGGAGCACAGGCTCCGGATGCACAGGCTCAGCAGCCATGGCTCACGGGCCCAGCCGCTCCGCAGCATGTGGGATCTTCCCAGACCGGGGCACGAACCCGTTCCCCTTCATCGGCAGGCAGACTCTCAACCACTGCGCCACCAGGGAAGCCCCCAGATCAGTTTTATAACTGATTATAATTTTAAGACAAAATATAAGCAACTCTATAACATTACACTCCGGTAGTGTCCACTATTTTCATAAATATCAGGGGACAAATACAAGGCCAGGGCCTCCGTAAGCTGCAACGGGATAGACTCTGAAATCCTGTAAATCTCCTCGGAAATATTGGCACTCAGAGGGAAGGACTTTATAGATCCTGAAAGTTAGGAGGCTGTAGACAGAACATATTGCATTTGTCAACCTGGAAACATTAAAGAAAGTTTGTTCTTTTGTGCAATCATTTAGCAATAAGGTAAGGCTTGCCAGCTAGATTTATTGGGATATTGGATTTTATGTTTCTTGTAACAAATAATATTTTTTACATTGTTTATGTCTAAATAAATCTGTCTTCTATTTTACATAGCCCTGTGGTATTGCTGCTTACAGATAAAGGGTTCAGGTAGCATAATTTGCTCTGCCCTTGGGACATGCAGCCATACATTAAAACCCAGTCACATAGTGACTACAGCAGAGAATTTCAATGTGCTCTGAAAAGTTTCACAGAAATAGTGAAGGAATAAAGCTCGATGAGAAGATGTGGTTTCTGATCTGGTCCATCTAGTCTGTGCCTGGCGGACACTGATTAACAGCAGAATTCAAACCCATAGTTGATAATTTCTTTTTCTTTTTATTTATTTATTTATTTATTTTTGGCTGTGTTGGGTCTTCGTTTCTGTGCGAGGGCTTTCTCTAGTTGTGGTAAGCGGGGGCCAGTCTTCATCGCGGTGCGCGGGCCTCTGCCTATCGCGGCCTCTCTTGTTGAGGAGCACAGGCTCCAGACGCGCAGGCTCAGCAGTCGTGGCTCACGGGCCTAGTTGCTCCGTGGCATGTGGGATCTTCCCAGACCAGGGCTCGAACCCTTGTCCCCAGCATTAGCAGGCAGACTCTCAACCACTGCGCCACCAGGGAAGCCCCCATAGTTGATAATTTCAAAGTAAAATGTAAAAGCCCTAAAAAACCCACTTACGATCCAATTCTTGCAACAGCTGTTTTGTGACACCCATGGCTGTATGACCATCAATACCTCTGTGGTTTTGAGGGTTTTTTGGTATATATACAAGAACTGAACCAATAAGCAATAGTGAACACTAAAAAAAACATGATCACATTAGAGATTTAAAATTACTTAAAATTTTGCAAAGGAAATCATGAGTATTGTGAGGCAAATCAATGTAGACCCTTCTTTGTGCTTATGAAAGAAATAGAAATGTGCTCTCATTTTGAACAGACAGGATAAAATATGTCCATTTGTGTTATAATCTTTATCCGTTAGTCTGCTTTATGATTTGATTTCATGTTTTCATTGTTCCAAAGCAATTTTCCAGATTGAATCTTTTTTTTTTTTTTTTTTTTTTTGCGGTACGCCGGCCTCTCACTGTTGTGGTCTCTCCTGTTGCGGTCGGAGCACAGGCTCCGGACACGCAGGCTCAGCGGCCATGGCTCATGGCCCCAGCCACTCCGCGGCATGTGGGATCTTCCCGGACCGGGGCACGAACCCGTATCCCCCGCATTGGCAGGCGGACTCTCAACCACTGCGCCACCAGGGAAGCCCCAGATTGAATCTTAAAAGGATGATAAACCACAAAAGTCATTTAAAATTCTAAATGGAGTTAATACACCTACTGCAATTCTGTGCATTTGTCTTTTAAATTTTATGAAAAAATTTGTTGACACTTTCACTTGTTTCTTACAATCCATTTTGTGTAAAAATCTGTCAAACACTGATGCCTGTCTTATTTGATATGTTTTAAAATATGCCAGCTAATCAGCATAATCTCAAATGTCAAAAATGCTAGAGTTTTACATTTTTTTCTGTATTAAAATACTACCCTGAATTGAAATCATTTGGTGATGCAACAGAAATAAATAAACGCTTAAGTTTAGAAAGCAATCTCTGGAGGTTGTTGGTTTTTTTCTCTCCTAAGTCTCCCTCTGACAAAAGGATGGTTGTGTCTTTCTTTTCCACTCTAGAGTGGGGCCACTGTTGAAAGCACTGGGGAATTTAACGGATCAGTCTTCCTGAGCACCTCTGAAAGACAGTCTGTGTTTGAAATCGAAGGGAAAAAACTGAAGAGTAGTGAATTCTTCCATCTGGAGAAATAAGAACAGGTATAATAGTTTTTCAGCAGACCCAGAACATTTAAGCAAGTTGGCTAAGAGGGGCATTAATGTTTTAATTAGAATTTAGCCTTTTCAAAATGAAATGAGGAACCAGTATTTCCCTCAATTATTCTCCTTTCCATAATTCAAGCAAAGGAATTCATAACTCAGTTATTCTCCTATTCATAATTCTTACTGTTTGTCTGAGATCCCAGTGTAAGAGTCCAGGCCAGGAACACCTGGGGGATTCAGCAATGTTCAGGAGGTGGGTCGGCTTTCCCAAATAAACAGAGGAGCCTTATGGGAATAACTTCATTGTGAACTTTCATAGGAAGGACTTCACTCCAAGGAAGTTAGAACTGAGGGAGACACATCACCTCTAAAGACAAATTTTACATGAAATAGCACATGTGCATCATCAAGCTTGTCCTCTTGCCTTTCCAACACCGGCCTCCACTCCTTTCTCTTCTTGGGGTTTACTCCTAAGCTTGAGGAGGAGAAAGCCCCAGAGAGTATGAGGAAGCCCTGCCTCTGGCCCATGGAGGAGCACATGAATGGGAGCAAGGCATCTGCAATACCAAAGCTGGTATTGGAGGATGGTAAAGTATGAAATAGAGCATTGGCTATGAGTTCAAAGTAGCAGAGGCAGAGGAGGCCCATAGAGCTTCTGTCTCATTTTAGAGCTATATATTTATGTTTCTTACTTGATAGTGAGATTGTTGAACACAAAGGTGTAGTAAATTAGCCAAATATTCAACCTGCACTCTGTAGTTCTCAAAGCCAATATCTTGCATGAGGAATAGGTGGGCTAGTCCACTATAGATTCTGTTATAATCTATTAACGCTTGGAAAAAAATCTTTCAGGAATAATGTTAGTTTATTTGTGATTTTATTGGCCTTTATTCCACCTTTGGTTCAAAAGACAGCAACCGGTTTTAGACATAATGTGGAAACCTGATTATTGATACAATATCTGCATATTAGTTCTGCTGTGAGAGTCAGGGTTGATAATAATCTGCATATAAAACAAAGATTTCCAGTAGAGTAGAATACACTTGTGTTCTGTTCTCCTGCCTTCCCTTCCTTTTAATTTTTAAACACCATGTTTGGATAGATTATTGCAGCCCATGTAAGAGGGTGCACTTCTCTGATCTTGGGAGCAGGTAGTCACTAATTTCCAAATTGATAACTCCAGGTGCCTGACACATGCCAGAAGTGGGCTTTCATTCTTTCTTGGAATAGATGATTCCAATTTTTCCAGCTTCTCTGATGGCCATTTTTCACACCAGTGCTACTAATGGTATCCAAACAAGTCCCAGCATATCATATAACTGGAGTGGCAGTGCTCAGGATATGATTACTCAAAAGTGTTTTTATTTGATAAAGAGTTTCTATCAAATAGGCAAAAATCAGAGCTTATTTTGTACTTTGAATTTGTACCTACTAATAAACACATTGCTTTGGTCATATAATAATCCAGAACATACTTCTGTCTTAAAAAAAAAAAAAAGTTAAAGTCACAGCAGTTGTAAGAGTAACCTTTTTGCTAAGTTTTCACAAAAGATAAGATTCTTCTAAAAATATGAGCATGTAGTCAAAATCTTGAATTCACTACTCACTTTCTTATACTCCCACACTATTCCACACATGTTCACAACTTAAATTTGCCCTTTCTCCACAGTTCAGAACTATGGTCACTCCTTTGTACATCCCTGGTATGGACGGTGAGTAGACCAAAAGTGAGAGTCTGCTAGGGGCATGCGATTGCCTCACGGTTGGTTATGTCTCACTCTGTCACTCTCCACTGCCCAGCTGCCAGTGTGAAAGCTGGCACTTGCCAACATCACAGTCCCAGAACGACTGGGAGGCAAGCCTCTGTGCAAGTGGGGAGACGATGAAAAAAGTTATTCATCTACATTAGAAACTCAGAAGAGCATGTGGTTGGTATCTCTTGCATAGTTAGGAGACCTGAGCTCACTCTGCTTTATAGTCAGACTTCAAGAGGAAGCCAGTTCACTTAATGTAAGAAAGTCATTCTTCACCGATTAGCAATGGTCTCATTTTGTTTAACATTTGAGAAAAAGATTGTGAATATTTTTCAGGAAGCACAATCATGTACTACTGAGTTTCCACATGAAGAGACATCGATTTGTACAACTTCCAGAGGTACCATCATGCTCAACCTTTTCCAATGCTAGATGGCTCTCAAAAAAGTGTCTTAGTAAAGGTAGCATTTTAGAGCTAGGATGAGAAGGATCTTAGATTTTGTCTGGTCTTATTACTTATTTTACATCTGAAGAAACTGAAGTCCATAGAGGTTTATATATATACTGATGATCAAATAGATAATTCATGTAGATTGTCTGCCACGCTGCCTCATGTGTTCAACAAATATTAGCTATTACTATATTGGTCTACAGTTTGCTCTCTCTTTAAATATATATCCATAAGAATACATATCATGAGAGATAAACCTCATGCACATATGGTCAACTTATCATTGATAAAGGAGGCATGAATATACAATGGAGAAAAGACAGCCTCTTCAATAACTGGCGCTGGAAAAACTGCACAGCTGCATGTAAAAGAATGAAATTAGCACACTCCCTAACATCATACACAAACATAAACTCAAAATGGATTAAAGACCTAAATGTAAGGCCAGACACTATAAAACTCTTAGAGGAAAACAGAGGCAGAACACTCTATGACATAAATCACAGCAAGATCCTTTTTGACCCATCTCCTAGAGAAATGGAAATAAAAACAAAAATAAACAAATGGGAACTAATGAAACTTAAAAGCTTTGCACAGCAAAGGAAACCATAAACAAGATGAAAAGACAACTCTCAGAATGGGAGAAAATATTTGCAAACAAAGCAACTGACAAAGGATTAATCTCCAATATTTACAAGCAGCTCATGCAACTCAATATCAAGAAAACAAACAACCCAACCCCAAAATGGGCAGAAGACCTAAATAGACATTTCTCCAAAGAAGATATACAGACTGCCAACAAACACATGAAAGGATGCTCAGCATCACTAATCATTAGAGAAATGCAAATCAAAACTACAATGAGGTATCACCTCAAACCGGTCAGAATGGCCATCATCAAAAAATCTACAAACAGTGAATGCTGGATAGGGTGTGGAGAAAAGGGAACCCTCTTGCACTGTTGGTGGGAATGTAAATTGATATAGGCACTACGGAAAACAGTATGGACGTTCTTTTAAAAACTAAAACTAGAACTACCATATGACCCAGCAATCCCACTACTGGGCATATACCCTGAGAAAACTATAATTCAAAAAGAGTCATGTACCAAAATGTTCATTGCAGCTCTATTTACAATAGCCAGGACATGGAAACAACCTAAGTGTCCATCGACAGATGAATGGATAAAGAAGATGTGGCAAATACATACAATGGAATATTACTCAGCCATACAAAGAAACAAAAATGAGTTATTTGTAGTGAGGTGGATGGACCTAGAGTCTGTCATACAGAGTGAAGTAAGTCAGAAAGAGAAAGTGCAGTTGGCACACTACTGAGTACATGTAGAAAAGTCTAGTCATCAGCACCAGGTTGATTTTTCTTGGGCCGGTATGTTGGAAGAGAAAGAATTTGGACTTTGAAATCAGACAAGTTGAGTTTAAATACTGGCTATATTACTTATTGGCCAAATGACTTTTAGCAATTATTTAGACTTTATGAAACTCAGTTTCCTTGCCTGCAAAAATGAGGTGGGGAATATCCACCTTATGAGGTAAAGGTAATTAAGATAATGTAGGGGAGGTCTTCCCTGGTGGCACAGTGGTTAAGAGTCCGCCTGCCGATGCAGGGGACGTGGGTTCGTGCTCTGGTCCAGGAGGATCCCACATGCCGTGAAGCGGCTGGGCCCGTGAGCCATGGCCGCTGAGCCTGCACGTCCGGAGCCTGTGCTCCGCAACAGGAGAGGCCACAACAGTGAGAGGCCCGCGTACCGCAAAAAAAAAAAAAAAAAAAAAAAAGATGTTTCTCTCCACTAGGCAAGGACATCAGCCATTACACACTTAATCAAATAAATGGTTTCATACACATATTTCTTATTTAATTGATAAAAAAAATCAATAACAACTTAAAAGCTCTGGTGCTATAAAAAATTAGCCTGGTTGACACATATGTAACAAAGGTAAGGGAAGAACCCATTAGAAGAGAGGCATCAGCTAAGTGGTGAAGGAAGGAAACAAAGACCTTAGGGAAATAAAACACATTCCAAATCATATTGTTAATTTCTAACGTAACTCCCAGAGATTCATACAAAAGCTAGATGCAAATGACCATATCCCAGGAATTCAGTAGACTGTACTTAATGCCGAGAGGCTGGATAACCTGTGAACTAAATGGAAATAATCAGAGTAGATTTGAAAAGAAATGGTAGCGGCTTCCTCTTTCACCCAACATAGAGTAACAGGGACCAGACTTAGCCTCCCATATTAAACAACCAGAAAAGGGACAAAATATATGAAAGAATGGTTTGCAAAACACTGGATGGAAGGCAACAAAGGACAGTAATCCTTGAGAGATGGGAAGCAAATAGGTAAGCCCTACAATTGCCCCAGCTTACTGCCGAGAAAGTGTTTCCAGGCTGTGGAGCACTGAGAGGAAACCCAGTTAGATTCCAGCGGCTTCCTAGCGTTGAAGAGATGGAGCTGGGTGTCTAGAGCCATCAAGGTGATCAGTGGTCATAGTGTACAAGAGAGAGGAGCGCTGCACAGCGTGGAAATTCCAAAGATCTGGAGACAGTCTGCCTCAGTTGAGGTTTGAGCAGGGCATGCCTGTGCAAAACTATTTGAGTTAAGAGAAAGAAACATTCAAAAAGATTAGAGGTAACAGCATCTGGCACTCACACAGGGCTGGGAATAGTGTCTGTTCCTACCAGTCAGGTCAGAAAACCTCAGAATTCATGGAGAACTAAAAACAATACACAGAAAAGTCTTGCCTCAGTAGAGGGAATAAATAGCCCTAAACTGGACTTACTCCAGTTCTAACAAATCTTAAGAGCAAGATCAGAAAGGATAGAACAATTGCTAAATAACTACATTCCAGAGTAAAGCTCAAGTATTCTTGTAGGCATACAAAAATATCTAGCACCCAAAAAGATAAAATTCATGAGATCTGGCATATATAAAAAATTACCAGGCATGGGGGAAAAAAAAAACTAGAAAAATAATATCCATAATAAGGAGAAAAATCAATCTACCTAAACTGACACAGATATTAGAATTAGCAGATAAGGTCATTAAAACAGGTATAACTCTATTCCATAAGTTCAAAAAGTTAAGATATAACAAAGACCCAAATCAAATTTCTAGAGATTATAACTACAATGTATAAGATGGAAAATATACTGGATGGGGTTATTGGCGAAAGATTAGTGAACTTAAAGACATAGCAATAGAAACTATCCAAAATGAAAACCAGAGAAAAGATAATTTTTTAAAAAAATGAGCAGAGCATCATTGATCTATGGAACAACTTCAAGCAGACTGATATTTGTTTAATTGGAGTCTTGAAGGTGAAGGTAGGAGGACAAAAATATTTGAGGAAATAAGGGTTGGAAATTTTCTAAATTTAATGAAAACTATAAATCCATAGATCCAAGAAGTTCAATGGACCTAAGATACAAGAAACATGAAGAAAATGACAACAAGTCACATCATAACTGCCTGCTCAAAACCAGTGATAAAGAGAAAATATTAAAAGCGGCCAGAGGAAGAAGTTACATTATGTAAAGTGGAACAAAGATGAAGATGATAGAGTCCTCATTGGAAAAATGCAAGTGAGAAAAGAGTGGAGCAACATATGCAAAGTACTGAAAGAAAAAAACTATCAACCTAGAATTCTATACTCAGTGAAAATATCTTTAAAAAACAAAGGCAAAATATCATTATTTTCATACAAAAAAAAAAAAAAAAAAAGCTAAAAGTATTCACCAGCAGACATACCCTATAAGAAAATTTAAAGATAAAGTTCAGGCAGAAAGAAAATGATAACAGATGGAAATATAGATATACAGAAAGGAAGGAAGAACATCAGAAATGGTAATTACATGGGTAAATATATATAATTTATTTCCTTATTATTTGTCTTTAAAAAATAAGTGAGTGTTTAAACAAAAATAATTTTAATATAATGTGTAGCTTATATAAGAAGTAAAGTATGTGACAACCACAGCACAGAGACCAGAAAGGAAGAAATGGAAATGTGCTGCTTAAAGGTTCTTATACCATATTAAAGTTGTATAATGTCAATTGACAGCAGACTGTGACAAGTTAAAGATGTGTACTATAAACCCTAAAGCAACCACTAAAATAATAAAACAGAGTTATAGCTAATAATTTAACTAAGGAGATAAATTGAAATCATAAAACAACTTAAATAATCTACCATAAGGCAGAAAAGAAGGAAAAAGAGAATAAAGAAGAGATGGGAAAAATAGAAAACAAATTACAAGATGATGTATGTAAATCTAATCATATCAATAATCACATTAAGTGCAAATGACCTAAACACCCCGATTAAAAGGCAAAGATTGTTGGACCTAAATAAATGCTGTCTTACTGGAAACTTACCTTAAATATAAAGATACACATGAGTTAAACTTAAAAGGCTGGAAAAAGATATACCAAGATTAAAGCTAGATAAAGGAAAGTTGGAATAACTACTATCTACTATACCACTACTATTTTACCATCAAGTGAGGTAGATTTCAGAGCAGCAAATACTACTTGGAATAAGATCATTTTGTAATTATAAAAGAGATGAATTTATTGAGATGACATAACAATCCTAAACATTAATGAACCTAATAACAGAGCATCAAAATACGTGAAGCAAAAACTGATAGAACTTCAAGGCAAAATAGAAAAATCCACAGTTATAGTGGACATTTCAATACCCCTCTCCCAGTAACTGATGGAACAAGATGACAAAGTTTAGCAAGTATTAAAAATATCTGAAAACAGTATTAACCAACTTGACCTGATTGACATTTGTAGAACAGCAGAAAACATATTCAAATGCACACAGGACATGCAGACCATATTCTGGGTCATAACATAAGTCTCAATACAGTTAAAAATGATCCAAGTTATACAAAGTATGACAGAATATTTCTGGAAACTCCCCCCTCCCAATTTGGCTATTAAATAAAACAGTTCTAAGTAACTTATGGGCCAAAGAAGAAATCAAAAGGGAAATTAGGAAGCATTTTGAACTGCATAAAATATATATATATATTTTAATATATGTAATTCCACTTACGAGGAAATTTATGGCACTAATCATCTATATTGTAAAAGAGGAAGTGTAAGGTGATGAATATTAAGTAGACTTGTGATCATTTTGCAGTGTATACAAATATCAAATCATTATGCTGTAGACCTTAAACTAATACAGTGTTATATATCAATTATATCTAAATTAAGCTGTTAAATAAATAAAGGGGTCAACAAAGAGGGGGAAAAAGAGAAAGGGTTATAAATTCAAGGATCAGTGTATGGGGTAAGCTATTTATAGTCTGGATTAGGAAACACAGAAATGAAGTTATTTATTAATGAGCAGATTGTCTCCAGCATCTAAGTAATTCTCTAATAGGAACTTAGGTGTATAGGGTTGAATATTATCTTTTCCTAATCATCAGGGTGCCATTTAGTGACTCTCTAGAAAACCAGCCACAATTGCAGCAATGCACTAATTGCCCAGAGAGGAGCCAGTGACTCCCTGGGGATTCAGCACGGCTCTCAAGATTCAGAGCATCTGATGTTTGGCCAGAAGTTTCAGCAGCACGCAGAGGGAGTGACATGGAATCCTCAATGTCCTGTCCTAGGGAGAACCTGTCCTAACTAAAAAATATTACCATTTTCCCAGGTTTCCTACCTGTATCCTGGGCCATCTCTAAGCCTGTCCCCTAGGCAGAACTAGCAATAGTGAGGGAAGTGGTGACAGTGGTCATCACTGCTCAACTTTTACTGAGCACCTGTTCTGTCCCAGTTGCTGTGCACAAAAGCTCAGAGTGCAGCCCCTTCTGAGTAGGTGCAGGACCATAGGTGGTAGCCTCTGCTGTGGCTTCCGAGGCAGAACATACTCCTTATCACAGTTGGCTCTGGGCATTTTGTGAGCCTTTTCTTAGTCAGGTCTTTCTCAAGGTTAAAATATGGAAATAAGTACTAAGCTTATCTCCTTATCTGAATATCTCTTACCCATTTAACTTGACTTTGTGGCTGTTTGTGTGTGTGCATTTTAGATATCATCTACTGAGTTCTTTCATGAGTCAGAACCGTTTTAAAAGCCTAATGTGGATTAACACATTTAATCCACATAAGAACTCTGTGGGATAGTAGTAGTATTATTCTCACTTAAAGATGAGGAAACTAAGGTATAGAGGGTCTAAGTAACTTGTCCAGCTTTTCAGAGTTAGTAAGAAATGATGGAGATAGGATTTGCATCCATGAGTCCACACCCAGTTCATCATAAGACTAATGAAACTGAATGAGGGTGAGGACATAATTGGCTGGGAGCCAAATGACTTTGCCAAGTGAAAAACATTCTGTTTTGTGGTCACAGAGTCCTTAAAATGTTTGCTTCTTGGTGACAACCCGTATCAAGTGAAAGAAATAGAATGGCTCATTGTACAGCCATTCTGATGACTTGAAAAATAGCCCTGAGCTCAGTGAGTACCAGCAATGCCAGCTCCCCCAGAGGGCCGGAGTAGACTTCCCTCTCATCTCTGCCAAACTTCGCTCCTGGGAGGAGTGGGGGCTGCAGTGAGCGGGAAAAGCAGGCACTGGAGCCCTGGCCAGAGGAAGATTGCCGCCCATTGCCCAAAGCTGTCAGAGAGAAGAGGGACAGGCCTGAGCCTTGTTCTCTGAGACTCTAAGGGAGAAAAACAGAGGAATCCGATTTCCAAGTAAAATAAGAACTAGAAGGAAACACCCCAACATTTCAATAGCGGGTACCTCTAGTTGGTGGTGGTAGCGTTATTATGAATTTTTCTCTTTATTGTTCTTTATTTTCCATATTTTCTACCAAAAATCTACAGTAAATGTTATAACCTTTAAAACAATAAATGGTAGAAAAACATAAGTAAGGATTTTCTGGCAGAGTTGCCAAAGGATAAAATAGCCTAGAAATATCAATAGCAGGACTTAGGAAACACATATACACACAAGCTGTTAACCAGGAAGGATAAAGTTTGAATGGGCCTCATCAGAGGTAGGGAGATTCCTTTCACAGGAGATAATCAAGGATAGGTCAAAGGACCTTTTGATAGAATACAAGAGAGAAGATTCAAGCATCTGCGGGGAAGTCAGTCTAGGACCCTGCTACTCAAAACATGGTCCGTGAACCGGCAGCACAGGCAGTTAGACATGTAGAACCTCTGGTCTCCACCCCAAGACACAAGAATCACCTGAGAAGTATTTAAATGGCTCAAACGTGGGCACTTGCTCTTCAGTAGTGCTAGATCAGGGGCTATGTTTGGGACCTCTGGGCTCAATGACATTTCAGAGCCCTTGCAAGTTAGGGAGTCTGAGCATCTCAGCTTTCCAGCCCCTGGTGGGCATACCCTAAGAGCCAGGGGCTTACTCCTATCACAGATGTCAGAATTCTGCCAGCCCAGCCACCGTGGGCATCCTCTGCTCTTGGGTGTATTTCATGGCTTTGATCCTTACCAGATGGGGCTTCCAGTCTCCACCCTCCTCATGGTGTTGAGTGGCTTTTCAGCTTGCTCTGCCTCTGTCTTTGCCAGACCCCCACCCATGGGCCTGCTGATGACTTCCCCTTTGCTTCAGTTCCACCGTAAGCCAATCTTGTTGAAGCAGGAGTGAGAGCTATCACTTCAGTCCCAAGGTCTGCAGGAAGGAGGTGTTTAGTTAAGTGATCCCACCTAATTCATGACACTGGAGAGGGTCAGCCTACTGTTCATCAGAGGGTTCTAGGGGTGACCTATGAATGTCTGTGTTGCCCCCCTTAAAGTGCAGTAAGCGCTAACCTTCCTTCTTTCATATTGTCCCGTATGACTGTTCTTGTGTCTGGTCCCGAGGTCTGACTGATTCCTCTTCCTTATATACCTCAGAATCTCTCTAGAACCCAAAGGAAATGAACCAGTCATATGTGAGCACCTATATTGTGCTGGAAACTTTATCATGCTTAATCTTACCCTCATATTAAGAAGATGTTACTAATTGCTCTATTTTTCAGATGAGAAAAATGAAGGACTAGAAAGATTAAGGAACATATTCAATATTACACAACAAGTAAGAGGCAGAGATTTGATCCCAGAACTGGCTGATCTCAAATTTCTATGTTCATCGCTTGTCCCATCCACCATGCTAAATTCCCAGCTGGCAGCTGGGTGGCCAGAGGACCTGCCAAGTTCTAGCTCCACTGAACTAAAGAATCCTGTGTAACAAGATGGAGACATTTTTGTCTGCCAAAATTCCAAGGCTAGGGGACCATGAAAGACAAAGCAACCTGGTGAGGTCATGGGGTCACACATCAGTGCACGGGCTTCAGAGAGCTGCAGAGCATGACAGACTGGCTCTAGTGGAAGGGGAGGGTGGAATGGCTAGGGAACGGGAAGCTGGCAGGTGGTCACACCCTCCATGAAATTTATCATCTATCTCTCCAATTGGACTGGAAACGCTAGGAAGACAGAAATTTTGTCTGTCTTGTTCACTGCTGTATACAGAGCACTTAGAACAATAACTAAAACATAGTAGGTGCTCAATAAATGAATAGATATGATTGCCTCCTGCCCCTTGTCCCAACAAATATTCAATAAAGCTACAAAAGTTATGATATACTTTGTGTGATTGGATTTCTTATGAAAATTGATGAGGGACTGGGGTATTGCACCTTTGGTTTGGTGAGGACCTAAATTGCATAATGTATGCAGGAGTAGAGATAGAGAATAGAAACAAGCCTGGAAACGAACAGCAGTTGTGGTGAGTCCTCACTCATCTCCAATTGTGAGCACGGAGATTTGAGGAAAGTTTACCTAAACCTCAGAGTAGAAAAACCCCCAAGTGACTCATGGAAGACCTCAAATAGACAAATGTTCTAGATGACAACTATGTCCTTCCTAATTTTTAAATACCAATAAACGTCCTTGCCCTGCATGCTTATTGGACCAATACCAAGAGTTTCCAATATGGGGACTAAAAACTGTTTTTTCTTGGGCACTAGGTCTCGTTTTCCCTGTTGTCCCCTCTGGTGTTCATTCTCCAGAAGAGCTAATTTAATCCAGTTGCTGCCTAACTCTGGTCCATAGCGTTTTGTATTCAAATCCATGTTGTTCCCTAGTGACCCACACGTCTTGAGCTCAAAATCCAGGACCATGACATGAACCCTCATTTTTCTCTGGCTTTTGTCTTGGCTCTAGTGGCCCTGATTGATGGTCTATCTGCCTCACCTTTTGCTGCCCACAGCCTGATTGCAAAACACTCCTAGGGCTCAGGGTCACAGGCTGCAGACCGCTGCTCAGTTGTCTTCATCTCACGTAATAATCATCACTGCATCAGGCATGCTCTTCCCCAGGCCTATGACTAGCCCAGGATTGGTGCTTTCTTTTCATATTCTTCACGCTTTCTGTGCATACACATAGCATGTGCTCAACAAACATGGCTGACCAAGAAGATGTTTGATCACTCTCATTTTTAAAGTCCTGTAGGGCAGCAGTGGTTTTCACATAACTTGACTCTAGGTAGAGGGATCCTGAAGGTAGGGTGAAAGCTCTAATTTCCTTAGTTATGCCTCTGCATAATTTTTGTGCTATCAAGTTTTCTTCTGCACCAAAGATTCCACTTCCACTTAAATTCAGCAAGGCCTTAGTAAAAAAACAAGGCATATAGACACAGAAGCCTAGAAACATAGTCCATGACTTTGAAAAAAGAAAGAAATCATTATCTTTTTTTTCTTCTTATATCCTATGTATTAGGTACACAGTGATGATGAGCAATAGCAGTGTTAATGAGAGTAGATGCAAATGATGAACTATTATGGATCATTATTATGTTATTGTGATTTGCATGATTCTACTGTTGATGTCTAGTAATTAAGAGACTCAAACTCAACTATAAAGTACTGGATATTAAGGGGAAAAAATCACATAGAGGAAAGAGCAACTCAGTTTTAAAATTTTGGCAGTCTTTGAACAGGTGTGCTTGCTGAGGAGCTATGCAGAACTTACATGTGGGTAGCTGCGGGATTCTAGGAAGAGTGGCAAAGTGGTAGAGGGTTTTGGTGATGATAAACTGTAGACTGCATTGAACACTACTCTTCCCATTGCAGGGACAGAGTGGGAGGTTCCTATCGTCAATGTGCATGTCCTCATCCTTTGTCTTTTGGCATCCTGTGACCACTCTGAAATGATCTCATTCCAATTTGCTTTTTCCTTCTAGAATTCCTCCCCTCCCCCACCCCCTTTCCTGCTGTCTCCTTTCCTTTCCTTCATCCTTGAAATGCAACTGCTCTCCATGCTGCTATTCTCAGCCCTCTGCTCTTTTCTTTCTATACCTTCACTCAGAGACCTTATTCACTAACAAGGGGTCAAATACTACCTCTAAGTTGTTAACTCCCAAATCTTTATTTCCTCTCCTAGCTCCTCTTCCCAGGCAAGGGCACATATTGTCGACCTGATTTCATACTTCATTTCCAAATGCTCCGTTACTTAAAGCTCAGGATGCTTCAGACTGAACCCTGCCCAAATCAGCTCCTTTCCCCAAAGTCTCTCTTTCTAAGTAAGGCATCACTATTCCCTTAATTCCCAGCTGTCCCTCACCCTCCATATCTAATCAGTCCTCGAGTAACATGCTGTTGGTCTTCGCAATTCTCTCATCTGATCCCGCATATCCATGCTCATTTGCCACTGCCAGGATCTTATCCTTATTTGGACTATTCAAATAGTCTCCTATCTAACCTCCCTGCCCTTAATCTCATACTGCCTCATTCCATCCTAAAATTTGCTGTCAAAGTAACTTTTTTCAAATACCACTGGGTATTGTTCTCTGAGACTCTAAGGGAGAAAAACAGAGGAGATTTACTCAAAAATCTTATGGCTCCTCATTATCCATTGACTAAAGAACAACTCATACAATCCTTCACTAAACAAATATTTATTGAGTACCTACTACATGCCAGGCACTTGCACAGTGCTGAGGATTCAGCAGTGAGCAAGATAGAAAAGATTCCTGTTTTCAAGGCTTTGCCTTCTAGTAAGAAGATAGGCAGTAAACAAGTAAGCAAATGAACAAGATAATTTAGTGCTGTGAAAGAAATGAAATGCAGTAATAGGTAGACTGAGTTGCTGGGTAGAGAGGGAATTGCTTTAACAAGTTGGTCAAGGTGAACCTTTTGGAAGAAATGACTTTGTTTGCAGACCTGAATAATGAGCAGGACCTGATCATCTGGAGATCTAGGAAGAACATTCTAAGTAGAGAGAACACTAAGTGCAAAGGTCCTGAGGAGGAAAGGGAATTATTTGTCATTCTTGGCCCTCTACCATGTTGACCCAAGTTAGCTTTTCAGTGTAATCTCATGTAACTTGTCCACACAATACTCAGGTTCCAGCAATATTATTTACCTTACTTTTCTCCAAACATAACTTTGCATTCCTACCCCATGTTTTTCTCCATTTTCCCCATTTCATATGGAAAGCCCTCCTCTTTCCTTTCTATGACTGTTTAAATCCAGCAAATCCTGGTTCAGAGGTCACCCCTTCTGCAAAAGCATCACAGAGCACTCACAGCAGAAGTCTACATTTTTTCCTCATTGAAATCTGATTGCATATGTTGGGACCTCTCATGTCTTACTTGCTATATCCAGATAGTTCTATAGGGGGCTGCCTTCCCAGAAAAGGTATTATAATTTGAAATATGTAAGTCAAATCAGAACTTCCTCATGGAGATTGTATCATGATGATGGTTATACTCCCATTTAAGGACCTGATCGCTGGTATACAAGGAAATGTTCCAAAACAATAAATATAAGGAACTCTAATAAATCCATATTCTATCTCAGAGCTATTCAAACCTTACTTTTAAGCTCCCCAATGATATATACCTGAATTTTCCACTATATAAAGCATAAAGGCAGAGCTGGTCGGGTCGAATCAGGGAAAGGAGATCCCGGAGTCTCCCTGCTCAGCTTCTTTGCCTCTGAAAGGAACAGTTCCTCCATCTCCACCCTTCACCTCTATCCAGTGAGCCCCTGAGACCTCTGTGGAACCCTAGGGCTTCCAGAACATGATTCAATAATGCACAGTCTTACCCAACATAAAGCATATGTAAATCAATTCAATTAATCTCATATTTTAAATTTCTTTAGAACTCTAATGGAGGCTTTGAGGAAGTCCATTGCTATAGGCTTACAGAAAAGAGCTAGCTAGAGTATTTATACGAGAGTTTCTGAGGTCCTATCTGCATTCACCTTTGTTTAGCCAATTCCTCTTTTTCCTTTGAGTCTCAAATTCAGTGCCATTTATTCCTGAAAACTTCCCCTGATGCCAAGCCTGGGTTAGATTCCTCTGATATGGGTTTGTACATCACCCTGCACTTTCCTAACTGCAGTTCCCTATTGTGACTGCTTGTTACACTGTAACTGTAGCAGTAGCCAATCCACTGGTTTTTTTTTTCTTTTTTTGTGCTTTATGAACATAATTGTTTATTTGCTATGTGGAATAAAGATTAGGGAAGGGAGACACAAAAGTTAGAGACACCAGTTAAGAAGGTACTGTATTACAAGGGTACAAAATAATAGGAAAGGGCAATTACAGAGGTAGTTAGAAGAGAAAGCCAATTCAGGAAATTGTGTTTCTTTCTAACTGATAAGACGTCCAAGAATTTTATTTTTTTTAACATCTGTATTGGAGTATAATTGCTTTACAATGGTGTGTTCATTGCTGCTGTATAATAAAGTGAATCAGCTATACGTACACATATATCCCCATGTCCCCTCCCTCTTGCGTCTCCCTCCCACCCTCCCTATCCCACCTCTCTAGGTGGTCACAAAGCACCAAGTTGATCTCCCTGTGCTATGCAGCTGCTTCCCACTAGCTATCTATTTTACATTTGCTAGTGTATATATGTCCATGCCACTACCTCACTTTGTCCCAGCTTACACTTCCCGCTCCCCATGTCCTCAAGTCCATTCTCTACATCTGCGTCTTTATTCCTGTCCTGCCCCTGCCCCTAGGGTCACCGAACCTTTTTTTTTTTTTTTTTTAGATTCCATATATATGTGTTGGCATATGGTATTTGTTTTTCTCTTTCTGACTGACTTCACTCTGTATGACAGACTCTAGGTCCAACCAACTCACTACAAATAGTTCAATTTCATTTCTTCTTGGCTGAGTAATATTCCATTGTATATATGTGCCACATCTTCTTTATCCATTCGTCTGTTGATGGACACTTAGGTTGTTTCCATGTCCTGACTATTGTAAATAGAGCTGCAGTGAACATTGTGGTACATGACTCTTTTTGAATTATGGTTTTTTCGGGGTATATGCCCAGTAGTGGGATTGCTGGGTCATATGGTAGTTCTATTTTTAGTTTTTAAAAGAACCTCCATACTGTTCTCCGTAGTGGCTGTATCAATTTACATTCCCACCAACAGTCCAAGAGGGTTCCCTTTTCTCCACACCCTCTCCAGCATTTATTGTTTCTAGATTTTTTCATGATGGCCATTCTGACCAGTGTGAGGTGATATCTCACTGTAGTTTTGATTTGCATTTCTCTAATGATTAGTGATGTTGAACGTCCTTTCATGTGTTTGTTGGCAATCTGTATATATTCTTTGGAGAAATGTCTATTTAGGTCTTCTGCCCATTTTTGGATTGGGTTGTTTGTGTTTTTGATATGGAGCTGCATAAGCTGCTTGTAAATATTGGAGATTAATCCTTTGTCAGTTGCTTTGTTTGCAAATATTTTCTCCCATTCTGAGAGCTGTCTTTTCATCTTGTTTATGGTTTCCTTTGCTGTGCAAAAGCTTTTAAGTTTCATTAGTTCCCATTTGTTTATTTTTGTTTTTATATCCATTTCTCTAGGAGGTGGGTCAGAAAGGATCTTGCTGTGATTTATGTCATAGAGTGTTCTGCCTTTGTTTTCCTCTAAGAGTTTTATAGTGTCTGGTCTTACATTTAAGTCTTTAATCCATTTGGAGTTTATGTTTGTGTATGATGTTAGGGAGTGTTCAAATTTCATTCTTTTATGTGTACGTGTCCATTTTTCCCAGCACTACTTATTGAAGAGGCTGTCTTTTCTCCACTGTATGTTCTTGCCTCCTAAATTAGGTGACCATATGTGCGTGGGTTTATCTCTGGGTATTCTACCCTGTACCATTGATCTATATTTCTCTTTTTGTGCCAGTACCATACTGTCTTGGTTACTGGAGCTTCGTGGTATAGCTTGAAGTCAGGGGCCTGATTCCTCCAACTCGGTTTTTCTTTCTCCAGATTGCTTTGGCTATTCAGGGTCTTTTGTGTTTCCATACAAATTGTGAAATTTTTCCTTTAGTTCTGTGAAAAATGCCATTGGTAGTTTCATAGGGATTGCATTCAATCTGTAGATTGCTTTGGGTAGTAGAGTCATTTTCACAATGGTGATTCTTCCAATGCAAGAACATGGTATATCTTTCCATGTGTTTGTATCTTCTTTAATTTCTTACATCAGTGTCTTATAGTTTTCTGCACACAGGTCTTTTGTCTCCTTAGTTAGGTTTATTCCTAGGTATTTTATTCCTTTTGTTGCAGTGGTAAATGGGACTGTTTCCTTAATTTCTCTTTCAGATTTTTCATCACTAGTGTATAGGAATGCAAGAGATTTCTGTGCATTAATTTTGTATCCTGCTACTTTACCAAATTCATTGATTAGATCTAGTAGTTTTCTGGTAGCATCTTTAGGATTCTCTATGTACAGTATCATGTCATCTGCAAACAGTGACAGTTTTACTTCTTCTTTTCTGATTTAGATTCCTTTAATTCTTTTTCTTCTCTGATTCCTGTGGCTAAAACATCCAAAACTATGTTGAATAATAGCGGTGAGAGTGGGCAACCTTGTCTTGTTCCTGACTGTAGTGGAAATGGTTTCAGTTTTTCACCACTGAGAATGATGCTGGCTGTGGGTTTGTCATATATGGCCTTTATTATGTTGAGGTGGGTTCCCTCTGTGCCTACTTTCTGGAGGGTTTTTATCATATATGGGTGTTGCATTTTGTCAAAAGCTTTTTCTGCACCTATTGAGATTATCATATGGATTTTATCCTTCAATTTGTTAATATGGTGTATTACATTGATTCATTTGCATATATTGAAGAATCCTTCCATTCCTAGGATAAACCCCACTTGATCATGGTGTATGATCTTTTTAATATGCTGTTGGAGTCTGTTTCCTAGTATTTTGTTGAGGATTTTTGCATCTATGTTCATCAGTGATACTGGCCTGTAGTTTTCTTGTTTTGTAGTATCTTTGTCTAGTTTTGGTATCAGGGTGATGGTGGTCTTATAGGATGAGTTTAAGAGTGTTCCTCCCTCTACTATTTGAGAAGCATAGGTGTTAGCTCTTCTCTAAATGATTGATAGAATTCGCCTGTGAAGCCATCTGGTCCTGGGCTTTTGTTTGTTGGAAGACTTTTAATCACCATTTTAATTTCAGTGCTTTTGATTTGTCTGTTTAAATTTTCTGTATCTTCCTGGTTCTGTCTTGGAAGGTTGTACTTTTCTAAGAATTTGTCCATTTCTTCCAGGTTGTCCATCTTATTGGCATGTAGTTGCTTCTAGTAATCTCTCATGACCCTTTGTATTTCTGCAGTGTCAGTTGTTAATTCTCCTTTTTCATTTCTAATTCTGTTGATTTGAATCTTTTTCCTTTTTTTTCTTGATGAGTCTGGCTAATGGTTTATCAATTTTGTTTATCTTCTCAAAGAACCAGCTTTTAGTTTTACTGATCTTTGCTACTGTTTCCTTCATTTCTTTTTCATTTATATCTGATCTGATCTTTGTGATTTCTTTCCTTCTGCTAACTTTGGGTGTTTTTTATTTGTTCTTTCTCTAATTGCTTTAGGTGTAAGGTTAGGTTGTTTATTTGAGATGTTTCTTGTTTCTTGAGATAGGATTGTATTGCTATAAACTTCCCTCTTAGAACTGCTTTTGCTGCATCCCATAGGTTTTGGGTCATCATGTTTTCATTGTCATTCGTTTCTAGGTATTTTTTGATTTCCTCTTTGATTTCTTCAGTGATCTCTTGGTTATTTAGTAGTGCATTGTTTAGCCTCCACGTGTTTGTATTTTTTACAGTGTTTTTCCTGTAATTGATATCTAGTCTCATAGTATTGTGGTTGGAAAAGATGCTTGACATGATTTCAATATTCTTACATTTACCAAGGCTTGATTTGTGACCCAAGATATAATCTATCCTGGAGAATGTTCCATGAGCACTTGAGAAGAAAGTGTATTCTGTTGTTTTTGGATGGAATGTCCTATAACTATCAATTAAGTCCATCTTGTTTAATGTGTCATTTAAAGCTTGTGTTTCCTTATTTATTTTCATTTTGGATGATCTGTCCATTGGTGAAAGTGGGGTGCTAAAGTCCCCTACTATTATTGTGTTATTGTCAAAATCTACTGTCAATTTCCCCTTATATGGCTGTTAGCATTTGCCTTATGTATTGAGGTGCTCCTATGTTGGGTGCATAAATATTTACAATTGTTATATCTTCTTCTTGGATTGATCCCTTGATTATTATGTAGTGTCCTTCTTTGTCTCTTGTAATAGTCTTTATTTTAAAGTCTATTTTGTCTGATATGAGAATTGTTACTCCAGCTTTCTTTTGATCTATTTGCATGGAATATCTTTTTCCATCCCCTCACTTTCAGTCTGTATGTGTCCCTAGGTCTGAAGTGGGTCTCTTGTAGAGAGCATATGTATGGGTCTTGTTTTTGTATCCATTCAGCCAGTCTATGTCTTTTGATTAGAGGATTTAATCCATTTACATTTAAGGTAATTATTGATATGTAATTCCTATTACCAATTTCTTAATTGTTTTGAGTTTGTTTTTGGAGGTCTTTTCCTTCTCTTGTGTTTCCTGCCTAGAGAACTTCCTTTTGCATTTGTTGTAAAGCTGATTCGGTGGTGCTGAATTCTCTTAACTTTTGCTGTTCGTAAAGTTTTAATTTCTCCATCCAATGTGAATGAGATCCTTGCTGGGTAGAGTAATCTTGGTTGTCGGTTTTTCCCTTTCATCACTTTAAATATGTCCTGCCACTCCCTTCTGGCTTGCAGAGTTTCTGTTGAAAGATTGGCTCTTAACCTTATGGGGATTCCTTTGTACGTTATTTGTTGCTTTTCCATTGCTGCTTTTAATATATTTTTCTGTATTTAATATTTGATAGTTTGATTAATATGTGTCTTGGCATGTTTCTCCTGGATTTATCCTGTATGGGACTCTCTGAGCTTCCTGGACTTGATTGACTACTTCCTTTCCCATATTAGGGAAGTTTTCAACAATAGTCTCTTCAAGTATTTTCTCAGACCCTTTCTTTTTCTTTTCTTCTTCTGGGACCCTATAATGTGAATGTTGGTGTGTTTAATGTCCCAGAGGTCTCTGAGACTGTCCTCAATTCTTTTCATTCTTTTTTCTGCTGTGTGGTAGTTATTTCCACTATTTTATCTTCCAGGTCACTTATCCATTCTTCTTGCTCCGTTATTCTGCTATTGATTCCTCTAGATAATTTTTAATTTTATTTATTATATTGTTCATCGTTGTTTGTTTGCTCTTTAGTTCTTCTAGGTCCTTGTTAAACCTTTCTTGTATTTTCTCCATTCTATTTCCAAGATTTTGGATCATCTTTACTATCATTACTCTGAATTCTTTTTCAGGTGGACTGCCTATTTCCTCTTCATTTATTTGGTCTGGTGGGTTTTTACCTTGCTCCTTCATCTGTCTTCTCATTTTGTTTACCTTACTGTGTTTGCGGTCTCCTTTTCGCAGGCTGCAGGTTTGTAGCTCCTGTTGTTTTTTGTGCCTGCCCCCAGTAGGTGAGGTTGGTTCAGTGGCTTGTGTGGGCCCCCTGGTGGAGGGGACTGGTTCCTGTGTTCTGGTGGATGGGGATGTATCTTGTCTTTCAGGTGGGCAGGGCCACGTCCAGTGGTGTGTTTTGAGGTGTCTGTGAACTTAATATGATTGTAGGCAGCCTCTCTGCTAATGGGTGGGGTTGTGTTCCTGTATTGCTCGTTGATTGGCATGGGGCATCCAGCACTGGAGCTTGCTGGCTGTTGGGTGGAGCTGGGTCTGAGCGTTGAGATGGAGATCTCTGGGAGAGCTCTCGCTGATTGATATTGCATGGGGCTGGGAGGTCTCTGGTGGTCCAATGTCCTGAACTTGGCTCTCCCCTCTCAGAGGCTCAGGTCTGACACCAGGCCTGAGCACCAAGACCCTGTCAGCCACATGGCAGGTAGGAGACAGGTAAATATGCAAGTATCTCAATGGCTTCTTACGTGATGGGGAAGATGTGATCCATGAAGGACACCAACTCAAGTCTCACAGCTTCTTTTTAGCCAAAATTAGTCTTCCAGTTTCTTCCTTTTACAGTTAATTGAAATTCTTTGCAGTGGGGTAGGCAAAATTTGTTTAAGTCTCTCTTGACTCTTCCTATATCTCACACTTAGTTCTGGGATATTGAATCAGGCAGTGAACTTCTCTGTGCCTCAGATTTCCTTTCGTGCAGCACCTCCTCACCTCAGAGGTCCAGTCAGGTGTGAGGAAAGGGCTGTTGCTCACAGGCTGTGCCCCTCCAGTGTTTTGTGAGCTCCATGTGAGCAGCAACTATACCCATCTGTTCACCCCATTAGTCCCAGTGCCACCAATGCATGGCACAAGTTCAATGCTCTGGTATCTGTTGGATGGATGGATGGATGAACATAGGCAAGGAGCAATACAGGACAGGAGAAGACAAGGAATAGGGCCTTACCAGCCAGTGCCCACCTGCAGGCACCCTGATGCCATGTAGATAGTGAGCACCCTGCTGTATTAAGGAGTGTTGTTGAGTGCCCTTCATACCTGTTTTTCTTCCCTTCTAAATCATAAGCTTATTGGGAGGCTCCAACCACAGTTTATATCCAAACCCCTTTAGAGAACATTTAATGTTTGCTGCCTAGTATTCATCTCCTTTTAACAGTTCCTTTTGGCAAGTACTCCTAGTACCTCATCCAGCTGCTGTCAATGCACTAACCACACTGCCAGCTCCAGGGTGGGTCCTAATTGCTTTAAGCCAATCAGCATATTCTGTTCCCAGCAGCCCACAGTGATTGGCTCGAGAAGAGGCACATAATCCAATAGAGTCAATGAGCTGTCAGCAGCTTTTAGCTGGGGATTCTGGGAAGAAAGAGCTCAGCAGAGAAGTTATAAGTACAAAACTTAGCTCCAGACTGGGTCGGAGTCCTGCTCACATGGCTGTGTAGCTGAAAAATCTTAAAAGTTAATAAGTTAATAGTACTTAATCTCTTTGTGTCTCTATTTCTTCATGTGTAAATTACATATAATGAGATTTTATATAGTATATACTCTTCCCGCTATATCAATCTCTATCCCTATTGCTTAGAAAGGCACCTGAGATGAATATTAATTATCTTGTTTGTAGTGAATATTTTACAATGTATACATATGTCAAATCATCATATTGTATACCTTAAATATATACAAAGAGGAAAAAAGAAAAGAAACGCACCTAACACACAGATCAATGGATAGTAGTTGTCATTGTTTCCACTGTTGTCATTTTTGATATTACTCCACAGGTTATGGCACTGTGTAGATGTGAGGCTTTGGGCTGCAGACATCAAACCAAGTGGTCTGCTACCCTCTGTTAGTCAGTTTTGCTTGTGCCATATCATTTAACCTTCATTATGACCTCTAAGATAGGCATCTATGATAGGTTTATCCCCTTTGTAAGGATGTGGAAACTGATGCTTAGAGGGATTAAGTGATTTACCCAAGGCCTAGAGCTAGTTAGGGGTGGATTTGAACCCTCCACCTTCTGACACAAAGACCTGTGTTCTTTCTACCACATCCTTTACTTCTCTCCAAGGGAGGAAGAATAGATTGAGCTTCAAAGGATTAGTGCTCCATATTTGGGTACTTGAAAAAAACATGGAGTGAAATTCAGCCCTTCCTGATTTTCATATCTCCTCAGTACCATGTAGTAAGACTCTATCCCAGGGGCAAGTGCTAGTTAGCAACCAAATGTTTAGAGAATCAATAATCTAATTTTTAAAAAGGGAACCAATTCTATACTTACATTTTAGGCTGTAGATCTCAATTTTTTAGAGCTACTTTAACCTGGCTGAACATTAAAAATAGAAGATCATGAAATTGGTGTGCAGAGGTTTTTTTCCTTTCTTTTTCCCTTTCCTACTTTTTAACCTCAGGCTCTAGATGGGTGGCAATCCTAATTAGAAATGATTTCCTTTCAATTAATTGTAGATGGTCACATTCATACTACAGCTATAATCCACAGCTCAATATATGTACCTTGGTGAATCGTGATTGTCCTGTTTTTAATAGTTATTTCCCTCCTGCTCTCTGTAGAATTAACCTTTTGTGAATCCACTTATAAATTGTTAGCAAGAAATTTTAATTGTGAAGAAAATTATATGGATTCTGGTCTACTTCCTGACACCCACTCTGCACATACAGTTCTCTACATGGTGATGTAGGGCCCTCACTTGAGCTGAAAGCTCTCACCCACGCAGTAGGTTGAAGGCTGCTAGTGATAAGAAGGGAAGTTTGTGGTAATTCTAACCCTCCTGTGAAAGATCTCCAGGATTTCTGCCACTACTCTTTTGCAATTCATTATTCTTGATGTCACTGTAATGTTTCATTTTTGCAAAAGCAGAAGTTGCAAAACATTCATTCATTGCTAGTATAAATTATTTACCCCATGATATCCCTAGTAAAGATTAAAGTTGCTTTCTGAAATGCAAATATCATAAAAGAAAACATAAAGATAATTTTTACAGTAATAACTTATAAAATGGAGTATTGGGACTTCCCTGGTGGTGCAGTGGTTAAGAATCCGCCTGTCAATGCAGGGGACACAGGTTCGAGCCCTGGTCTGGGAAGATCCCACATGCCGCAGAGCAACTAAGCCCGTGCACCGTAACTACTGAGCCTGGGCTCTAGAGCCCGCGAGCTACAACTACTGAAGCCCATGTGCCTAGAGCCCATGCTCTGCAACAAGAGAAGCCACTGCAATAAGAAGCCCACACACCACAACGAAGAGTAGCCCCCACCTGCCACAACTAGAGAAAGTCTGAGCACAGCAACGAAGACCCAACGCAGCCCAAAAATAAATAAATAAAATAAATAAATTTATTTTAAAAAAATGGAGTACTGATAGGTGCAATTTTTCAAGAATGTCTATATAATTCTCTCAGTACACCCTTTCTAATTACATTTGATCTATGTAATAGATAATTAATTTTATCTATGCTTGCAGTTTGAAAGAATTAGTTTTGTATAAAAAGGCAACAGGAAAGGAAGAACCCTGTCACTGAAGTCACTTTGGTACATTTCTTTGGAGATAAATCGGATAATACTTTTAGCAACTAGTTAACATATACTTTTTTGCCATAATGAGAATTCTTAATTATTCTGCTGCAAGCCAGTGAAGGTTTACCAGGCAGGGTTTGTGGAAATAGAAGCTTCCTAGAGAGGGTTCATGGGACACTTTATACCATTTCCTCACACAGAGTTTAGGACAAAGAATGTCACTTCACGGTGAAGCCTGGGGAAGAGGGAGACCTGAGGAATTGTAGGCCTTCTCCCTTCTCTGAGGCTTATGCTTGGGGGGTTGCATACTGGATGAACCATCATGTTTAGGATGAAATTCCAACACAAATAAAAAGTGGTATGGTTTTCGCATAATCTGCTATGTTTGTTCACTGAAAGCCAGCTTGTTGTGCAACCTGTACGGAAAGGTTTTGGGCCATACATCAGAAAAGGCAACCAAAGGTCAATTTGTTAAGTCATGTTCCCTGTGCTCCATGAGCATCCCTGATCAGGCCAACTTCTCTCTCTGTCACACACCTTATACTTAACATATGTCCACATCTCTGTAACCTGGGCCTTCTACCTCATCCAAGGAAGGGAGCAGGTAGGAGAGTCAGGTGGCCTTCTTTACTGGCCAGGGCAAGCCAGTGATCCTTCATGGCTTGCCCTTTCTCCATCTCCCACTCTGGAAGAACTGAGTGTGTCTACAGACCAGGGGTGGGGTGTGGGAAGATAATAGAGTGGCATATCCCTAGGCAAATGTTACCAAGAATCCTTAAATTCAAGTAATATAGTCTTTACCTTAGATTCAAGTAATATAATCTACTGGACAGAATCCAAAGTGTGGTGAGTGTCTCTAGTCTGGCCAGCTTGTTCCCATGCCTCTTCTATAGGCATGGGGACACATTTCTAACCTTTTGGGGAGCAGCACTTGTCTACCCAATCAATAGTTGGCAGATTCTCCACGTAGCCCCTCCTCTACATTCTTTTAACCCCTTCTCCACCCAATCCCAAGCATCTGACTCCCCTCCTATTTCATTTTTTGGCATAGGGTCTAGTCAGTCTCAAAACCAGATAGAGTGGAGGGAGATGCATAGGATCCGATGCCTGGAGAGAGTGTGGGTCATCAAGTGGTCGACCGAAGGCTGAAAGATCTTTCTAAAACTCTTACTTTTCACACTGTGAAGGCTGTAAAGACTTTTTTCCATCCACTCCCAGGCTGTTTTAGCCCAAATGTATATATCTCTGTACATGTCCAATTAACAGTGACCATTCTTTGCATGTTTCCGCTACTACCTGTAAGTGTTCCTATCTATTTTCATTTGTAACTGTCTCATTTTCTTGCCTATGTATTTTATTCCTTCCATTAAATTTCACACTCCTAAAAGGAAGGGGGCCATGCCTTCTATTTCATTTTAATTCCCTAAAGTCTCTACAAACAGAGCTTAATGGATGCTCTTGGCTGCCTGATACGTTTTAACAAATAGCTTTGATTCTGCTGGTGCCCTGGGCTTTTCACAGGAAGCTTGTCACATGAAGGTGCCCCTTCTGACCTTGAGCAAAGCTCTAAATCCTTGGCAGCTGCGTGTTTTCCTTTCATCATAAAAGTGCTGCCGAGGAGTTGTGGCCCAACACGGACTTGGGAATCAGACCTCGAGTTTGACCCCACTGTCGATACTGAGGACAAGGGTGAGTGCAAGTCACACACTGGACACTGGTTTTCTAGCTCTAGGGAAATCGTGTGGAATGAATAGTTCTGCTGACATAGATTCAACCACTCTCTTCCTCTGAAAAGAGAACAGTTTGCCTGACAGGCTCGTATTGAAATTCTTTTTGTCCCTTTCTTGTATTCTAAAAAATAAAAACAAGGCCATCCACAGAATAATGATATCAAAATAATACTAGGCTTGTGAATGAGCATAATGAATGCAGAGAAAATTACGGGCAATTAAGGCTGAAACATTGTCCCTGTCTTTCTAGGCACAGCAACGCCTTTCCCAAACTGTTTTCTTCCTCTTCCATTCTGCCCAGGTTTTTTGAGGACATTTAGACATTTGGTCATTTTAGCCTTTGTTATGATTTTTCCTTGTTGTTTGCTCTTTTGGTGTTAAGACTTCTTTCATGTACTTGGATTTTCAAGGAGGATGTGAATGATCCCATGGAGGACAACGTTTCAAAAGCTCCTAAACTGACAGATAATGATGACTTTGGGTGAGCCAGTAAACAAAGAGAACAAAAATTAAGCCCAGGATCTGAGGAAGATTGGCATTTAAAGCTCAGTACAGAAACCTGAGGTCATTCATTCAGGCACTCAGAAACCCAGCATGGGTTATGACCAGTGCCAAATGATGAGGACCTCAGGTCAAGATACAAATGGCATCATGTTTGATGATGGGGATGTTGGATAGGATGCTTTTATTTTGACTGATTATACTTTGATACCAAAATGGTAAATGATGGACGTTATTGGTTATCACATAAGTGCAGTCTAAGAAAGCTGGAGATAGTGTTCCTGTAACTCTGACTTTGTCTTCAGATTAGTCTCTTGAGTTTATTAGCTGTTAATCTAGTGAAAAGTAATGGATACCCAAAGTTTTAATTTTCTTATTTGTTTAGAAGAGCACTGCTTTCTCTCTACACCTCACTTCCAAATTCTCCTTTTCATTTCATTGTAATTAACTCTCTCTTGCTTATGTACGATCTTAAAAGGAAATTCCACATATATTTATGAGAATCAGCTCTCCCAGTAAGGAGGAAATTCAGTCTTACTCTATGTTATTCCAGGCCAGAGAGAAGGATTCACTTTAAACACTAACTTTGAATCTACTTTAAACCTCATTGCTCTTTTTTTCAATGTATGCTGATACTCCTCAACCTATCTTGAATTATCTTTTTGTTTCCATGCCTTTACCTGCTTTGACAATGAAGACCCATGCTTCTGATTTCTTTTGATGCCCCTAATGTTTGAAATCATGCTAAGAATCTTTACAGTTTAATAAACAGTACGATGTATTTACCTTGTACCTGTAGCTACTCAGGTCTGTCTCACAAAGAAAATTAATTCATCTCTAAAGTTCAGGGCTTCCCAACTGCTTCAAAGTCATGCACTCATATGCACTGATGTGAATATATACGTATACATACAGGGCTTAAGAAATGGAGTCCCCTCTGTGCTGCTGCAGCTGGCATCTGGGACTAGTGAAAAAGCAGCTGGGAATTCTTTTCAACTCATAATGGGCTCTACTCCAAGTTTCAACCATCACACTGCTTGTTTTAAAACACTTATTCAACTTCCAGGGAACATACAAATTCCTGTAGGGGGTAGTGCGGAAAGAAGAAGGCACAATCCTGCCAAGGTCTAGAGGGCATGAGCCACCTTCTCCTGACGGATGAGTAAAAGCAGAGGAAAGGGTCAGGCACTTTCTTCATTTGTCCTGCAATTACCCTCTGGTAGTGGCTGAATTCAGTACCAAAATTTGATTGAAAGTAAAGCAGGGGAAAAAGTACAGTGGCCCTCCATATCTTAAGGCTCCATATCTTTGGGGTCAACCAGCCGAGGACTGAAAATACTAAAAAAAAAAGTTCCAGAAAGTTCCAAAAAGCAAAACTTGAATTTGCCGTATGCCAGCAACTATTTACATAGCAGTTACATTGCATTTACAACTATTTACATAGCATTTACATTTTTTTAGGTATTATAAATAATCTAAAGATGATTTAAAGTATACAGGAGGATGTGCATAGGTTATAAGTAAATATTATGTCATTTTATACAAGGGATATCAAAACCCTCAGATTTATGTATCTAAGGGGGTCCTGGAACCAATCCCCTACGGATACCGAGGAACGACTGTAAAGATGGTTGAAAGAAAGTTTTGATTATTTGATATTAATAAAGACATCCCTTATCTTTTTTTTTTTTTTTTTTTTGCGGTACGCGGGCCTCTCACTGTTGTGGCCTCTCCCGTTGCGGAGCACAGGCTCTGGACGCGCAGGCTCAGCGGCCATGGCTCACGGGCCCAGCCGCTCCGCGGCATGTGGGATCTTCCCGGACCGGGGCACGAACCTGCGTCCCCTGCATCGGCAGGTGGATTCTCAACCACTGCGCCACCAGGGAAGCCCGACATCCCTTATCTTTTCCACTGCATTCCCATTGCAGAGATGAGTCATCCAAGAAAGGACAATTAAGTGAGTTTGAAAAGTTCCCTTATAAGGAAACAGAAATTTCAAAGACATGAGAGTAAGCAAATCCCATGTTTAAATTGAAGGACCAAATGCAAGGCTTTTGAACTAACTCCTATTCTTAGGAATGCAAGATATTTTCAGTATAGCAAAGGACTCATCCACAAAATATTCTTCCCCTCCCTAATATAGTTGGTTTAATTTTAAAGGTAGATGTCAGGAAGGGTTTACGAATGTTAATTTTTGCTCTGGGTACTACAGCTTTTACCTGCCGAGGTTTCTCTTCTTTTCTGGCCATGCCTAGAGTCACTGGTCAGGCACACACTCACCAGCTTTTTAAGGAAAAGCAGCCAAATTGGGCAGGGTGCATGTGTATATACACATAAAATTCAAGTATTATTGTCAGCACTAAAGTTTGAAAGCATGAGAAACTGGTTCTATGCCCTGTCATGACTTGCATTTGGTCTGCTGATGCATAAGCTTTGGTTGGAGGAAAATAGGTCCTCTGACAATAATTCTAAACATTAATTTTAAGTGTTCTCCCATAGATTTATTTAACTTCCAAAAATACCATGCTTCAAATTAATGGTACATTTGTTTGAAAAGAATGGATGCAAAAATGGTGAGAATGATATTCAAACTATCAGCTCAGAGACAGGGCTCCTGGTTACCTGTCTAGGTTATCCTGGGAAGGGGAGAAAAGTGTACACCAAAGTCACTGTCAACATTCTTCCCGCAGAAACAGAGAAATGCAAGTGCCTGAATCAAGACACATGATGAGATTTTTTAAAACATAAAAGAAAGATATGTTTAAAGTTACTTTTTTATAAACTTACATTGTAACGGCTTTGCAGGGTTTATATTATTTTTTGAGAAATTCACTGTCTTCCCACCTATTCTCTCTGCTCTCCAAAAATGAATAAGAGTTGAGAGAATGGTTTTCTTATCCTGATTTAGGAGTGAATGTCCCTCATTCTTTCATTGAATAAATATTTATTGAATGCAAATCATTGGGCAAGTTCTATCACAGATGTTAAGGATACAGCAGTGGGTGAGCAAGATCCAGTCCTTGCCCATTAAGGAATTTAGAGTCTTGGGGGAAAAGACAAGTTAACAGATTACTGTCATCCAGAAGGATACAGGTCACTATTATAGTTAATAAGGGGTACTGGGGAGCAAACAGGAAGGAAACCTAACCCAGTATGTTTGGGGAAGAGGTCAGGGAATACTCTCTGGAAGAAGAGATGTGTAGGTTAAGACCAGAAGAATCAGGAGTTAGGGGAAAAGAGTGGTAAGTTGGGGTATGTGGGAGAGCTTCTCAGGAAAGCAATATGTTCAACCCTGCTGGCAGTGATGGAGGGATGAGTTTCCCATTAACCAGACCAGCCAAACTCCAATCGCTGTCTTTACTCGCATTCTCCAATGTAGGCGTGGTCAATAATGAATATTTCTATAGAGTTGGTAAATATGCAAAACAACCTGGTACTGCACTTGTACTCATGGAGGCAGCAGGCACACCAGTGGGCCATTTTGCCTTAGGATGGGATTTCATGCAGGAATACTACTGCCTATTCCTGTGATTGTTTTTGAAAGTGGAAACCATAGCCTTTTCACTTATTTTTGAATGTTATATACATTTGCATGGTTGAAAATTCAAAAAGAACCAAAGGGCATATGTCTTGCTTTATTTCCTTAACAATGTATTTTTAAAACCATCTTTAATCAGTAGGTTAAACAGCCCCCTATGTTTTTTAATGGCTTCATAGTGTTCTGTTTTATGGATGTACCATATAATGGTACTATTATATAGACATATATATTGATCCAAATTTTGATATTACAGATACTTCTGCAGTAGTGACATTGTACATTCCTGCAGGTTAAATTTCTAGAAGGCACACTACTGGATTGAATGATATGTGGATTGTAATTTTGTTAGGTACTGACAAATTGTCTTCCAGGGGTATGTCAATTTGCAGTCCCATTGCTAACGTATAAGAGTACCTGTTTCCCCCAAGTCTGTATAATTTTTGGATCTTTACCAATCTGAGAGATTTCTTTTAAAGATATATCAGAATAATTTTAATTTGCATTTTCCTTATAAGTGAAGTTGATCATTTTCCATCTTTTCTAAAGAGCCATTTGTCTATCTTTTGTGAACTGTCTGTGCCTAGCCTTTGACCCCGTTTCTAACACGTTTTGAATTTCTTTTATTGGTTTGAAGAAGCTCTTTATATAGACAGATAGTATATGTATGACAAACAGTTTTTTTATATTTTGCTTAGTGTGGACCTAAATACTTTTGGGGTCCAAACTTATTTTAGCTTACTCTCCAGGGTGGAAAATGGGGTCTCAAGCATTGTTTCAAGTGATATAGGGAATTCAGACCACCTTCCTAAGAAATATCTTGATTTGGATTTCAAATACCCCTGACCTGTCACATAGAGGAAATTTTGCTTTAATTTCATCATAAAATATCCTTATCCCCTACTCATCTGCATGGTTTCCAAAGCCGGTAACTTAGTAGTGAAATCCTTTATTTCAGGCTCTCTTTAGGGAGTAGAGTCTTGATGTGCCTAACACCAGCTGCTATGAAGAGCTGTTGAAGGTAATGTCCTCAAGGTATGCAGTATGATGAGGTATAGGGATAATGTTACCTGTTTACTCCTCAGGTATCATAGTCTAAGCTCTGTCTATGCATCATTAGAAGACCTCAGGGCTACACATTAAAACCATAGTCCTATGATCTATTAAACAACTGCCTTCATTGTGGTGATGGTTTTATGGGTGTATACTTAGCTCCAAACCCATCAAGTTGTATATATAAATATATCTCAATAAAGCCTCAACAAAATGGTTTTTTAAAAAAAAGACCTTCCTTCACTTTGTCATCAAGCATGAGAATTTCTCTCAAAATTCGTGCCAGGAAAAACTGTTTCCTAAAGCACTAGTTTGTTTCCTCCCTTGAAATAAAAGTTTGAATTCTACCAACCCAACCCCTTCTATTTAAATTCCTTTAATTGTTGTTACTGCTATTTTTGAGGAACTTACTTTTATGAGGGGAAAGGGTGATCTGGCTAACTAATAACCAACCAATTCAATCAGCATTTCTCAACCCAATCTGCACACTAAAATCACCTGGAGTGGTTGAAAACCTCCCTATGTCCCGGATGATTCAGTCAGAATCTCAGGGGTGGGTCTATTTAGAAGTTGCCCAGGTGATTCTGATGCTCTGTGAGGACTAAGGACCGGTGAGCTGACTAAACAGGTTAAATTGTAGCAGCAGGTAGAAACGGCCCAATGACATCATCATGTCCATTCTCTGTGTGATTAGTAAAAATAATAATAGCAAATAGTTATTGTATTAACAGTCATAAGTTTGAAATGACATTGGGGGTGAAGAGCTTGCCCCTCGCTCTCTCTCTCTCTCTCTCAGTGCTGGAAAAGAAGATTCATGCAGTTCTTTTCTACAAAACAAGAAAATTTCCTAGAAAATTTGACCAAAGAGCTAATATTATCCTGGGCTTTTCTGAGGTGAAATTTTGTCATTTCCTCACCTTTCCACTCAGTAGAGTTCATTAAAGGCATGGATCATATCTTAGCAGCTTTATATGCTTAGTGTCCTCCATGTTGCCAGGAATGTAGTTGGTACTTAATAAATGTTTGTGAAAGGAAATAAGGATTAAGTTTGTTTCAGTTACCCAGGAATATATTGAACATTCCATTCCAACAGTTATTCCATAACTGTTTTGTCATTTTGCACTGCATTTAATCACCCACCTGGAAAGCCTCTTATGAAAATTAATTACTCTTTTAAAAAAATCACCTAAATAAATGTCCTATGAAATAGGCATTAAAGTTTACACAGAGCAAAGACAGGACCAGTAACTGTTGCATATTCCATCCTGCCCGATACATATTTATCTATTTTATTTCTTTCTCATCTCATTGATGTTCATCTCTGTAGACAGAAAGTGAATCAGTGTGGAGGAAGGGTTTCAGAATGAGAAAGAGATGGGGGGTGGAAAGAGAGATGGGAAAGGAAGGAACAAAAGGAGAGGGATAAAGAGAAAGGAACAAAAGTACGAAGAAAGGATTAGTTCTACACCATATGCATTTCTAGTTTAAAAGTTGAAAATAACATTCATGAAATTTTTCTATAGGAATTGATCCTTCAGATAAGGATGAGGGAAGGGTGAAGGGGGCAAGAGGGTGTAGTAAGGGGTCTTGACCTGTAGAACGTGTGTCCAAACCCGCTATACAGATGGTATATCACATAAAGCAAGCACCCCTTCCATGAGAGCTCCACAGCTCACCCCATTTCCATTAATTCAAGAGAAGTTCACTGAGTACTTAACATTTGCAAGACATGGTGCCTATGAGAATATGAGGAACATATCAAGATGATTTCAATAGGAATCCTGCCCTCAGGAATTCTTGTGTCTGTACCTTCAACTATAATTTTAAATAGAAAGTAATATTTGGCATAAAAGGTACAGATATCATGGAACTTTATAAAAGGGATATATCTCACACTGATTCTCATTAGCAGCCCTTTTGATGTTTCCTTTTCAAAATGGCATTGTATTATCTCTAAATGTCAACTTCCTAGAGTCAATCTATTGTGCCTAGAAAGAGATATTCATTATTCTGAAGTACTGACTCTGAGTTATGACCAAGGTACCTCCTAATTCTTGAATTCCACATCCTTATCAGTAAATAGTAAAGTTCCCAGATACATATGTCATAGCTCTAGACTTTTAAATACACATACATAGCCCTTGTCTTTAAGGAGTGGAAAACCTCAGCAGGACATCAAATATATGAACACAAATATGCATTGTAAGATGGACACCCTCCCCCGATTATTTATAGGAATGAAGTGAGAACTGACACAGACATCGTCAGAGGTTCTTCCATTATCGGGACCAATCAATTGGAGTACAATAAGGAGGAGTTAGAGCCAGGCTTGACACCAAAGAAAATCTTCTGAAAGAGTTGGGGTTTCAGTCAACTCAAAGGGTAGAAGAAAGCTAACTTTAAAGTGCCAGAGTACCCCTGCTAAATGAAACAAGATGTGAAGGCTCATGTTTGGAGGGGATAGAGAGAAGTACCACTTTTTAAATACCTAGATTCAAATAACATCTGATATATTTGTAGAATGTATAATTTTGCTGTCTTATGGTTAATGATGAATTTGGAAAGGGCTTCTCCTGGACACATCTTAGAACTGCACTAAGAGAAACTTGGGAGACAAGTGGAATTGACTGCTACTTTGATGTGTGGTAATTATCTTTTCTCCTAATCTGAGGAAACAGACCTCTGAGGCAAGTCCAATAGGAAACATGGATTCTGACGTGCAAAAGGCCAGGACAAAGGTCTTAAACTTACCAGGTTCTGTGCATTGGTACTTGTTTGCGCTTCACTTTGTTTTCAAGTGAAAAATTCTTTTTGGAAAAGAAAAGAGGTAATTTGGTTCCAGTGACCCAGTGGCCTAGGGGTTGACTGCTCTCATTTCAGTGCATCAGGGAGCAAGATCGTGCTTGAGGTACATGCAGTGGTGGCAGCAGCAGCTGCCTCAGCTCAGCCCCTCTCCGAGAGCCTGTGGGGCTCCGGTAGAACTACAGGCAAACATGCTGGATGAATGGGAGAGGAGGCTAGGACACTGCCTTCACTTCCCCTGGGTCTAGCCTTTGCCAGGTGGCCAACACTGTGCTGACCTGGGCTAAGAGAGTGGGGAAGGGCTTAAGAGATGTAAATAGAGGTGGTTAGATAATCAGAGCACCATGTCCAGGACTTAATACTGACATGATCAGTGGGGGAAGGGGTCCCCGAGGAGCTGCTGTTAAGGAGAAAAGCAACATGGTCAAGGAGGGGAGAGAAATCCTCTTGGTAGCAGCATGCACCTTTATGAAGTAGACTTCTAAGACAGAGTGTGCAAATCCTATCAACTGCTGCTGTGAATCTGGCTGAGCTGACTCCCAGCACTTCATATTGTCCGTGTCGTTGTCAATTTGGTGAACCAGGCAGCGACTGGAGCCACCATTTCAGGAGCCTCATAAAGTGAAACTGCATTATAATTTCAGGAGTGTTAAGAGAAACTGAAGGTTTCAACAAAATGAAACCCTGTAACTATAGATATGAAGCTCTGTCTTCCCTGAAAGTGGCTTTATAGCATATAAAACCAACCTTCCTTTCTGCAATTAAATCAGAACAAGATCAATGTGTCTCCTTCCTTGACGTAATGGCCTTGAAGCATCGTAATGGAAACACTCTAATAAAAGTTTATCTCAAATACTGACCAAACTTTAGCACTGGCTGCAGTGAGAATGGTGAGCAACAGCCCCAAGCATTTAGCCTGATGGAAAAAGAAACTTCTATGTCAAACCTTGGTGATGAAGAGATCAGGATGAATTGTGAGAATCGGGAGGTTGAGAAAAACACAATTACATCTGAACCGAGCCCCTCACCTCACAATCTCGGAGAAATAATTTCTGATCTCTCTGTCAAAAGGTCTTCTGAAGACCTCCTATACCTCCATCAACCCATCTACAATGGCTGGAAGATGAAAAGAATGTTCTCCAGTCTCTCTTTCCTATGAGAGCTGTGTGAAGAAACAGGGCATCACTGTACTTCTCACTCTGGAACTGAGCACCTTAAAAATAAAATCCCTTTTTAATCTCTAGAAGAAAGGAAATAAACGTCTTTGAGCAGCCATAAAGAAAATCCTAAGAAGTGTTCAGAGGGAAAAGCACTCCTAAGAAATGCACCTCTCAGCACTAATACACCACCTTCAACATGGATGGAAACGTGAACGGCATTCCCTCACATCGTTTTCCATTTCCACTGGAATCATGACGTTTCCAAGATTTGCCTCCCATAACCACTGTATTCCACAAACTTCAGGCCCAATTCACACATATATTCCACTTCCCAACCCTGTCCCCTCCATGGGGCACTAGGGATTGATTGATCCTCATTTCAGTCGGTGCATTCAGGGGACAAGATGGTGCTTTAGATAAAGAAACAATAATCAAGCCACCTTAATCTTAAAGGAAGATTTAAGGTTTAAGATTTTACAAAATTGAGATATACTGGGTAGTCATTTTCATGTCCACAAAGATTACTCAATCTCTTCAGCTTTATTTACAAAGGGGCAGAGTTTACACTGAATTTCAGCAGCCAAAAATGGAATTTGATCACTCAGTTTGTTTCCTGTTGTTCACCTTGCTTGGACCTACCACCTTGTACTAGTGCTGTGATCTGATCAGAGTGCTGGGAAAAGCCATGTCTATTTAAACGATAGCTGTTTAAACAATATCGTTGTGAAGTCCCAGAATGACAGTCTAGTAAGTCCCTGTTTGAATTGGTATCAGTTTGAGTCTATCTCACAAGCTGCTGGCTATGCGACACCTCTCAACAACGCAGTTGTTTCATCTGTAAAAAGGTAGCTACTTCATAAGTGTGTTGGGAGGAGAAATTCAGATAAGGGTTATAGGTGGTGGTGTCTGGCACCTGGTATGTACTCCATAAATGGTAGGTGTTAGTAGTAGTGGTAGTATTGTTATTCAGTTCCTCTGGCTGAGAATATATAAACCAGGCAGAATAGGCCAGAGCTGAAATAGTCAATGTGTCTCCAGTTTTGTTTTGCTTGTTCTACTTTCTGGCAATGGAAGGGCATCAGTGAGGCTTTGGAGGAAGTGGATCCAATTTTTTTTTTTTTTCTGTATTCAACTGGTGCCCTCTTTGTTTGGCCATGAACACACTGCCACAATGAATAATGAAAATTCTATAATGTTTCCACTCGACTTCTGCCTCTTGGCAGCCATGACCAAAACCACCCTGCAGCTGTCACTTACAACAGGGCTCCCCAGCCAGTCACTTGCAGCCACCCTGCTGTGAGGGGCAGCTGCTCAAGAGTATTTCAGGCGGGAAAAGTGACAGAGCCAGATGCTATCACGAATCCCTCCATGAGGTCAGGGCATTAGAAAACAGGAAGTCCTGTCCCCCTGACCCCAAAAAAAAGGATGGGGACTCCTGCTTCCAACCCATGCCAGGCCACTAAACATATGATCTTCCTGAGATCTTATTAATTACACCAAAGGCCCAGATAATTTACAGCGCTTGGAGACCTACATACTTAGGAGGAAACCAGTGAACCACCATGATAAAGTTTCAGGGAAAGGTGATCTGTTAGGACAATCCTTTAAACCTTTCTTGCAGGAGTTCAGTGTTTTTTAATGCAATTATATGGGATAATAATGCATAGTTGGAACTTACATACAACTCTTTCAAATATATAATATACATTATCTCCTTAAAAATTCTGAATTCAGTAATGTATCTGGGAAATCTGAGAATTCTTCCTCCACCATAATGGGAAAGATGTTCAGAAAAGCATCTCCCGCTGGTTGTTTGAGAAATGCTAGTTTCTTGGACTGTCAATAGGTATAACACAAAAGGTATAACTAAATTTATCTGAATGAAATAAAATTAAATATGATTCTTTATCACCAAACACCCAGAACTTTTAATATGTTGATGCACCCTGTGTATGGCATTTCCCAAATGTGTTTGATCAGAGAGAGAGACCGGGGTGGGAAAGGGACTTAGAGAGAAAGGGAAGTGAAGCAATTGCAGGAATGTTTTCTCCGCAACACACTTTGGGAAAAGCACTCTAGATCATAAGCATCTTGAGAACAGGGACATTTTAGTTTTCTTTATTACTCCTAGACCTCTAGCATAATGACTGGAATGGAATAAGTATTCAATAAATCATTCACTGAATGAATTAATGAATGCTAAACCAATTCTTCAAATGTATTGATAAATTCTTATACAGCATGGAGGAGAAAACAATTTTTGGTCACACCAAAAGAATGGTTGCTAAGATGTGTCACTTGATGAAGGGCACAATCCGTTTCATAGTAAAATTTAGAATAATTCAGAAAATAAAACAGAAATTGATATGTCAATTCTTCAAATGTATTGATAAATTCTTATACAGCATGGAGGAGAAAACAATTTTTGGTCACACCAAAAGAATGGTTGCTAAGATGTGTCACTTGATGAAGGGCACAATCCGTTTCATAGTAAAATTTAGAATAATTCAGAAAATAAAACAGAAATTGATACGTCAGGGAACAAAAACGTATTGGGTCACCTATCTAGTAAAACAGAAATTATTTTAATACAGGAAATTCAATAAATGATGCTTTTCCAAATAAGTTCTGCAGGATAGTGTCTCCTACCTGCTTATGTGCTGGTGATGGGAAAAAGTGACCTAAAGGCCCACCTCGCCCCAAGGCAGGGCATCTCCTTGTTTGCCTTCTCTTATTTTACCTGCAGCATGCAAAAAAGCTGAAGCGGTTCCGCAGGTGTGATTGCCCTACAATCCCTAGTGAATACATGCTGGCGGAAGCAGAGAAAACTGTAGGAGGGAGGAATATTTCTCCATCGGAACCTCCTTTCTCCAGCCCCGACACACAACAGATCCCACACCACACACAGGGCCACTGCTGCCCTGTCTCTAGCCCTTCCCTGATCCATACAGCACTGTGAAGACCACCTGGACCACTGCCTGAAGGCAGTGCGGATAACAAGTGCTCTGTCGAGTAGCTGCAGACATGATAAGGAACCCCACATCGGCTGCCAGGATGCCAGCTGCCAAGCCTAGCACCTGTCTCCTGTGGAGACTTACGGAGATGCCAGAGAGGAGAGCTGAGGACCTGCCCACACCTGGCAGGGTAGTTGATACAAGGAGATACAATATTTCACCTATCAGATAGGAAAAGATCAAACAGTTTGATAGCCACCTACGCTTACTCATTTTCTTAAAACCTTATATTATTTTTTCTGAGAAGACTAGGCTGGTCAAGAATTTTTGGTAGATTGGTAAATTATCAGCATTTTCTATTGAAGGCAAAGAAGGTGCTACTGTCTAAAGTAAGATAATTAAGTTGCAATTCTTCAGTGCACAAAAATACTTTTAAGTCTCTAGCAGAATATCTACAATCAAGCATAGTCTCCTCTTCCTATGCCAGCAGCTGCTACATTTCAAATGCTTTCCTAGGAATTCTATGTTGCCAAAGAATACAATTATTGTACTTTTCAGTTACTTCAGAAAACTTTTAAACAAACTGTTGCAAAATGTCAGAATCTGAAATAAGAATCTGCAAAGAAGCTTGTTTCAGTCACATTCATTTTGGCTGTGAGGTGCAGGCTTGGTTATTCCATCTTGATAGATTGTGTTTCATTTGCCTTGTAAGCACCGTGTATTTTATGTCCATGGTTGAATTCTATCAGTGGAAATCTGAGCTCTGCGGGATTTGCTGTCGGGTTGCTTTCTGTGTGTAAGTAAGGCCTAGGATGTGCCTTCTGGTTGAACCTAGTGTTCTGTTAGATCAACTACACACAGGGCAGTGAGGACAGTCAAGTCTCCAAATTGATCTCATATAATTACAAAGTTACAGTTGGCACTGGGGACTTCTAGAAAACCTTTACCATTTCTGAAATGGCTTTAGGCTTCTATTTTCTACGACTATCTTAAAACTAGAAGACCACTGCTCCTAATGATTAAGACAGAGGGCTGTGCTTAAATAACCAGACTCCACCAGGGCCTTAGCTGATGGCTGGAAAGGAGAGAAAAACTCTAATTGACTGCCTACCATATGCTATTAACACTACACTTCAAATGATAATATCTGTGATCTTATTTAATACTCACAAAGCCCTGCTATGTTGGAATTATTCTCCCTAGTTTCCAAGACAGGACACTTGGAAATTCATTCATGTGACTTAAGTCCTCTAACCCTTGTATTATGTGGCAGAGTCAGAATTTGAACACTGATCTGTCTAAATCCAAAGTCCAGGCTCTTTCCACTAAATAACCAAGAAAGATTATATTAATTTGGTCAGTCCATTAAGACAGTATCTGAGATGATCTTGAGCTATTCTGTCCAACAGAAAGTTATCAGAACAGTTTAGCGACTTTCTTATTATGCACACCTCTAATTGCGAACCAGGCAAGGGGAGAAAGTGTGCAGGACTGTTCTTGTGCCCATGACTCTAGTACACTCAGGCACCTTGTAATACAGTGGACTGGAATTTAGGCAGCCTCCACAGGAGACCACCTTGAAGAAGAGAGTTTCATTGGCATTGGGAAAATGTGGCCCATTCGGGTGAAGGCCATCTTCATCTCCCATGCTATGGCACACTAAAATGGGATGGATTCCAGCCCTGCCGGTCCTCACCATGACCTGCCTCTCCTTTCAGCTGTCCTGTTTAGCTACCAAGAGGGTGGACTGCTTAATCTCACTATCAGAGAAAGAAAGAAAACACGAGTTGCAAAGGAAGAAGGTGTCCTTCTTGTCCCTTTCGAGCCGTGAAGGTCAATGGCATGCACAGTCTTCAAAAATAAGTTCAAGGCCACACTGGCAGAACCCAAAGCTCATGTCAGGCCTGAGGCTGGGGCATCCTGCCTAAGGAGAGACTTGAAACATGTGAAAAGGATAGAGTGATTCATCAACTCACACTTTATCTCACAAGTAACAGCTGCTACTCTGTTCCATCTGGAACCTAAGGGGATCCAGTTTAGTATAAAGCATCACATATTCTCCTTTTCGAGAGCATCCAGGCACTTTGACATTTCTGCCATCATTTATGAAAGTATTTATTTATGACTCCTACTATATGCCAGGCACTGTTTTAGGTACTTATTGGATATTCAGTAATGAAAAAAACCCAGCAAATGACCATTAAAAGACTTCAATGAATATAATCAAAGTAATAAAAATTTGAGTATATGCTTTAATGACAACTATGTAAAATGCATATACCTTGGGCTGAAGAATGCAATAGCAAATATACAACTGAAAGTAATTTTGTTGGCATCCAGGATAACAGCTGAGTTTTAATTTTTTCAAAATTTTCTTTAATATTGGTTTTATATTGATTTTATAATTTAAAGGAAGCAAAAAATAGGAAAATATTTGTTAGGCACTAGAGTTAACTTGTTTGAGCTGTATTTTTTTGTGGGTCTCTGATTCTTCAGGGTAGTTTTTTTATCCTAATTTTAATTAGGAGCTTAGATTCCTTGAGCATTGAAACTCAATGTCATTTGGGATAAGAGTTGGGAATGGTATGGTAATAAATCTATGAAGAAGAGAAAAATCTAGCTTCTAAAAGAAGCACCTACTAAATCTTGACGTACATTTGTTATATTGTCAAACTGTAATTCCCAGTGATAGGAAGGGGAAACAGGAAAGAAAGTATGTCCTGTAATCAAGAATTAGAAAACAGACAGGGTTATGCATTGAAGTATGTTCGCATATACTTTAATCCAAGTGAATTTATTATTTGAGACATGATTTTAGAAGCCATCACAGTTTGCCCAAAATTTCCTACAATGTATTGTTTCAGCAGTGTCTGTGTATGTTAGTTGTACTATTTACCAGTTGAACATTATGTGGAGGCTATGCGCAAATAGATGTTGATAAACTATTATATGGAAATACTGAAACTATTAATGTCACAGTGAAACTGCACTTTCCTTTCTTTACCACCATCTTTTCAGCATCTGTTATACACATGGGATCATCCTCGAGGAGACCAGACCTGGGTCCAATCACACCCAGGTTGTTGGGGGTTTTTTTGGTTGTTATCTGTTAAGTAAAAATCTTAAAGTACTGAGTCTTGTTTACAGTCTGCATTAAAAAAGAATTAAAGGGCTTCCCTGGTGGCGCAGTGGTTGAGAGTCCGCTTGCTGATGCAGGGGACACGGGTTCAGGCCCCGGTCCGGGAAGATCCCACATGCCGTGGAGCGACTAGGCCCGTGAGCCATGGCCGCTGAGCCTGCGCATCCAGGGCCTGTGCTCCGCAACGGGAGAGGCCACAACAGTGAGAGGCCCGCATACCGCAAAAAAAAAAAAAAAAGAATATATTGTTACCACCAACTCATTTGACCAATTTCTCATTACAAATTTGCAACATTTTCCGATTACCAAACACCTTCAAGCATTACATAAATAATTTCCAGCTGAGCAGAACTTCAGGTATCTTGATGTAGTACCAAATGTCACTTGTAATGTTTTTTCTTCCTTAGGTGGGCAGAAAGTTTTGTACTGTCACTGAAAAGCAATCTGGAGGCTCACTTTACTGCATCTAGAAAGCATCCAGTTTCATATCATGGTTAAAAATATAATAAATAAATAAAATGCACAAAATGAGAAGCATTTCCATGAGTAATTTCACACATGCTGCTAAGTACTGCAGAGTATTGCCAAGACTAACCTGTAGTCTCTATGGGAGCCATAACAGCTGTAAACTCTTATTTGCTGTCAAATGTCTTTTGCAGGGTTATTAGAAAAGATAGGATGTAGAAAATCCTTCCAAAATACCTTACTTTATTTTTTGACCTGATTTTATCATCATGGCCACTTTATATCTGCTGATAGCTCAAAATGTGCATATTTCACCAGCCCCAGGAAAAATTATGAAGCAGGATTCATGAGGCGTTGGTGTTTTCCCCACTCTGCTTTCTGGGTTCTCACCTAAATACATTCTCTCCAGCAAGTTTCTCACGCCTTGAACCTAGCTCTCTCCAAAGCACTTTTTAAGAATTTTGAGGATATATCCTCAGCAAAATGCAGACAAGTGTGATCTACTGACCCACCTTCATGGATACATCTCTCAGGTAAAGATCTTATATGAGAAAATGGGCCTAAAAGAGTAAAAGCTGTGGAGAAATCAGACTTGCTGAAGTGGTCCTTCTCTTGCAGTGGGGGTACACTTCTAGATCTTTAGCAGGTTCTGAATGTGCTCCAGCTTTTCTTTCTATAGAGTTCCATAGACATGCTTTGGCAGATTACTTGATTCCCCTGTCCACACTTCTGTCACTCTGGGCAAAAACCCAAACTACCCAATAGTTTCCCAACTTTGATGCTACCCTCCTAGTGCTGTGAACACACTCCTAGCTTTAAAACCCTTTAGAATTTGTAAGGAATAATAATTCCTGCTGTTAATTATGTAAGGGTAAGGTGGGTAAGATGGGAGGTAGTTTTAGTGCCGTGCCAAGCCTGGAGAACTGAACAAATTTTCTGAACAAATTTTCAGGAATTTTGTGAATTAACTGACATCACCTTGGCAACTTACTATCAGCCACAGGTGGGACTACTTACACCATGAATCGGACAAACTTACACCAAGTAGTTGTTCCCCTCACCACCAGCTGCTATGGGGAGAGCCAGGACTGGCATGTGGTTGTATTTCCCCCCACACCTGTGTGTCCAGCTCTCCTGTATCTATATTGTTCACTCTTGTATCCCCCTCCTTAAGTACTCACTAAGGGACTCACTAAATGTGTGTTGAATGAATGAATGAGTTGGAGACAGAAGAGATTTTTTTATACAGTATGTAAAATTTGTTCTGGTCTTTACTGAAATGTCAAAAAAGTGTAGACCTATTTCCTCCTGGCCCCTCTTTGCCTGCCTATTTAGAAATTCCAATAGTATTTGCATCCTAGCCTACTGTGACTTTAATTCCTGGGACTGGAGTTCACCATCTGCTCTACCTCCTTCCTTACACCCATAACCTTACCCATTTATTTCTGTCACATAGGTTCATGACTATCCTACAGAATATATTCTTAAAAAGTTAGGAAGAAACAATGAAAGAACATTAAGTGTTTTAGTCTATTTGGGCTGCTATTACAAATTACCATAGACTGAGTGCTTACAAACAACAGAAATAGATGTTTCATAGTTCTGGAGACTAAGAAGTACACAATCAAGGCACTAGCAGATACAGTGTCTTAGGAGAGCCCACTTCCTCTTTCATAACCCCATCTTCTCTCTGTGTCCTCACATGCTCACATGGCAAAAGAGGCAAGAGAACTCTCTGTGGTCTCTCTTATAAGGGCACTAATTCCATTCATAAGGGTCCCACCAGCATGACATCAGCACCTCCCAAAGACTCCATCTTCTAAAACCATTACACTGGGGATTAGGTTTCAACATATGAATTTGGACCAAACCAAACATTCACTCCATAACATTAACTTTTCAGAAAACTCAGCTTCCAGGTCATTTCAGCCACATGATACCTGTGTCACCTCAGGAGAACATGTAACCTTTAGGTTATTTGGTGTCTTCATATATAAGTGAAAATGTTATTAGTACTATGCCTACCTCAGTGAGCTCATGAGGATCAAAGAAGGTGATACAAGCATTTTTTCCCAACCACAACAGTATGAAACTAGAAACCAATAATGGGAAGAAAAAAATGGGAAAAACACAAACACGTGGAAACTAAACAACATTTCACTAAAAAAGTCAAAGGGTCAATGAAGAAATCAAAGAGGAAATCAGAAAATACCTTGAGACAAATGAAAATAAAAACAAAACTTTCCAAAATCTTTGAGACATAACAAAAGCAGTTCCAAGAGGGAAGTTTATAGTGATACAGGCCTTCAAGAAACAAGAAAAATCTCAAATAAACACCTAACCTACCACCTAAAGGAACTAGAAAAAGAAGAATAAACAAAGCCCAAAGTCAGCATCAGGAAGGAAATAATAAAGATCAGAGAGGAAATAAATAAAATAGAGACCAAAAAAAATAATAGAAAAGATCAATGAAACCAAGAGCTGACTTTTTAAAAAGATAAACAAAATTGATAAGCCTTTAGCCAGGCTCATCAAAAAAAAAAAAAAAAAAGAGAAAGAGGACCCAAATAAACAAAATAAGAAACAAAAGAGGAGAAGTAACAACTGATATCACAGAGATACAAAAACTATCGTAAGATGATACTATGAACAGTTATATGCAAACAAACTGGAAAACCTAGAAGAAATAGATAAATTTCTAGAAACACACAATCTTCCAAGACTGAATCAGGAGGAAATAGACAATCTGAATAAACTAATCACTAGTAGTGAAAATGAATCTGTAATAATAATTAAAAAAACCCTCCCAGCTAATAAGAGTCCAGGACCAGATGTCTTCACAGAGGAATTCTACCAAACATATAAAGAAGAGCCAATATCTATCCTTCTCAAATTATTCCAAAATACTGCTGAAGAGTAGGGAACACTTCCAAATTCATTCTATAAGGCAAATATTACCCTGATACCAAAACCAAAGACACAACAAAGAAAGAAAATCCAGGCCGATATCTCTGATGAATATAGAAGTGAAAATTCTCAACAAAATATTAGCAAACTGAATTCAACAATGTATAAAAAGGATCATACACCATGATCAGGTGGGATTTATTTTAGGGATGCTAGGATGGTTCAATATTCACAAATCAAACAATGTGATACACCACATTAACAAAAGGAAGGGTACAAATCACATGATCATCTCAATAGATGCAGAAAAAGCATTAGACAAAATTCAACATGCATTCATGATAAAAACTCTCATTAAAGTGGGTATAGTGGAAACATATCTCAACATAATAAAGGCTGTTTAAGACAAACCCACAGCTAACATCATACTCCACGGTGAAAGCTTTTCCTCCAAAATCAGAAAAAAGACAAGGATGTCCACTCTTACCACTTCTACTTAACATACTATTGGGAATCCTATCCATAGCAATCAGACAAGAAAAAGAAATAAAAGGCATTCAATTGGAAGAGAAGAAGTAAAACTGTCACTATTTGCAGATGACATGAACTATATATAGAAAACCCTCACATCTCTGCCCAAAAAAACCCACAAAAAACTATTAGAATAAATGATTTCAGCAAGATTGCAGAATACAACATTATTATACAGAAATCCATTGTGTTTCTATACACAAATAATGAACTATCAGAAAGAGAAAGCAAGAAAACAATACCTTTTAAAATTGCATCAAAAAGAATAAAATACCTAGGAATAAACTTAACCAAGAAGATGAAAGACCCATACTATAAAACACTGATGAAGGAAAGTGAAGATGATATACAGAAATGGAAAGATATGCCATGTTCATGGATTGGAAGAATTAATATTGTTTAAATGGCCATATACACAAAGCAATCTACAAATTTAATTCAATCCCTATCAAAACAACCATGACAGATTTCAAAGAACTAGAACAAATAATCCTAAAATTTATACAGAACCACAAAAGACCCTGAATAGCCAAAGCAATCTTGAGACAAAAGAACAAAGCTGGAGGTATCATATCCCTTGGCTTCAGACTATACTACAAAGCTACAGTAATTAAAACAACATGGTGCTGGCACAAAAACACACACAGATCAATGGAAAAGAATATAGAGCCTAGAAATAACCCCACACACTTATGGTCAATTAATCTACAAATAAGGAGGCAAGAATATATAATGGAGAAAAGACAGTCTCTTCAAAACATGGTGCTAGGGCTTCCCTGGTGGCACAGTGGTTGAGAGTCTGCCTGCTGATGCAGGGGACACGGGTTCATTCCCTGGTCCGGGAAGATCCCACATGCCGCGGAGCGGCTGAGCCCGTGAGCCATGGCCACTGAGCCCGCGCGTCCAGAACCTGTGCATCCGGAGCCTGTGCTCCACAACGGGAGAGGCCATGACAGTGAGAGGCCCGCGTATCGCCAAAAGAAAAAACAAAAAAAAACCATGGTGCTAGAACTAAAAAGGTGATACACATGACAAAGCTTTACAACAGCTACATGTAAAAGAATGAAATTAGAACATTTTCTCATGTCATATACAAAAATAAATTCAAAATGGATTAATAACATAAGTGTAAGACCGGGAACCATTAAACTCCTAGAAGAAAACATAGGCAGAACACTCTTTGACATAAATCATAGCAATATTCTTTTGATCTGTCTCCTAAGGCAAAGGAAACAAAAGCAAAAATAAACCAATGGGACCTAATTAAACCTAAAAGCTTTTGCACAGCAAAGAAAACCATTGACAAAATGAAAAGACAACCTACTGAATGGGAGAACATATTTACAAATGATAGACTGATAGGGGATTAATATCCAAATATATAAATAGCTCATACAACCCCAAATCCAAAAAACCCAAAAAACCTGATGAAAAAATGACAGAAGACCTGAATAGACATTTTTCCAAAGAAGATATACAGATGGCCAACAGATACATGAAAAGATGCTCAACATCACTAATCATCAGAGAAATGCAAATTAAAACCACAATGAGATATCACCTCACACCTGTTAGAATGTCTATCATTAAAGAGTCTACAAATAACAAATGTTGGGGAGGATGTGGAGAAAAGGGAACCTTAGTACACTGTTGGTGGGAAGGTAAATTTGTGCAACCATTATGGAAGACAGTATGGAGGTTCCTCAAAATATCAAAAATAGAACTGTCACATGATCCAGCAATTCCACTCCTGGTTATACATCCAAAGAAAATGAAAACACAAATTAGAAAAGGTACATGCACCCCAATGTTCACAGCAGCGTTATTTACAATAGCCAAGATATGGAAGTAACTAAGTGCCCATCAACAGATGAATGGTTAAAGAAGATGTAGTATATATGTAAGAATATTGTTAAATAGAAGTGGCGAGAGTGGGCATCCTTGTCTTGTTCCTGATTTTATAAGATGTGGTATTTATATATATATATATATATCAATATGATATACATAATATATAGTATGATATATATTATATATTATATATATATATAATGAAGTGCTACTCAGCCATGGAAAAATGCAATTTTTTCATTTGCAAAAATGTGGGTGGACCTGGACCTGGAAGGTAATATGTTAGTGAAATAAGTCAGACAGAGAAAGACAAATACTGTATGTTGTCACTTATATGATACATAATAATCATATCATTCAACTTTGTAAATTCTAACATGAAATCTAAAAAATAAAACAAACATATTAATATAATAAGACAAATTTGTAGATTCACAGATATAGAGAATAAAGTAGTGGTTACCAGTGGGGAGATGGAATAGGGGAGAGGCAAGACAGAATTAGGGCATTAAGAGGTACAGACTACTATGTATAAAATAAATAAGCTGCAAGGATATATTATACAGCACTGGGAATATAGCTAATATTTTATATTAACTTTAAATGGAGTATAATCTATAAAAATATTGAATCGTAATGTTGTACATCTGAAAATAATATAATATTGTAAATCAACTATACTTCAATAAAAAATTTAAAAGGTGATACCCGTGACAAAGCTTTGTAAACTGTAAAGTGCACATTTGTGTTAGAGCCAGTCAGATGTTATGAAGTAATCATTGACTTCAGAGACAGCAAGAATTAGATTTGAAATCCATTGCTGTGCTTCCTAGCCCTGTAGAGTTAAGCAAAGCTTTTAAGTTTCCTGAGCCTGTGTTTCTTCATTCATAAAATGGGAACAATGATACCTAACTAGGTTGTTGTGAGGGTTAAATGAAATCGTTTAACTGAAGGGCCTGACTAGCACAGTGTCCCAATAATGTTTCTTCCCTTTTCCAATTTCCCAGCTCAAATATCTTTGGGATGATATTATTATCATTGTTATTTGTCCATCACTAAGGTTCCCCTGTTCTCAAGAGAGAGCAATTTATATCATTTTTTTTTTTGGTAAAATGTTTGTTACAAATTCTTTTAAAGTATAATTGACTTACAATATTATATTAGTTTCATGTGTACAATATAGGGATTTGATATTTTTATACACTAGAAAATAATCACCACTATAAGTCTGATTTATCATCTGTCACCCTACAAAGTTATTACAATACTATTGATTATAGAGAGACCATTTATATCTTAGAAGTTAAGAGTGAGGGCTCTGGAGCCAGACCTCCTGGCTTCAAGTGCTGCCTCTGCCGCTTGCTACGTCTTTGATCTTGAGGAAGTCCCTTAACCTCCCTGTGCATCCCATTGTTTTTTATTTGTAGGACTACCTGCTTGGGTGACCAACCATCCCAGCTTGCCGGGGACTAAGGAGGTTCCTGGGATACAGGTCTTTCACTGCTCAAACTGAGGAACTTCCAAGTAAACGGGAACAAGCTGGTCACCTTGGGACCCACCTCACAGGATTGGAACAAGGATTAAGGGAGCTGTGTACATAAGGTACTTGGACACAGTGGCATGCAGTTAGAATTATGTACGACTTACTTATCACTATTATTTCTCTGGATACATTCTTTCGGTTCAAAGGTTGAATAGCAGAGTTAAAGGCACAGTGACAAAGATGCTCACGGATAGAGGGGGCTCCTTAGAACCACTTATCTAAGCTCGGACACAGCTGTCTACCTGCGGCCTGGTGCTGACGATGTTCTGAAATGTCCTCCACTTCATGCGGTGACCGGCAGAGGAGACCCCCTGTCTACTGTCCCTGTCTGCTACTGTGACTGTTGTTCTTATCACTTTGAATCGGCTGCTTGAAGGGAGGAGAGAGGTCAGAGAAGAAAACTACCTGATTGTCTGATGCTTCTTGTGAGGACTCACCGAAGGGGAGAGGGTAGGTGAAGCAGGAATGGATTTCAGTTCCCCATCTTTCCTATCCTGCCTCTGAACAGGTTCCACTGGGGTCCCTGGACTATATTTTTGATGCTGTGCACTGAACATAGGCACTTGATTATTAATACTGTGCATATCCCTGAGTCTGAAACAGCCTGCCTGGGTTCTAGTCCTGCCTCTGCCCCTGAGAGGTGGATAAGTTATTTAACTTCTTAATTCCTTCATCTGTGAAATGGGAATAATAATAACAGGACCCACACCATGAAAGTGTTGTGAGAATTAAATGAGATAAACCACATAATGAACTTTTCCCAGAGCCTGGCCTGGCATGTGGGAAACTCTTAAAAGTTATTCCCTTCAGTGCCCATTTATATACGGGGCACTGAGGGGAAATGATGACTCAATGATGTTTCATTGCTATGCTTACATTTTGAAATACTAAAATCTTTTTAGCTAACTACACTTACACATGATTTTTATTCACCCATTTTAAACACATCTCTGAAATGAGAATGTTCAAATTTACTACTAAATATTTTCCTAGGCCTAATGTTCGTTGAAATGGAGATCATGTGTAGTTTCTCTGCCTTCTTAAGAATTAGTTTGCGAAAAGATAAAATTGACAAAATTTTAGCTGGACTAACCAAGACAAAAAGATCTAGGACTCAAATAAATAAAGTTATAAATGAAAGCAAAGACTACAGAAATCCAGAGACTATATAAGTAATTATCTGTTAACAAATTGGATGACCCAAAAGAAATGGATAAATTCCTAGAAACATATAATCTACGAAGACTGAGTCTGGAAGAAATAGAAAATCTGAACAAATCAATAATGGGTAAAGATTTTGAATCAGTAATCAAAACCTCCTAACAAAGAAAAGCCCAGGATCAGATGGTTTCACCGGTGAATTCTACCAAACACTTAAAGAATTAATGCCAATCTTTCTCAAACACTTCCAAAAAATTGAAGAGTAGGGAACATTCCCAAACTCATCTTATGAGGTGAGCATTATCCTGATACCAAAGCCAGGTAAGGATACAACAAGAAAAGAAAACTACAGGCCAATATCCCTGATGAATATAGATGCAAAAATTCTCAACAAGATACTAGCAAACCAAATTCAACAGCACATTAAAAGACTCATACACAATGATCAAGTGGGATTTATCCCTGGGGTGCAAAGACGGTTCAACACACACAAATCAATAAATGTAATACACTACATTAACAGAATGAAAGGTTAAAACTATGGTATTTTGAGCTCTATCTTGGGAGAACTCTGTATCTTAAATATAATTGGGGATGTTGTCCACTCTATATATGCATGTCAATTTCAAAATGCTAGTTTGTGTCAGGAGGTGTATCTGGCCAAATGCTTCAAATCTTGTATGACAGTTATAGAAAGCTTAATAAAGAATCAAAGGGAATTACAAAAAAAAGAGTTAGTTTGCTTATTTTCAATAACCAATAAGAATTTAAAATCTGAGCTGCCAAAAACTGGTTCCAGAAATTAGGTTTTAGTGTGTCATTCTCCCAGAAAGATTGCCAGAAATGAACATCGAACAATAAAGTTACATCTTGCATGTTTAAGTGCTTACATGTTTACCAAATCACTATTTTTCATACTGATAAAATTCCCGATCCTCCCTCTTATCAGTGTTTCAAAAGCAGTTTTAATCGTGATAAGGAAAATTGAACAATGCCTTAAATTTCTGGTTCTATTTGTCCTTCCTTCGTGCTCCTCTGCATTTGACTTTTTGGTATTCTCTAGTATTTTTCCATGCAGAGGATGTTTCTCTTGGAAGCATGGCACCAGACAAGTCTTTTTCCTTTAGACAGGCTGGTGCTGGTAGAATTACCTGTGCTACTCCCTCTCCCACCTTCTCTCTATATAATAACAGGACCAAGTAAGGGTCTCTATTAAAGCTTTGGTGACAAGATCATACCGCCAGGAGCAGCCCCCTGTACTCATTCTTCTCATACAATCCTATTTCTCCATAACAGGACTTAAGGTCATATCAGTGGGGTGAATCACAAGGGAAAAATAACTTCTGGCTTCATGGTCTTCCCAGAATTCATTGATGTGCATCATTAATTTGGTGTTCTAGCGTATATACTCAAAAAAGAAAATTAAAAAAAAAATTATATATTGTGACTCTGGTCAAACTGTACCTTCTGAGTAAATTTAGCCCAAAATATATTTTAAAGCTAATTTTAATAATCATCACCATTTCTTCTAAGTCTCTGAATTTCTTCTAGCCTTATAGGTATTCAATGTGCTGCTTGAAGGTCAAAGACTGTGCATCTCTGAATTTTATGGCATCTCAATTTCAAAAACTGGATCCCTCATCGATGGTAGACCAAAAATCTGCATGTGTTATTCTCTGTAAATTAAACTCAATTTTTTTAAAAAAGGAAAAAAAATCTCAGCACGTAATTCAGGACCTCTTGGCAGTAGGGCCTGGATATGAGTATTTTTGTTTCAAAACTCTTGAGGTGATTCTAATGTGCAACCAGGGAGGATAAACATTACTCTCTAATATAGGAAAGTCAAGGTAGTTTAGGTGTAAGGTTTGGGCCCTCCTACAACATCTGGGCATATCTGTGTCTCCTAGTAGTGAACTCCTACCCTCAACCTCTAACCATATGCTACAGAAGCGTCGATAATGCCATTCCCTTTTAAGCCCTCCACTCCTCTCCACCTAGACCTTTTAGAACTTTTATTAAGTATGCATTTTTGAAGGGTATTTATGAAGTTGCCATGACCTCAGAATCACTTCTTTCACTCTTCGTTCCTGCCAGAACGAACATTTGCCTTATTGTGAGATAAAAAAAATGCACAAAAACTGTTGAGCTTAGGGACTTCCCTGGTGGTAAGACTCTGTGCTCCCAATGCAGGGAGCCCAGCTTCAACCCCTGGTTGGGCAACTAGATCCCACACGCATGCCGCAACTAAGAGTTCGAATGCCGCAACTAAGAAGCCTGCATGCTGCAACTAAAGATCCCACATGCCACAACTAAGCACGCTGCAGTGAAGATCCCATGTGCAGCAACCAAGACTCGGCGCAGCCAAAATAAATAAATAAATGTTAAAAAAAAAAAAAAAGTTGAGCTTACTCTTGTCCTTTAATCGGAGAGTACAATCATTATTTTCACTGCAGTGAGTAATGAGTTTAAATAATGAGTTTAAATCTCCCCTTTTTCTTGCCTTGCCCCTCTATTTTTTGTCAGCCACAGAAACACTTCTCCATGACACACTTAGAACTAAGAAGGAACTGTGCATCTCACACAGGAAGGAGTGAACATGTTCACCACAGACCACAAAAAGCATAGTTGGCAGCTTCCTGGGCCAACCCAGAAACCAGAAGTGTGGCTTGCAGTGGGAATGACAGAATAGCTTGCATCTATTCTCTCTGAACACTGCTGGCAGATGTCCTTAATCAGAATTTTCCAGTGGTCTTTTGATTGCAGGAGAAAGTGCAGCCTCCACAGTCCACCACTAAATAGCCTTACTCCTCAGACCCACAGCTACTAGTTCTAGCCTCCTATTCCAGCACTACTTACCAGCACTACTACTTGCAGTTCCCCAAGTGAATCCTTCCTTTTACCCCCTACTCCCTTCCCTGTGCTTTATTCTGGAACATCCTCTATCCCATTCAACCAAATTTTGAAGTGACCTTTTCCTTTCCTGAAAGTGTAAGATTGTGCTCCTACTAGAATAAATGTGGGCTTTGGACTCAGACAGATCCACTTTAAAATTCCATGACTTTCAGCAATTTCTTCATTTTTTTAGCCAAAAAAAGCAATGATAATAATACTCCTGGGGGAGGATGGCTGTAAGAATTATATGAGATCATATGTGAGTGCATTTAGATGATCAATACATATTTCCCTTCCTTTACCACTCAAATAGCATTGCTCTGTATTATGGGTTTTTGAAAGCAGGTCTTACTGCCTCTGTAAGAGCATAGGGTCTTTGAAAGCAAGGGCCTTTTCTTAAACTCATTTGAATATTCTCTAACACTAAGAAGAGTGCCTTGCATGTAGAAAGTCCTCCATAAATATATCTGATGGCTGAATAAATAAACAAATTAATTTTCTGACCCTCTGTTGGATAAGATAATAGCATAAAGGGAAATGTGAAGCACAGTGCCAACCTACTTAAAACAGAGTGCCCTCACAAAATGTTATAATGATTAGCATTAATGATCATTATGGAAAATGAATTAAATAACTTGTCCAGTCATATCCTAGCCTATCTAGGCTTCCTGGGCATGGACATGAGGATTTAAACTTCACAAAGAATTGTTGAGCTTATGTTCCACAAAAAGGGACCCAGAATCACACAAAAATAAATTCACTGACATTTGATGTCCTTACACTTGCAATGTAAAGAATAAAATAGGCTCTTACAGTTTCCTATTTAAAACTTCTCTTTAATAAACTGCCCACTACTGTGTAGTCCAGATGGCTGTTTGGTATATCAATGTAAAAGAATGCCAAAAATTCCATGAAAATAGGGAGGATGCACACAAAAGGGATGTTTTATGGACAGTCCAGGCAGGGACAGTGTCTCTTTCACAATAGGGACAAAAAAACCCCATATTTTTTAAAGATTCTGTATATAGAAAGATTATTGCTTCATTAGGAGGAGAGCTGTTTGACAGAGAGGTGATGCCAGAGAGTTTCTATTCCTTAGGAGGAGACATCTCCGTCCTCTCTCAAGAGAGAAAGAGAAGAGAACTAGATGTGATGCTTTTGAGTGTTTACTGCTAACACTGCTAAAAAAGCACTCATAGTCTTATTAGATGACGAAAGAACAGACTCAGTTTTATATTGCAAGGTAGGAATGAGCCACTTACTGATGTTTAAGATCCATCAAGACTTGCAGGTAAATTGAGACTCTTGACAGACGACCTTGAAACAAAGCAGGGCAACGTGATTATTTCTCTACCACCAGAAAGAAAAGACTTTTTTTTTTTTTTTTTTTTTTTTTTGCCGTACGCGGGCCTCTCACTGTTGTGGCCTTTCCCGCTGCGGAGCACAGGCTCTGGACGCGCAGGCTCAGCGGCCATGGCTCACGGGCCTAGCTGCTCCGCGGCATGTGGGCTCTTCCCAGACCGGGGCACGAACCCGTGTCCCCTGCATCGGCAGGCAGACTCCCAACCACTGCGCCACCAGGGAAGCCCAGAAAAGACATTTTTGACAGCTGAGAAATGGTGACCAAATCTTGAGGTCATTGTTTTTCCTCTTAAAGGAATTTGAAATATAAAACTTAGGACAGAGGTCACATCTTTGCTAGGCTCCTCAAGAGCTTAAGGTAATATCAAGATCGCACAGATAAACAATGACTTCTAATCGTTACGTTTTTAAGGAAAAATAAGTGATATGATTCAGTGAGAATTAAATTTAGAGCATAGTTTAACAGATGACTCACAATTTCACAAGGAGAGATATTTATTCAGTTGGACCTTCATTGCCATATGTAATATTGATGGAAAAAATATAGGTTAACATGAAAACTCATTGATGTAAATGCATGGTAATAGTAGCACGGTTATTTCTCCAGCTAATTCTCTTTCGGGTAATAAATATGACCAAAATTAAACAATGGTGCATTTTATTAGCACCTTCAAGACTTATTATTCTTTCAGGTCTTATAAAACCAATCACTTTTTATATTAAAGATTATATTATAGCTAGTGGATAATCAATGACACATGATTATTTTTCTAAAAGCCTAGATATAAAGAAGGAAGGAAAACTGAAGGGAAACGCATGAAATTCTAGGATCTATCACTCTCACCAAGATACAAAACATTTAACAAGAATCAAGTTACAAACAGTAATGTTACTGTTATTCTCAGTTACCAAATACGACTGTTAATGCTAGAGACTTTTTTCAGTTTCTTTCTAACCTAAATCTGACTATGAAATGTAAGTGAAGAAAAATGTCTTACAATTATTTACTGCCTTATTGGAGGAAAGCTTTTGCTGACACCATTTCTAAAATGGATACCCTTTTTGCAGCATAAGCTACGTTTCTAAATTTTACCTTATGATGTGTAAGCATAACAGACAGTGATAAGACAGAATACAAAATGGGAATTCATATTTTAATATATGCCCTTTTTTATAATGTTCTTCAATCACAGAGCTGCCCTAATCAATAAAAGTAGAGGTGGGGAGGGGGAAGGGTAAGCTGGGACGAAGTGAGAGAGAGAGTGGCATGGACATATATACACTACCAAATGTAAAATAGAGAGCTAGTGGGAAGCAGCCGCATAGCACAGGGGATCAGCTCGGTGCTTTGTGACCACCTAGAGGGGTGGGATAGGGAGGGTGGGAGGGAGACGCAAGAGGGAGAAGATATGGGGATATATTTATATGTATAGCTGATTCACTTTGTTATAGAGCAGAAACTGACGCACCATTGTAAAGCAATTATACTCCAATAAAGCTGGTAAAAAAAAAAAAAAAGTAGAGGTGGAAGGATTTTCAGAAAAATGTTCTCCCCAGAAGTGATCAAAATGTATTAGTCTTTTTTTAACATCTTTATTAGAATATAATTGCTTTACAATGGTGTGTCAGTTTCTGCTCTATAACAAAGTGAATCATTTATACATATACATATGTCCCCATATCTCTTTCCTCTTGCATCTCCCTCCCTCCCACACTCCCTATCCCACCTCTCTAGGTGGTCACAAAGCACTGAGCTGATCTCCCTGTGCTATGTGGCTGCTTCCCACTAGCTATCTATTTTATATTTGGTAGTGCATATATGTCCATGCCACTCTCTCACTTTGTCCCAGCTTACCCTTCCCCCTCCCCGTATCCTCAAGTCCATTTTCTAGTAGGTCTGCATCTTTATTTCCATCTTGCCCCTAGGTTCTTCTGACCATTTTCTTTTTTTAGATTCCATATATATATGTTAGCATATGGTATTTGTTTTTCTCTTTCTGACTGACTTCACTCTGTATGACAGTCTCTAGGTCCATCCACCTCACTACAAATAACTCAGTTTCGTTCCTTTTTATGGCTGAGTAATATTCCATTGTATATATGTGCCTCGTCTTCTTTATCCACTCATCTGTTGATGGACACTTAGGTTGCTTCCATGTCCTGGCTATTGTAAATAGAGCTGCAAAGAACATTTTGGTACATGACTCTTTTTGAATTATGGTTTTTTCAGGGTATATGCCCAGTAGTGGGATTGCTGGGTCATATGGTATTTCTATTTTTAGTTTTTTAAGAAACCTCCATACTGTTCTCCATAGTGGCTGTATCAATTTACACTCCCACCAACAGTGCAAGAGGGTTTCCTTTTCTCCACAACCTCTCCAGCACAAAATGTATTAGTCTTTATTTCACGCTGATTATCCGAAATAAACACCTTTGTCTAGAAGTTTCTTTTTTTTTTCCTTCTAATCTCCCAGGTACTCTCTAATTGCTTCCACATTGTAAAGAATGTGAATATTGTCATGACAACTAAGAGGAAACTATGCCACCAGAAGTTATTCAAAATACAAGGAAACACTGTTGGCCTTTCTAGTGTTGGCTGAAATTATAAGAATGTGCTTCGTACCTCCCACCTCAATCTAGATCAAAGTATTTTGGACTAATTTGTCTGCTTACATCAGGAAAAAAGTGTTTGCTTTTAATTTTTGTGTGGGCTTAGTTGAATATATTTTGGTTATAGTAATGGTACATTGAAGGAAAGAATGTTTAAAACCTAATTACTTTTCATGGATGGGGAAGGTAGAGAAAATTCAATGGGAAAATTATGTAGCCTGTCTTAAAGGACATGTAGCTTCGAAAAGGTATACCAAATTAAACAAAAATGGGCAAGGTTAAAACTATAGGGTCCAGGTTTGTACTCTTGGGTGACAGAACTATAAAGCAAAGCATGCAGGGGATAATTATAAAGGTAGTGGTTGCTTTTGAGGGACAGACAGCTGATGTTGAGACAATTCATGTGGAGAGGCTTTTGAGGTAACCTTGTAATAATTCATTAAGCTGTACGTTTATATAGCTTTCTGTATCTGTGTTTCATTTTACAATAAAGAGTTAAAAAAATTTTAAGACTATGTAGCTTTAGATTATGAGCATAACTCTGTAAACTATTTATAAGCTGGGGGTGGTTTCTTGTACTTTAAGCAATGCCTTTGCCTTTTTATGTCTCAATATTGTACAGAAAGGGTTAGAGGTCAAAGAGACACATCAAGAAGAAATGACAAAAAAAGAAGGAAAAAACCAAATACTTGAAAATAAAGTTTTAATTTAAAATTGCCTTTAAATAATTATTATTCAGGGTAATAATGATAGTTTTTCCAAAGAGCTACATGCTGAAGTATTTATAAATGAAATAATATCTGAGAGTTGCCCCCAAAATAATCCAGTGGGGAATGAGATATGAAAATAGTGGGGTAATAGGTGAAACCAGAGTGCGCATATGTTGATGACTGTTGAAGCTATGGGATTGGTGTATGGGAGATCATTATATAATGCTCTCTACTTTTGTGTATGTTTGAACATTTCCATAACAGAAAAGTTTTAAAAGTAAAATAAATTCTAAAGTATAGAGTGAGAGTATACATATTTCATAAAATGTCTTTCGGACACTGTAGTCTTTATGAGGTTTGTAGCATTACAATCAGTTTTATGTACCTGAATATGACTATTTGTAAAAATTCTAACAGAACTACCTTAGAGATTAGCCCTTCATTTGGGACTAGTTCAATTACAAATTAATGGCTTAAAATAATTACAATCACATGGTCCTGAAACTGAACTAAGACAAATCTAGGTATATAAGCAGGTGGGGAGGTTTGCTGTTCCTGGCATTCAGAGAATCCCTGCATTATCTCTAACTCACAGTGAGGAGAGGAAGGTAGACATGAGCAAAGCAGACTGTGAACAGTCAAAATGAAGTAGAGAACTGAATTTATTCCTTACACAACTTAAAGGAGAAAGTACTAGAGGACAACGATGGTTTCTAAAGAAGCACTGTAAGTTTTCCTTTTGTTTTTTCTCAAAGATATCATACCTATTCTCTAGAAAGTAGTTTGTTTTCTCTCACATATTGTCATTTATTTAAAGTAAAATGTTAAAGCTATAAGTAAATTTGCTATACTTGCAATTTTATATTCTTCCCATTAGAATTTTATTCATTCTTGAGCTAACAACTTCTCAGTATAAGAAAAAATATCTTTTCTTGGAGCAAAATAGTACTCATAACCAGCTTCTTTAGCTGCATTCCTAATTACTGCCATCTTCTCTACAGGTCAGTGGTCCTCTAAAAGATGGAAAAACAGTTCACTATGAGAAGACGGATTCTTAAACAGGAAACTCTTCAGATGAAAAAGCCCTTTTCTTAAAAGTGTCTTTCCCAAACATACAAGAAACGTAAACAAGTCCCAGTAAACAAACAAAAAAAACCCACCCTTTTAATTTGGAAATAATTTCAAACTTATACAAAGATACAAGAATATTACAGAAAATACCAACATTCACTTTACCCAGATTCACCTACCGTTAATATTCTACTCCACTGCTTTGTTTTTGCTTGCTTGCTTTCTATTTATCTACCCATCCATCATGTGTGTATATACATATATATGTATATTTACATATAAAATATTTTCCTGTCAACAATTTGACAGTAAAATGTATATATCATGTTCTTTATCCCTAAATACGTCAGTGTATATTTCATAATATTAGGGATATTCTTTTACATAAGTAACCACAATAAAGTCTTCAACTTCAGTAAACATACAATGAAACAACACTTAGACCTAGTCCACTATCCACATGTCAATTTTACCTATTAACAAAATAACATCTTTATAGCATTTTTTCCCTCCAATATGGGATCCAGCCTAGAATCAGATATTGCATTTACTTATCAGCCTTTCATTGGACTATTTCCACAGGCTTCCACAGTGTTTCATGTTATTGAGTTTTTTGGAAGTAAATAAAAATATACAATAATATCTCTCATTTAGGGTTGTCTGATATTTCCTCTGATTTGATTCAGCTTATACATTACTGGCCAGAATATCACAAAAGCAATGTTGTATCCTTTTCAATGTATCATATCTAGAAGTGAATGATGTATATTTGCCCTTCACCGGTGATGTTAATTTTGATTACATGGCAAAGGTGCTGTACTATTTGTTTACTACATAGTTATTATTTTTTGCCTCGTAACTAATAAGCAACCTATGGGGATTTCTTGAAGGCCATGCAAATATCCTGCTCCCCATAAAAATTACCCCTATATTCAGCATCTATTGGTGATTCTAACCTGGGCCAATCTTTGTGAATTAATATTTACCCAACTTCAGCTCTCCCTCCACATTTGCCACTCTACACTCAGCACTCTACTGTAAGCAAGAGCCCTCCTTATCCTCTATCGATTTATCTACCTATTATCAGTATGAACACATGGATTCCTATCTTATAATTGGTTTATAATTCATTACTGTATTCAGTTATTTTGGCACTAAAATTTTCCCAGATTTGGCAGGTGTCATCTCCTTCAAACTGGCCTCTATTATTTTTTTAATCACTTCCTTTATTTCTGGCACGACAAAATATTATAAGTTCATCTTGTACCTATTCTGCTCCAGTCTTGTAAACAGCCCTTTCTCTGAGAAGCCCTGGATCCTTTACATAAAGGAATGTTAGACACCAAAATAAGCATGCTAAGTATGCTCATTTTGACTGTGGTCTCTTTATTCCTATGTGGCCAGGGCTAGGAAATATATGCATATATGTAGATATAATCATATATACATATGTATACATATATGCATATACACATGCACTTAGATATGCCTGTGCACATACATACACATATTTTAGAAATCATGAATTCATATTCATTTCTTCAAGTCTAATTCATCACCGTGGAAATATTTCCTGTCCTTCTCAGCTCTATATATGTGGGTCTCTTCTTTCATAGTGAGAACACTGGCTCTTAACATCATCAGTATATTTATTATCTTGCTTAACTCTGCAATGCATCTAAAATGGCTCCAAAATTGTTTTTTCCATAACATTACAAAACAAATAAATAAACCTACTAAGAAGACCTCAGAATTTACTTAAATTCTCACCCCATCCCATCCCCCAACCAAGACTGAGAGTATATAGTCAAATACTGTGTTTATAAATAACTTTGACTAGAACTTTTCACCCCCACCCCATTCAGTGTAGTTATGACATGCATTTGAAATACAGTTGTGTTTGTTTATTGCAGGTGGTTTTCCATTGTAGTTTTTTCCCCTTTTCATCTTGGCGAATTAATTTTATTTTCAACTTGTAGAACACTAACATGCTTCCAAAAGTCAAAACTATGCAAAAAGGTACAATGAAAGAAGTGGAACTCCTTCTTGTATCCCTTTCACCCTATTTACTGTCCCCATTGTAAGTAACCAAGTTCATTGTTCTCTGGTTTATCCTTCTGTTTTAGTTTGGTAGAGTTGCCGTTAACAAAATACCACAGGCTGGTTGGCTTAAATAACGGAAATTTGTTTTCTCACAGTTTTGGAGGCTGGATGTCCAAGATCAAGGTGCCAGCAGTGTTGTTTTCCTTTGAGGCCTCTCTGCTTGGCTGCCCTTTTGCTGCCTCTTCACACGGCCAACCCTCTGTGCATGAAAGCTCCAGGTGTCTCTCTGTGTATCCTAATATCTTTCTCTTAAAGACACCAGTCAGATTGGGTTAGGGCCCACCCTAATGGTCTCATTTTAATTTAATTACCTCCTTAAAGGTCCTATCTCTAAATACAGTCACATTCTTAGATACTGGGGGTTAGGACTTCAGCATATGAATTTTAAGGGGACACAATTCAGTCTACAATACCTTCCTATGTTTATTTTTGTAAAGATAAGTAGATAGGTAAATGTTTTCTTATTTCCCTTCTTACACAAGTGGTAGCATAGTATTTATATTCCTTTGCACTTTTCTGGCTCACTTTTTATCAGAGGCATTTTGTTAAACATGGCTTTGAATTTTAGTATCCATTATGTAACATCTGTTGCATATATTCAATAAATTTCCAAGATTTAAGAATTTTTATGCATTTGTAACGACTATGGGTCTTAGCCTCATAGAAATTACGTGTGAATTAGACAGTAAGGAGTCATTTTGGATTTCTGGCCTACCAAGGGGTCCTGAAAAATAATAATTTCTAGGCACAGTGGCTTAATCCATTAAGGTGGATATGAAATAATTAAATAGCAAAATTTCACATGACTGTAGCCAGGAGGCATTTGATGTGTGAGATAAGAAAAATAACTCTTGCTCAGAAGAAGAATTTTTTTCAAGTATGAATTAATATTTTCTCTCCAAAAGGCAGGGTGGTCTGAATAATCCTTCTCATTATCACAACAAGCAAAAAGAGAAAGCACAGACATAGAAAAGATATCTCTCAAATGCCTCTCTCCCAACCTCAATACCTAAAAGCAATTACACTGCAGATTAAGTTTGGATCCGTACAATAGCAAATTAGGAACTTTGGTGGCTAATGCAATAGACATACAGTTGCTCAAGACGCTATACCTAAAGCCTGAACATACATCATTGAAACAGAGTCTGAATTTCTTTGCAGGGAAAGCAACCTGTAATTGTGAAAAGTGCACACAGCTTTTGGAGTCAGATATCTGCATGTTTGTCAAGTGTCTTTTGCTACTCTGCCAAACCACTTTTGCGTGTTTGGAGAATCTGTCACTGCATGTGTAAGTCTAGCGGAAGTCAGGACCTAGACTCCCATGATGGAAGAAAAATAAAGAAGCTGGTTCACTGTTATTGACTGAATTGTGTGTCCACAAAATTCATGTGTTGACATCCTAGCCCCAATGTAACTGTATTTGGAGATAGGGTCTTTAGGAGGTAATTAAGGTTAAATGAAGTCATGGGGTAGGACTCTAATCTAATAAGACTAGTGGCCTTATAAGAAGAGGAAGAGAGGAAGAAAGAGAGTGGGAGGGAGAAAGAGAAAAAGAGAAATCTCTGCTGGCACACAAAGAAGAGGTCATGTGAGGATGCTTTGAGACAGAGGCCATCTGTAAGCCAGGAAGAGAGGTTTCACAGACCTGGACTTGGCCAAACCTTGATCTTGGACTTATATCCTCCAGAACTATGAGAAGAAAATTTCTGTTTAAGCCACCCAGCCTGTGGTAATTTGTTATGCACCTGAGCTGACTAATACACTTGCCCAGACCAAGGCAGATGCTCTCCATCCTTAGATGCTCTCCTTCTGGAGCAAAGAATGCAGAGAAGGTACAGATGCAGAGAGCTCATGTTGATGGTGGCAGCAGCAGTTACAGAATCCTAACCAGACCCTCCTCTAGCATTTAAAAAATTATTTATTACATGTATTACATAAACACAACTTTACATAAATGTAGAAATATAATCATATACATATGGTGTATCTTCTTAGATTTTTTGCCTTGCCTTTTTTTGCTTGCTTCCATCAACCCTCACCCTGCAACCCCTCCCTCCCATTCCCACCTCAGCCAATCACTTCTGGTATAAGTACTTTTCTTAATCAGCAATTCCTTATGAAAATTTATCCAAGGTACCAGGGAGAGTGTTATTCATCTTAATTAGTGGCTGCATTACATTCAATTAATTCCATCATAATTTATTCAGCCATTCTCCTTCATAGACATTCACTGTCTACATTTCTTTTTCTATTATGAACAAGTGGCATAATTTGGGCTGAGCTTCTGACTGCCTAGGCTCTCCTTTGACCCTCTGCTTAGTTCTGAGCCTATTTCTCCAGTGTAATAGTATACTTTTTTTTAAAGGGGAAAAACACATGTATATATAATTTCTGGAAGGATACACATAGATGTTGTGATGTTTCTGATATCCTTTCAATGAATTACTCTTCTGCTTTATGTTAACCAGAATGAGAGCTACTGTTTGCAACCCAGAACCCTAAGCGGTACACTAGGGTTCCCATTTAGCTTTCACAATTATTACCTGTGTGTCCTCTCTGAGCCCTTACTTCCTTATGGAGTTATAAGAAATTGGAAAATACATGCAATGTGATTGGCACAGTGCTTGACATATGCTAGGTTCACAATATATGGTAACAAGAATCATCATTAATAATAGTACTTACTGATAACAGTAAAAGGACTTGGATGAGGATCAGTGGAAGACATGGAAGAAGGTGAGAATCCAAATGGGACCAGGCTCAAGACTTCACCAATCCTTTAATGAGCATAATCTGGGATTACTGACAGACCATATAGTATTTGTGTGCCTAATTACCTATTTATGATCCCATATATTCATTCCCCAGTGTGGATTCAGGCATTCTTATTTTGCCCCTTCCACTGTCATCATAAAGTTCGGCATTACAAGAATCCCTTGTGATATTAACATGAATCCTGAAAGGAGTGAAGCAGTAGACACATCTAACAACAGGTATGATTTGGCCCAAAATGGGTAAAGCAAGGAGATACCTCCTACTACCCCAAAGCCTATCCTTTCCAAACGCCACATGTTAAGTCACCATTTGACACACTCCAAAATGTATATATTCCTTTGAATTTGTCTTTTCCATGTAAGGGTATGGTCACAGCAGTTATTCCAATGAAAGGAATGTCTACATTTAGATGTCAATATTTTAAGTGGGTCATGAAATTAAATTTCCCTTCAGTAGTGAGCATCTGCTGACAGTGATGGCAGAGCTGTGAGTAAGTGTAGTTAGGAAGAAGGGAAGAAGCCTTCTGTCTTTTAGATGCATATTCATGGGGAGACTCAAGTTTCATTTATAAATTTGATTCTTGATAATTAAAGCAACTGACTGAAAGGGAACCATTAGCTTCACAGTTTTGTTGGTAATTTAGTGCTGTTAACACACGGCAACTAATGTGTTTACTGTATTGTTCAGCATTTATTTTCTGGTTGTTTTATTTTAGAACCAAGAGATAAATTTATTTCCACTGAAAATTATTTATCTCACTTTTTGACCAAATAATGATTTCCCTTTGTTAAACTTACAGTTTTTTTTCTTTGATGTATTTGATATTTGCCATTAACTGTCCTTACAGTTTTTTATTAATTTTTTCTCAGCTTTAAACTAGTTTACTATTATGGTAATTCATGCTCATGTCTAAAAATTTAAAGAATATGAATATATACACACTGAAAAGTATAAATACACCTCTCACCACAGTTTCACTCCTAGAGGTAGTCACTGTTCACAATCTCTTGTGTATCCTTCCAGAAATAATTATATTTATATATGTATTTTCCCTTTAAAAAGGTATATATATGATACCATTATATAACTAGAATTATTTTTTCACTTAATAGCTACCTTGAATATCTTTCTACATCTTGAGTAGCTACATCTTATCTATCCATCCTAATTATGTGATTTCTGTAAAATATTTAAATACATTTGGGTGTACATGTTATTTTAATAGCTGATTAGTACTGCATTGCATTGGATGTATTATAATTTTTAGTCTTCAATTTATTAACATTCAAGATATTTTGAGGCATTTTTTGGTAGATTACTTTTTTTATTGAAGTATAATTGACTTAAAATGTTGTGTTAGTTTCTGGTGTACCAAAAAGTGATTCAGTTTTATATATATATATACACACACATACACACACACATATACATATATATGATCTTTTTCAGATTCTTTTCCATTATAGTTTATTACAAGATATTGAATATAGTTCCCTGTACTATACAGTAGGATCTTGTTGCTTATTTATTTTATATACAGTAGTTTGTATCTGCTAATCCCAAACGTCTAATTTATCCCTCCCCAAACTTTCCCCTTTGGTAACAGTAAGTTTGTTTTCTATGTCTGTGAGTCTATTTCTGTTTTGTAAATAAGCTAATTTGCATCATTTTTTAGATTCCACAAATAAGTGATATCATATGATATTTGTCTTCCTCTGTCTGACTTACTTCACTTAGTAATAATCTCTAGGTCTATCCATGTTGCTGTAAATGGCATTATTTCATTCTCTCTTATTTCTGAGTAATAGTCCATTGTGTGTGTGTGTGTGTGTGTGTGTATGTGTATATATATATATATATATATATATATGTACATCATATCTTCTTTACCCATTCATTTGTTGATGGACATTTAGGTTGCTTCTATATCTTGGCTATTGTCAATAGTGCTGCTATGAAAAATGGGGTGCATGTATCTTTTCGAATTAGAGTTTTCTGTAGATATATGCCCAGGAGTGGGATTGCTAGATCATATGGTATCTCTTTAGTTTTTTAAGGAACCTCCATACTACTTTCCATAGTGGCTACACCAATTTACATTCCCATTAACAGTGTAGGAGGGTTCCCTTTTCTCCACACCCTCTCCAGCATTTATTTATTTTTATTTTTTTCCAGCATTTATTATTTGACTTTTTGATGATGGCCATTTTGACCAGTGTGAGGTGGTACCTCATTACAGTTTTGATTTGCATTTCTCTAATAATTAGAGATGTTGAGTAGCTTTTCATGTGCCTATTGGCCATCTGGATATCTTCTCTGGAGGAATGTCTCTTTAGGTCTTTTGCCAATTTTTTTGATTGGATTGTTCGTTTTTTTGTTATTGAGTTGTATGAGCTGTTTGTATATCTTGGAAGTTAAGCCCTTGTTGGTTGCATCATTTGCAAATATTTTCTCCTAGTCTGTAGATTTCCTTTTCATTTTGTTTATGGTTTCCTTTGCTGTGCAAAAGTTTATAAGTTTGATTAGATTCTATCTGCTTTCTTTTTTCTATTGCCTTGGGAAATTAAGAAAATATTGCTATGATGTATGTCAGAGAATGTTTTGCCTATGTTCTTTTCTGGGAGTTTTATGGTATCACATCTTATAGTTAAGTCTTTAAGCCATTTGAGTTTATTTTTGTGTATGATATGACCGAGTGTTCTAACTTCATTGATTTATATGTGGCTGTCCAGCTTTCCAACAGCACATGCTGAAGAGATTGTCTTTTCTCCATTGTATATTCTTGCCTTCTTTGTCAAAGATTGACTGACTGTAGCTATGTGGGTTTATTTCTGGGCTCTCCATTCTGTTCCATTGATCCATATGTCTGTTTCTGTTGCTAATACCATGCTGTTTTGATTGCTGTATCTTTGTAGTATTGTCTGAAGTCTGGGAGGATTATGCCTCCAGCTTTGTTCTTTATCCTCAGGATTGCTTTAGCAATTCTGGGTCTTTTGTGGTTCCATATAAATTTGAGGATTATGTGTTCTAGTTCTGTGAAAAATGTAATGGGTAGTTTGATAGGGATCACATAAAATGTCGATTGCTTTGGGTAATATGTCCATTTTAACAATATTAATTCTTTCAATTCAAGAGTATGGGATATGCTAGATTACTTTTAATAAGATCATGGATTGTCCATCCTATTATTGAGTAACGGATATCAACTGACTAGAGGAAAGACTTGAAATTCACCAATATCCAACCCATGCCAGCCTCTGTCCCATTAATGATTCATACTCTACTTCTCTAGCAGTGTTCCGTAAACCAGTTAACTAAAGCAATAAGCTTCCTAGCATCAGGACTTTTGTCAGTAAAATACACTTATGCTTTCATTTCTGGGTGAGAATTTACTACAATTTAGGAAAATTTATTATTTTGATGGCCAATTATATAATTTTCTTTTTGATGACAATGAATGCTTACCAAAAAGGCCATGGATCAGTAAGATCTCAACTTAGCCTGTGTACATTACATAAGTGTCTGGGTGATTCCCATAAGAAACGGAGTAATAGCAGCAAGATAATTCAAAGTGCAAAGGAGGATTCAAAAAATCTCCCATAAAATGTGCCAAATGCCTCCCACTTATTTATTTTTATAGAGATTTTTGTTGTTGTTGCTTTTGAGTGTTATACAATTTTTTAAGTGGAAATTGACTTCTTACCTTTCTATTAATGGATAGGGTTCTCTTTTTTGGTTGACATCCCCCCATTTTGTGGTACCTACCAACATAAAGCTAATAGTGAATACGAACAAGTTTATCTTTAAGTAGGAGTTGAGTTTTCATCTCTTTCATTTCCTTAATGGCCTCAATTTCACAAATAGTCCCTTTTCATACTTTTAATTACTCTTTACTTATTTTTATTTATTTCTTAAGTCATCACTATTGCACCTATCACATGATGCATGTGTCACATGAACTCCTTTCTTTCTTTTTTTTTTTTTTTTTTTTGTATCACTCCTATTTTTACCTTTTCTGTAACATAAATGATTCCTAATGCAGGATATTCCTATGCCTCTTAGAATGGGCTCAGCTATTATGCACGGATTGGTCAGACATTCTCCAGTCACTTCTCTATTTTACTACCAGCTCTGAAATATGCATTATCTTCTGTTTCTTGACTCTTCCTCTATTCCTCTCTAGCAACATGTGAAAATCCTTATGCTGTGGAAAAAAAATACACTACCAAAACAAAAACCAATATTTTATTTAGATTGACTGTCAGTTTTCAAGGTGTTTTCTTCTTTGTGTTCTCAGCACCTTAGAATAGTGCCTGGTACTTAGTAGGCAGTCAATAATTGCTCATTAGGGGATTTATTTGCTCTTTTGAATGAATCCAAACTGCTACACATGCAACTGCAAAATTATGTTTGACGATGGACAAACTTGAAAAAGAACATAAAAAAATAATAATTGATTTATTAGGGTGAGGAGTAGTAGTAGGTACTTTGCTGCTCTTTTTATCATATGGTATGATTTGACTGCTGACTGAACAGTAAAAGTTCTGCTAGAGTTCAACTGTTATGGGTCTGTGGCTAAATTCAGCATTCCCTCTTCTTTGACTAATGGCAGAGCACATTGTGGCCTTCCTCTGACTCACCCCCAGCATTTTTTGATACAGTAAATTGAACTGAAAGGACATTAAGATCAGTGTTAAGGATAATGATCTAAATAAAAGCCCAAATTGCTTATTCACACTATTTAGCACCTTGCGTGTAGTACCACATTTAATCCTCCTGACATCACTAGGAGGTAGGATTATTATTGTTTCTGTTTTAGACATAAGGAAGCAAAGACTGTGAGAAGTTAAATAACTTATTTGGGAACCCCCACTAGCTTGCATGTGTCTCCCAAGTCCTTGCTAGTAACTGTAACCGGATAAGCAGTTCAGAACCAACAGCTAGCAGGTACATCTACTTTGCTCCAACAGGATTAATGGGTTGATTGACTGCTGCCTCAGCTTTGTTTACCCAAGACTCAGATAAATCAGAATATAACTGAAGAACAAATAGAGTGGATCCATCAAGGGAGTTATTTGCATAAAAGATAAAGATGTAGGGCTTCCCTGGTGGCGCAGTGGTTGAGAGTCCACCTGCCGATGCAGGGGGCACGGGTTCGTGCCCTGGTCCGGGAAGATCCCACGTGCCGCGGAGCGGCTGGGCCCATAAGCCATGGCCGCTGAGCCAGCATGTCCGGAGCCTGTGCTCCGCAACGAGAGAGGCCACGACAGTGAGAGGCCCACATAACGCAAAAAAAAAAAAAAAAAAAAAAAGAGATAAAGATGTAGGCTTTGGAAGTAAAAATATAAGGAAAACAACAGCAACCAAAACCACATCTCATTCTTCATAATAAGACAGTCGAGACTGCAGGTTTGATCTAAGGCTAATCACTTAGGATCAGAGGAAAGCACCTGTTCAGATCCATAACAGTCCCTGGGTCTGAGGCCAAAGGTATTTCAAGCAAGATTACCAAGGGGCTGTTTCATACCATTTCTCTGAGGCTTTGAGACCACAATTTTCTAAGCCACATAACAGACCACATACAGTACAAGGGGTAGAGTGTGGGGTGAGGGACCCTTTACATTGCAGCCTCAGAGTCCTTGCTGCAGAAAGCCAAAGCAAACAAGGAAAAAAAAAAAAAAAAAAAAAGAGATGACTCCAGTCATGAGGTCATGTGAAACAGCCTTCATGTTCATCCTGGGTTCATCAGAACCTTCTTATACTCCCTGGCCTTCTGACCACTTCCACAAGTCATGCCCCACTGGATAAGGGTCATCTGTACCAGAATTCACTATACCCAAGGGAGAACAACATTTTATTGTTTTTTTAATTAAATATTGTTGCTCTAAGAAGACGGTGAACTCTTCAAGGGCAAAGACAATATTATTTTTTGCCTCACAGGTAGGGCTTAGGACAATGTTGGGCACAGTGTAGTTGATAATTCCTCACTAACCTGACATGACATTATTTGACAAGTTTGCTTCTTACTGTTAGTAACTCAAAACTGTACAAGATTGCTAAAAAGGTATAAATGAAAAGAAAAAAATCCCTCCTTCCTGGCTATCACCAAGGACAACATTGCTTGGAAAGGATTAAAACATTTTCTGTCACTACCTACCATTTCCCTGGGAAGCAAAGCCAAGCCTGTAATGCTGATTAACAATGTTAATGTTCTTCTGTAGGCGGACAGGCAACTCAGAGGCTTGCTTCTCTCCTTCCCCCTCTTCCTTAGATAGAATGACTTAACTCTTCAAATTTTCAGAGAGAGAGAGAGAGTCGGGGGTGGCGGATGGGGGAGAGAGACTTATCAACAGTTTTGCAGACTCCACCTGGTATACGCACATCCTACAGGAAGTTAGAAAGCAGTGAACTTCAAATTACGACAACAACACAAATACTCTTCGCTTAACCCCGTCTACCGTATCAGAATAAATTAGGAACCAGGAACAGAGAAAAGACTTGACGCTGTAGGCCATTTAAAGGCCTTCTTAGTGAAGCCAGCAAGGTTTCATTATCAGAAATAGCTGCAGCCTTCAGATCTCAGTGACTATGGGAAAAATAAAATACCATAACACACCTGGCAGATTATAGTCTTTCAGCTCAGTTGTTTACTTATACTTCACCACACACTTACTTGACTAAGAGACCCTGTTTCTCTAAAAAATTTTATTGCCAGACTTTAACCCCTGCCAGATTTTTCTGGTGATTACTGGGTGTTTGTTAATTTGTTTGCCCTCTGACAGAAATTAAATGGTGGGATAACTTGTCAAACTTACCAAACTAAGTTTCATAAAGAATACTTACCCAGGAGTCAATAAATTTTAGCCTAATTCCTTACTGAACTTCAGAGAGAACCTCATCTCTTTGGTCCCCATTTTCTTACTTGTAAATGAGCAGGTTGGATTAGATGATGTAAAGGATCCTTCCCAACTCTCATGTTCTGTGCTATCATCTATGAGAGAATGCCATATGACAGAGATGTCCAACTAAAAACCAGAAGACAGGGCTTAAGGCCCCCACCTTGCCATTTAACAACTCATTAAACCTTTCTGAGCCTTAACTTCTTTCATCTATAAGATCCATTCCAGTTCTAAATTCTACGATTTTTTATGACATTGCTTATTGAGTCTGAAAATATCACAAACATAAGGTCTCAGACATTACTTTTAAGACTTTCGTACTACAGGGATTGTATCACATAAACAACTCAATTTGATAATCAACCAACCACCAGCATTTATTGTGCAAGCAAACAGTTTTTCTGAAAAACTGTGCAGGGGTGAGAGGATGCATGTTTTGCAAACATCACTCAGTAGTGATGGTTTTATTTGCCCTATTTTAACTGAATTTTAGATCACTTAATATTTAGCACTAATAACCACCATGATGTCTGGTTTTCATGAGATTAAACACTGTCAGGTTGCTAAGTTCTATATTTTTAACAGTCTGGGTTGCCTGCTTTCTACAGAATGGTACCACTGGCAAATAGCCAAACAAGCACAGATTGGTACCTTCATCCAATTGGCCATTGGAAAACTGCATTCTGAGGTGCTTTGGTAGTAAGCCTGCTTCCTGTAGTAGCTCCCACTTTATGGTTTGACCAAGTCATCTCCTTCCTTCCCTAGGTAATAGAGTGCCATTTTTGTACCAGCTTTAGTATGGCTGGGCTGTTGTCTAAGCTATGAGAGTGCACTGAGCAAAGAATGGCTGTTTCCAAAGAGACATCTGTCAGATGCAGAGGGAGCTTGCATTGCTCTAGGGTGCTGACTTTGTGCTCATCATTTTCCAGCCTGTCTGATTGGCTTTCCTCTAAAAGCAAGAAACAGAAGTGCTGGCTGCCAAAGATGGTTTGAATCCTTGTCTGGCAGCTGCCAAAGTCAAAGAGGGAGGAAAAGAGATGGCAAATAACATTTATTGAGCACCTCCTGTGTTACCAGACACTGCTTAACTCATTCAATACTCATGAAGTGACATCAAACATGAAGGAATCCAGGGGCCCAAACAATGTGGTCAGGACTCTGTCTCCATCTCCCAGTTCTGCTTTACCCTGCCTGACTGTTCTCACATAGGTTCTTCTCATTCGGTAGCAAGATGACACCAGCGGCTCCATTCTCACATCCTCCTGTCTTAGCAAGCCCATGGATGGAAGACTTCTCCTTCCCATGTGTGCACAACAAGCCCAAGGAAGATTCAGGGTGGGGCATGCTCCACATGTCACATGTTCATGACTGAACCAATTTCCCACCCCCCTACCCAAACATTGTGAGCATGTGCAGGAGTCAGGGTGGCACAGGGGTGGATAGTCCCAGTGTGAAGTGGGGGGAAGTTTCCTTAAAAAGCCAAAAGAAGAGGGTGGCAACCCTTGCTAGAGAGAGGAAAACTCTGTCTGTCCAAACGGCTACCCTAGTCCAATGCAATGAGCTACTGAAGAATACTGTTGGTTTGAGCTGTCAATTTGAATGTTTTCTCTAGAAGAATGGAATCAAGAATGCAATAGGGAAAGTTAAGGGCAGTTTATCAAACCTCAATGGACATATATATTAACATACATTTATCAGACAAGCTACATAAATCTGTCTTTTTTCATCTTTTGATGACTCTCATGCAGAAATGGCAATTAGCTTTCTCTTGGATACGTATACAGTCATCTAGATTTAAAGGCATATGGTCTATCTTGGATCGTTTACAGATTGCAAGATGGCTCTGA